>NC_138376.1:125475196-125507584 GCF_054177405.1 Leptonychotes weddellii
GAAAAACAAACTGAGGGTTCTAGAGGGGAGGGGGGTGGGAGAATGGGTTAGCCTGGTGACGGGTGTTAAAGAGGGCACATTCTGCATGCAGCACTGGGTGTTATGCACAAAGAATGAATCATGGAACACTACATCAAAAACTAATGGTGTAATGTACGGTGATTAACATAACAATAAAAAATTTAAAAATATAGTGGCAAGAATTAAACATCAATGAATTTTAAAGATGAAAATATTACAACACATTCTCTAGTCATAAGGCAATGCACCTAGAAATGCAATGAACAAAAATAAAATACCGGCTACTACTTTTTAATTATTCTTTTAAGTAACTCTTGCATCTCATAGGAAATCCAGAATGAAATCACAGAATATGTTAAGAGCATTGATAATGAAAACAGTACACTTCACAATCCATGGGATACAGGTAAAGCAGTGCTCAGAAAAAAAAAATCACAGCCTCAAAAACAAGTATTAATAAAAAAAAGGAATAAAAATGTCACACCAAGGTATTATAAAAGAACACAGAACTATGATTAAAGAAATGTAAACAACATAAAGCTTTATTTAAAAAGCAGAGGGAATTTTAAGATAAAGTCAGAAATTACTGAGGTAGAAAATGACTAAAAACAGCAGAAACAGCAAATCAAAAATTTATCTCATTCTTTAGTAGGGAATAACCTTATAATCAACAAAATTTAAGCTATTAGTATCAAGAAAAGGAAAGAAAAACGCAAACATAAAATTAAAAGAAGGCCCAGCAATGGATAAAAAGGAAGGAACATCAAAAGCAACTGTTTTGCAGGATTCTTTGTATGTAAATTAAATAACTTGAATTAAATGGACAATTTCTTAAGAAAATAAAGTTCACCCAAACCGAATCAAGATACAAAATCTAAACAGACCAATTTCCATAGAAGAAATACCCATTTTTGATATGATAATTCTGTAACTAGTTTTAAGTAAACTTTAAAGATCATTCCAGAGTATTTCAAACAATAGTACCCAATGGGTACACAACGATCTCCAACTATATACAGGTACAGATAATTAAGGAAATTAATGTCCATATGTACTCCTTTGCAAACAGATCCCCCTGAGCACAAGCCCCCTCTCCTCCCCTTTCCCCCATTTCTTACTCCTCCCCCCTCTTGGTAAAACGCAGGCAAAACTCTCACTTGTGAAGACTTGACTTTAATTCACTACCGCAGGGTAGGAGACTTCATGAGGTGACCAAAAACAGTTAAAAAAAAAGAAAAGAAGAGAAGAGAAAGGAAAAGAAAAGAAGGAAAGGACAAAATACGGCTACCCACTCAGCCTCCCTGAATCAAAGGTAGGGTCCATGCCTTTCCCCGTTGTGTAACATTCCTGTTAGCAGAGTGGCCACAAAGGTTGTGGGCCAGTTGACATGTTCTGAATTCAGAATCCCACAATCTCATCCAGTCTCAAGGCTTAAAATACCATCTCCACCGTAACTCTCACGTTTATCTCTTACCCCACTTGCTCCTCTGTTTTCTGTGCAGCAGTCAGATTTCTCCTTCTCAATACTGAATTACATCATGTCAGCTGAAGTGAAAATCCTTTCAATTCCTCACAAGACCCAACACCATCTGGCCCCTGCATCTCCTAGAGCATGTCTCCACCCTCCTCCTCCCTGCTTCTACTCCCTGAACCTCTGTGCTGCTGTTCCCTTCACCTGAACTCTCCTCTCCCTCTTAGCCTGCACACCACTCCCTCACCTTCTTCTCAATGAGGTCTGCCCACGCGGCCTTATTAGAAATGACCCTTCACTTCCTATCCCCAGCATGTTTTATTTTTATCTATAGCACATGTCACCATCTGAAACACTGCACGTCCTTTCTGGATTCACCATGTTTATTCCATCCTCCTCTTTTAAAAGTATGTTCCAGGAGGCCAGGGATGATTGTTTTCCATTGTGTATACAGCTGAATCCCCAGGGCCTAGAACAGTGGCTGACACAAACAGGTGCTCAAAAATAAGTACTCAGTGAATATGGCATCACATACATATTTGTTGATCACTGTGTTACTGGATTCAGGTTTATGGAGGGAAATGAGCAGACTGTGGCATCAGAGGGCAGAACTGGATTAAGCCACAAGACAGCCATAAAGTTTGGAGGGGATGCGGTGCTTGTCTAGGTAGAGAAAGCACGATAATGTCACAGGGCTGGGAAGTTATTGTGGGTTTGTTGTTGTTGTTGTTGTTGTTTAGAGGATGGGGAAATGTCCATGGAACATTTGAAGGAATGAGTTCCAGATTGTTTCTTAAGGATGCACAGAGCTGAGAGCAGGTCAATGAAAGAAATGGACCCGGGAGAAATTAGGAAAAGGTCACGAAGTGTTCTTCAAAGAAGAGCAAGCCTGGATGCTAAGGTGGTGACAGGCTGTCACTCTGTTCTTCACTCACCATCTTTAAAAATGTTTACAACTTTTGACTTCTCTTTCTGCTTCTCTATCCACAAAGTCTTGGTTGCCAAGGCTTATCTAGAGTTTTTTGATGGCATTAAAAAAAAAAAGTCCACTCCGTGATTCTGCCTAGCATTCCAGTAGGCTTCTCCTATCTTAATGGTTAGAGATTGTTGGCAATTTGCTGCTTCATTTGTCAGTGTAGAAATAATCCACCCTTCCTCTTCCTCATTAGCAAAGAGCTCAGTGCTTCCTCCCAAGATACTGTATCTGGAAATTTGCCAAATACCTTGGAGCATGTCCTTTAAAAGTCAATATAATACACTCACATTTCAAAATCTGGCAAAGGTTTGAAACCAACACTTATGATTAAAAAATAAAAATAAAACCGCACACAAATTAATGAAATATCTTTAGAAGTAGAGTCCAGTGCTTGCTCCTTTTCATACATCTTTATATAAATAAATGGGAAATAAAGTCGGGAAGAGACCTACATTACTTACGCAAAAAGTGCTATTTGTTTGGGACTGGATAAGTAAATGTGTCATAAAGAAAGAGTAACGTCAACATGTCAGAATATGTCCAAGCAGAAAGGTTAGCCACTCCATGGGTCTTGGGGAGTCGCTCAAGCCTTTAAGAATCAACTTAGTAAATGGGACAAGCTTGTTCTGACATTTGTACATATTCCAAAGAAGACATTCATTATCATTTTTTAAATATCCTAAACCTCTAGTTATAACAGGGAATGCACTATTTCTGTAATGGTAAATCTCACAAAACAGAAATGATTTTCCAAAAAATACGCCCTCACTCAGTCAGGGCTTTTCTACAGAGACCAGGCATCAGAATCATCTGTGGGGATTTTTCAAAAGTAATTTTCATGCATCTACCTGATTTTTTATGCATTTAGATCTATAATAAATACTCATTCAAGAGTCCCTTAATGACAAGTTCTGGTGATTAAATATAAAAGAAGAATATACAATATATGTGCTCACAGAACTCACCATTTAGACCATGATGTGTAGTGGTGGGAAAAGGTGTTAAAGTGGACCCCCACCTCCACCCCAAAATGATATGTTAAAGCCCTAACCCCCAGTATCTCAGAACGTGATTATATTTGGAGATAAAGCTTTAGAGAGGTGATCAATTTATTTTATTTTATTTTTTTTAAGATTTTATTTATTTATTTGACAGAGAGAGACACAGCGAGAGAGGGAACACAAGCAGGGGGAGTGGAAGAGGGAGAAGCAGGCTTCCTGCCTAGCAGAGAGCCCGATGTGGGACTCTAACCCAGGACCCCGGGATCATGACCTGAGCCAAAGGCAGACGCTTAAGGACTGAGCCATCCAGGCGCCCTGAGAAGTGATCAATTTAAATGAGGCCTTTGGGTGGGCCCTAATCCAAGGGGTCCGGTGTCCTTACAAGGAAAGTAAGAGACACCAGGGATGCCCAAGCACAGAGGAAAGGCCATGTGAGGACACAGGGAAAAAGCAGCCATCTACAAGCCAGGGAGTGAGGCCTCAGGAGAAACCAGATTTGCCAACACCTTGATCTTAGATTTTGAGCCTTCAGAACTGTGAGAAAATTATACGGTATTTTATCATAGCAGCCACAGAAACTAATACACCAGATATGTAAATCTATGACTACAAAGCAGCAGAGGACAATGTAAGGGACATGGGAACAACAGGCAAGCAAAGTGACTTTCCCGATGGTCACAGATTCAAGATGGCGGTTTGAAATCAATGGAAATGGATAACATCATTGTCCCCTAGGTAAGAATTTTACCTAATTCACCTTGATTGATAATAGCTGACATTTAGTGAGGCCTTTCTATGAGTCAGGCATTAAACATTTTACATGTATTAACTTACTTAAGCTTCACTTCAACACTATGGGCTCATTTGCCATAATTATTCCAAATTTACGGAGGCAGATACAAAGCAGAGGTTCCATGCCTTTACTGAAGTCCTAAAGCCAGGAGAGGTGGGACTGTAGTTCAAGCACAGGCAGACTGACGGGCTCTGTGCATCCTGAATTAATGGCACGCGTGAGTTTTCTAGTCAAAGGTTCTCAGTAAATCATTATTCCAGAAAAACATACCACTCTACTAGAAATCCTCAACAAACATACAGAGTGGTCTCCTGCCAAGAGTTAAGAGATACAGACTAGGGCGCCTGGGTGGCTCAGTTGGTTAAGCCACTGCCTTCGGCTCAGGTCATGATCCTGGAGTCCCGGGATCGAGTCCCGCATCGGGCTCCCTGCTCGGCGGGGAGTCTGCTTCTCCCTCTGACCCTCCCCCTTCTCATGCTCTCTCTCTCTCATTCTCTCTCTCAAATAAATAAATAAAAAAATCTTAAAAAAAAAAAAAAAGAGATACAGACTAACCATACAGAGTTTCCTAGCTACGTGTGCCCATGGCAAATATTCCATGAAACATAATTTCTTAATTAGTGGACTAGTTGTGCCTTTGTTAGCATAAGACTATACTATATGGTATTGGACTCCCTTGTTGAATATAAGACCAAATAGTTAACAGCCTAACCCCAACTCATACATGGGTAACTCTCTGTTTGAGAGAATGGTAAAAACATATTGTTCGGGCGCCTGGGTGGCTCAGTCGTTAAGCATCTGCCTTCGGCTCAGGTCATGATCCCAGGGTCCTGGGATCAAGCCCCGCATCGGGCTCCCTGCTCAGTGGGAAGCCTGCTTCTCTCTCTCCACTCCTCCTGCTTGTGTTCCCTCTCTCGCTGTCTCTCTCTCTCTGTTGAAAAATAAATAAAATCTTAAAAAAAAAAAAAAAAAACATATTGTTCACCATCAGGGCTAAAGAGAAAAATCTCAGGAGCCAAAATCGGTACCTTTATCCCCCACTTCTACTTCTCGCTCCTCCTGATGGCTGCCACCAGAGCTCTAGGCCAATAATTCCCAGCAGAGACCTTTTGAAATTATGGATCCCACCCTACTTTCTGCCTCTCCCTCCTTTCTCCTACATCTTTACTTAGTAGGTCTGGGGTAGGTCCACAGATCTATTCTTTAAAAGTTCACAGTGATTCCGATTCTCTGCCACATTTGGACATCATGAGAATGTTATCACAAAAGTAGGAGATTTTTCAGAACACTCCATGCTTTAATTATTTTGTGCTGATAGTTACTAGATCACATGATGTAAATCTGAGTTGGAAATGCACCCATTTATACTCCCATCTAGACCTATCCTTACCCAGTCCCAAAGCAACCCATGTAAAATCCCTTTATCTAAAACAGAGGTGCTAAATGTTTATCTGATTAAAGTAGAGCTGCAAAGAGGTGACTGAGCCTCAGCTAAATACTGCCAGGGGTTTATTTGAATTCCAAAAACTCCCAAATTAATCTCCAAATGGGAACCCTGTCCAGGGATATTTTCAGCTATACGTTTTCTATTATTCCTGATGTATACCAAGTTATTTTAAGTCTTTTACAGAGTAGTACAAAGAAGCTCAATTCATGCAACATCAAGTGTGGCATCCCAAATTGTGGAAACAATTGTAATAATGTACATTAAAATAAGCTGATTCTATTATTATTGCAAATGTCAACTTCATTACAGCAGATGTTTCAACTGAAGATCACTACTCATTAAAATCAAACAACCAATATGCCCTGAATTCACCATTTCATTTACTGTGTCAGCTTCAATGCTCAAGGGAGTCATTCAGAATTGTCTTCCGTGTAATTGTCATAGGATTATTATGTAACAAAGAATCAGGTTTCAGTTCTTATCACCTGCTAATCATAATTAAAATGTGAATGAAGAGTTAATCGGTGACACAGAGGGTATAAAATATACTATAAAATACTTCACAATGTTATGCATATCGCTGGAGGAATTATTTTAATTCCAAAAATAGATGACATGACTATTAAGAAAAAAATATTCAAAACTGAAAATAAGGGGGAAAAAAAACCACTTAAGTGATTTGTTGATGTCATGCGAGAGCCTAGGCCCACTAAGTTATCTTCTGACTCTCCAGGGAAATATGACTTGGTTACATTTACTATGTTTTCTATTCCTTAGGGCCAAGACATTTCACCCTTCTTACAATTAGAGTTTTTATTATGATTTGTGTGTTTGTCATGTTGAAAAGATAACCCAAGGGTTAGTTAGATTACTCAGCATGGCTTATTACATAGTATGGTTTTTAAAGCATCCATACTCTCACAGCATACATTTTTGATACCTGATTATATAAAATTCCTATTTTCATGTGTGTTTTTTAACTAGTTTTATCATCCTCTTTATTCCCTCAATTAGTTTTATAATTGACTTTATATAAATGTATTTAGTATCCCATTAGAAAAAAATATACATATCTAATACTAGCCAAGGAATTGGGTAAAAAGTCTAAGACAAAATTTCAACCATTATCAGAAAAGGAGAACATGTAAATCTCCCTGAAAGTATCTATATTGAGAAAACAAAATTTAAGTTAATACTTAGTTGAAAATAAAATTGTTGAAAGAATGTCTGGCAAAAGTTGTACCAGTAAGCGCCTTAAAAATATGGATTCTTTCAAAGAGGCATCTGTGAAATGCCCTCACTATGATACCAACAGGACCTACTGAGAGTGATGTGTATTCTTGAAAGCCACACTTAGAATGCATCTTTAAGGCAGAATAGGCAATTTGCAAATGTGTAGGTCATTAAAGGCCTTTCAGTCCCTCTGTACTAGCCAGAATTTGCAAATATACCTCTGTCCTGAACTAAAGGGGTAAGGAGGAACAAGGTCTAATGGAAGCTATTTACAAATAGAGTTGACTATTAAGTCTTAGACAGGTTGGCAAACGTACATCAGAGTGGACAGTTTAATTTTTATGTGATGATCTAGTAGGTTACTATTTATATCTGAGCATGATCTAAATAGTCTGGAAGGTTCTGAAGCTGACACCTCACCTGAACCATGCACAAGATCATCTATTCTTGCTTTTGCATCTTTCCCTTTCCCTTTAGTTGGTTCTCACTTCACTGATGAATTACTAGGATAAAACTCTCATCCTCTCTCCTTCCCCCCCCACCCCAAAGCTATAGGTTCTGATGTGGAAAACAAAGACAGAAGGAAATGTAGATAAAATTAAATGTCCCTATAACCTGCAGCCCATTGACAAATAACTGAGATATGCAGAGTATAACATTCCTCCAGGAAGCTTCCCTCTGTCTTAATGTTAATGCTTTGCTAGAGGGAAGAACTACCTTAGCTTGACAATAGCGAGGCCTCCAGTGTCCTGAGAGTCTTCTTTAGCATAGACACCTACCTCCCCCAGCACCCAAGTATAGAATCAGCCAGTCCTCAAAACCCCTGTGCAGCAGCTCTTTCTGCCCAAGGGTCCTGTCCCCATGCTTTAATAAAATCACCTTTTTTGCACCAAATGATGAGGGAACAGAAGGCTGGCTGAGGACAAAGCAGAAGCTGAAACCCCACACCCCTCCCCCCACATGGGATATATGTGACATTCCTCAGGCACTCCTGGCTGCCCTAAAGCTAAGGAAAGTAATAAGAAATAGTTAGCTTACAGAGATCACAATCCTGCAAGACATGAGTCTCCCTCAGTTTACAAATGTCTTAGCGATCCACAAGAACAAAGCATTTCTAGCTTCCAGAAAGAAATGTAGACACAATTAAATGTCCTTATAATCTACAGTCCATTGACAGATACTTAAAGTGGGCAGAATGTAATGTTCCTCCAGGAAGTTCCCAACTATCTTCATGTTAATGCCTTGCTAGAGGGAAAGGCAACCTTGGCTTGACCATGGCAAGGCCTCCAGTATCCTGTGAATCTTCTTTAACATACGAAAATCCTTTTGAAACTTCCCTTTTCCTTACCTCCCCCAACCCCATAGTATATAATCAGCCACCCCTCAAACGCCAGGGCAGCAGCTCTTTCTGCCCACGGGTCCTGTCCCCGTGCTTTAATAAACCACCATTTTGCACCAAAGACGCCTCAAGAATTCTTTTTTGGTCGTCGGCTTGGGACCTAAACCCACCGAACTTCACCTATATTCCAAAACCCCACCACGAAGACATCTCAAGAATTCTTTCTTGGCTCTTGACTCCAGACTCCAAAAACTACATCAGGTTCTATTTCACCAAGTCGGCTCCCTTTAACTTTTTCACGGATAAAGGTGGTAATTTGCTTTGATGGAGGTTAATGCATCCTACATCACTTTTGATGTAGGAAACAAAGGCAAAAGAAAAATTGAATGTCCTTACTATCTACAGCCCACAGACAAGTCCTTGAAACAGCAGAGTGACATTCCTCTAGGAACCCAACTGCCTCAATGTTAATAATATTAAGGGCAAAAGGCAATCTTAGCCTGATCCCCAGGATCCTGTAAGTCAATTAACATAAAAATTCCTTTGGAAACTTCCTTTATCTCTACCCCCAAGATACATGTTGGCAATCATCCCCCAAGCATATGACCCACTGATATATATCTGAAGGGTCTCATGACTAAGGTTTTATTATACAGTAATAAATGACCATTTCCAAACAATAGCTAGCCCCCTCAAGGTTCTGAAAACCTTGCTTCCAAAATTTCTTAGAAACTTATGGTATCCCTAACCCCCTCTCAACTTGAAAGTATATAATCAGTCACTCCTCATGACCCCAGTGTCGCTCTTTCTGCCCATGGGCCTGTCCCCGAGCTTTAATAAAACCATCTTTTTGCACCGAAGACGTCTCAAGAAATCTTTTTTGGCTGTGGCTCCAAACCCCAACACCTTTCCTACATCAACTTCTGTGGTCTACCTTACATTCCTCCCTTCTTCCTTCTTCCAGGAACAGTAACCTCTTCCCTTAACGCTGATGCACCCCCATCCCACCCCATGTGGTTTAGTGTGACCAGCAACACCAGTTAAACCATCTGCAACTGTCTGTTCTGTAGGTTACACATGGTAGAACAGTAGCAAACTCCTGAGGTTCAACGTGTATTATTCTCTTATTAACACTGACTTAATCCAATCTTTTATCAAGTATGTCACTTAAAGTTTTATTACTAGTTATGAATTTAATATTTACCTCTCCTAAATCAGAGCATAAAATACTTTGCTTGCTTAAACTGCTTATGTAGGGCAAAACTAACAGGCCAACTGGGATTCTCACCACACTGACTGGAAACAGCTTTTAGAGAAGATAACTCAAAAGAAGAATTTAAAATCAATCCCACAGCAAGTAAAATCAACTTCTTTTCCAAGTGTTCAGTCACTTGGGAGGAAAAGAAGCAGTGTGGCGTTTTCTTTTTACAGGCTATGTGCAACCATGCTGCTTTAAAGGGGAGAGATAAAATAAGCTGATTTTATTTTCACCAGTTTTCAATAGAGCAGCTTCCATCGACTCAGCATGGCTAACAAAGTAACATTACCAATGAAAATAAAATAATAGATTAGCCGCACAATCTAGGCATTTTGTTTTCAGAAGGACTTCTCTAACACTCTGCCTTTATAGCCATGAATGCTTGCTTCTGGAGAAAGAAAACCTCCCTGCTGCTTTTTCTGCTCCCGCGGAGATGACTTGCAAAGAATAAAGTCTTTTTCTTTCTTTTTCTTTCTTTCTTTTTTTTCCTTCCAGCTGGAGATCAATCGGTGTGGGGATGGCCCTGGCCACCACGAAGTTTTCTTTTGCCCCATCATCTGGGTCCCACGCCCTGACAAGAGTTTATCTCAACTGGATAGCTTTGGAAGCTGAATTGAGAAATAAACTGAAAAACATGCCCCAAAAAAGCTGCAGCTCAACTATAACTAACTATTCAAATGGAAAGACCATCCCCTGCATCTAGCTGTTTCCCACGTTCGGGGAAAGGAATGAATGCCCTTTCCAATTTGGTTGCTGACTGAAAGCTAGGGCTGTGGCTGTCCCCCTTGCTAAAAACCCTCCTTTTGTTTTTCTTTTTTCCTGTCAGAAAGCCTGCCTCAGAGGATGCACTGTGCATATCAATGAAGAAGAAGGAGAGCAGGGGTGATTGAAACTGAAGATTATTTTTTTTTTCCCTGTCATTTAAAGGGTTCTCAGTGAATCATGCCCTCTTTGTGATTCCATTTCAAAACACATTCTTTGCCAGTTCCAAGCCAGGAATCCTTTCCTTAGTGATCTGTTCAGCTATCCTGGAGTCTGGCTCTGTGCTCCCCTGCGGGGTTGAGACATGTAAAGATTCAAGGAAGCCAGTTCTAGGCCCAAATCAGCAGAATTTAAGGCTCCTGAGCAGGGCAACGGGGAGGAAAAAAGGGGATGTGAGGAAATGATACACTGGCTTGGCTCATTGTTGAACTGAACACAGTTGAAAACAATTCTGGGGGCTTAAATGTGGGGGCTGTCATTAGAGAGTCATGGAAAAATGAAAAGGAGAGAAATGAATATATTTATATAGCCCTTTGAGGTCTTTCTTATAAAAACCTACCTGAAACCACACATGATTTTAAATTTTAAACATCTGCTTTAAGAGAAATATTGTGAAATTTGTTTTTTAAGAAGTTAATCTTTCAGGGATATTTTAGAAGATAAAAATTATAAGACAATTGAAAAAAATCTGCTAGGTATTTAAAAATGTATTTCAAAACAAAGATCTTATTTTAAAAGATATGACTAGGTTGGGGCGCCTGGGAGGCTCAGTCAGTTAAGCCTCTGTCTGCCTTTGGCTCAGGTCATGATCCCAGGGTCCTGGGATCAAGTTCTGCATTGGGCGCTCTGCTCAGTGGGGAGCCTGCTTCTCCCTCTCCCTCTGCTGCTCCCCCTGCTTGTGCTCTCTGTCAAATGAATAAATAAAATATATAAAAAAAAAAGATATGACTAGCTTAACCAAGAAAACAAAATATCTTAACAAAATAGTAAACCGTGAGATGTATGTGTGTGGTTTTTATACCAGAATGACTATTGATTAATCATTAACAAATGTAATTTTTATACAAAAGATGACTGCTTAAATAGAACTATATAAGAAACAAGATTTTTTTTTAATGAAGCTTAATATCATGTAACAGATGTTAGGTTTCTTTCTTTTCTCTATCCCAAAGAGGACTGTAATATTGTTTGAGATGACAGTTGTCAACTGTGGAATGTGGGTAATAAATTATAGAAGCTAAAACATATTATTTAATAATCCTTTTTTAATATCCTCATCATTTAAATACCACCTGCAAGGAAAAAAATATACACATGGCAATAAAATATATACAATCAAGAAAAAATACATAATCAAGGATTAGAATTTTTTGTTTTAAATATAATTGAAAAAATCCCCTATCAATTTAATTAACTACATTATTAGGAGAGTAGGGCTAATACAATCAATAATGTAAAGTGAGTTTATTTTAAAGACCATATTCATTCCCCAACCTGTTTATTCCCACTTCCCTACCCCATCCTACCTATGTTCAAATTACTTTAAAAACACAAGAACTGTTTCTTCTATTGGTAGTCCGAATCTGTTAATCCTGCTTTTCATTTAGACCATGGAATTCCCTTTGCTTTAAATTAAACTGAATGTTTGACTACTGAGAAAGAAATTTCCTGTGAAGAAAATTATATTCTTCTTTTGTTCACAGCTGAGATGCTTATTTTCTGATTTAAAAGGCAACATTCATAGAAAGGAAGTTGCTTATGAGATGAGATCTTAATTTTGTTAAAAACAGATTAGGAAACTGAACCTACTAAATAACAACACCATACTACTGGCTACAAATGATTAACAGTTATTAAAATCAGTATCAGAATACTCGAACAATAAATTACACACTCAAAGGCTCAAAGTAACTTTCTGGAGCTGAACTCCCCTGAAGCAAATTGCTGAACTAGTACAATGTCCGGCTGGAAGAGAGTATGTCTAGAGCAAGACTCGACCCAGAGTGTATCCCGTGCTGAGGATTCTGGGAAATAGTGAATAATAAACAGAATAGGAACGGGGCGTGGCACTCACTGGGGAGTAATATATACCACCACCTTCTTACAGAACGAAAATATGTACACTTCCATGGCAAGTGCATGTTTGAACAGCAATCAGAAGAACAAAGTGGGGTAGAAACTACTTAACTGAGCTATATCACCTGACATCCCATAGAATTCTAGCAATAATGAGAAGAGAATCCATCCCCTTGGTCTTGAATGTCTTAAATTAAGACAATTAAGAAGGACCCTTTCTCACTACTACAAGCATTCACAATGATACGTTAAGTACAGTTGTGCTTTCCAGAGGCCAATACTTGATAGATAACCTCTTCCCAAAGCTGAATTTCAAATTAAATTTTATTGCCTATATTTTATTTATGCCCAACTAGGAAAAAATTGAGAACCGTAAGCTTACAAATGGGTAACTAATGCATTGAACAGGAAATATAGATATCCATATTTGGATTATATTTGCACAAATGGAATACACAGATTTGCAGACATGGAATTAATAAAAAGAATCAACTTTTTTGGATTAGAACATTTAAAAAAATCACTGAGAGGGTAAGGGACTAGTGGTCACTTAATCGGAGTTTAATAAATGTATTGCTGGCAATATTTTGTTTTCATGTAGAAACTCTGATACCAGGAGAACATGGACAGAATGTCTAGAATGTTTCATAACCACAAGTTTCTTAAATATGCAAATTTGGGGATTCTTGCTTATCAAGACTAGAAAAATCGGTCTGTCTATAGCTCATGTCGAAATAAGTTATTTCTACGTCTCACGGCTATAAAATTGAAAAATGTCTCGCAGCTTATTTACTTGTCATTTTTTTATAGTCCTTGATATCTGGGCGTCAGAACAAATAAAGAATCCCCATCAGCTTCAGTGAGTGCGACACACAGCTTGCAAGAGTATGTGATTTATGGAGCCACAAATAGGAGCTAGGAAGAGTCTACATATTTGAGTTAGCTAGCTTTGGGGCAGGGCGGGGGGCAAATGAGAGTCTTGAAAGTTTTGCAAAATACAGACAGGAAGAAAACAGACCAAAGTTAATAAGCTGTCTCAGATAGTAACTAATCAGACAGCAAGGTATCATTGACAAAATGAAACAAGAACAAGAAGGCAACAAACGTTACCTTATGGCAAACTTTATATTTTGGCTTTTTGATTCTACCCAGTTGCTTAAGTCACCCTCCTACACCCTCATAACACTGCCATGGCTCTTTTCCTTGGGTTTTGCTCAATGTATGGATTAAATTCAAATTTTAATATTTCCATTCGAGCCACCTTTGCATGTTTTGTTTGTTTGTTTGGGGTTTTTTTTGTTTGTTTGTTTTTGCCTAAAGGAATAGATCTTAGACATCACCAACTGGAATAGCTTCATTTTGTGCAGAGTTGGCCCACAGAGGTTCAGGCCAGGGAGGGGAAGAGGCAGAGGCACAGGCGGGGTGCTAGGTCGAACCCCACAGGCTCAGGAACCTGTGGAAGGTCTGTTTCAGATACAGGAAATGGGCGGAGCTTGTTGCTCTATAATACAAACTTAAAACTTAAAAATCATCTTACATTAAAATAGTTTCTGCAATAGGTAAGGGCAAGCAGGTATGAACTGCTGTTAGGACAAAAGTATTATGATTACCCTAAACATGACATTCTCCAGTGAGCATCTGATGTTTTAAAATAATATTATCTTATAAAGTAAGACAAAGTGAAATAATCAAAATAGAAAGTGTAAAGATTATACTATATAGATATAGATAGAGTGAGCATTCTTAAAACTGCTATTGATGCCCATCTATGAATTAGGCTATCTTCAAAAGCAATGGATTTTTCTATCAGCGGAGATGCTCTGTATAATTTTTATTTGTTCCTAAAACTTTTGATTTTACAGAGCAGTAAAAATTTATATTACTGTATTTCAGAAGGTGAAGGATATCTGATTCAAAGGAAGAGTTAAAAATATTCATTTATAGGCAAAAGAATTTTTTCTGTTTCCTCAGATGCCCAAAGCCAAAGTCACACAGGCCACAAACTGGGAAATATATTTTTGTGTGAAAACAGACAATTATAAATTAGACCCACATGACTTAAAAAGGAAAGATTTGAAATTAACCATTTTGGGGGTGCCTGGGTGGCTCAGTCATTAGGTGTCTGCCTTCGGCTCAGGTCATGATCCCAGGGTCCTGAAATCGAGCCCCACATCGGGCTCCCTGCTCCGCGGGAAGCCTGTTTCTCCCTCTTAATGTTTCTGAAATTGAGGATGTGGCCGCAAATCAAGGGAAAAAAGACCTTGCCGGCCATTCTGCAGAAGAATAGGTTTAATGTGGCTGCCATTACCTGGTCTTACAGAAAAACAGCACAATGGAAAGTTGGTTGCATCTGCAGCACTACAAATATTTAAATTTTAACATAAATGTAATCTCATTTTCTTCTTGCTTAAATGTATTCAAACAAATGACACAGTGATACACACTGATACGAAGCAATTGTGTGCAGGCAATCAAGTGTCACAGCGAGCGGGGGAATTAAATAAAGGCAGTTGGAGTTGCCAAATTTTCAAAAGATAGCAACAGTTGGTGTGAAGGCTACCCTGAAAGCTACTCATGAATGACTATCACTTGCATATCTGAATATCTTTATGTCAAAAGCTTCCTACATCCAGTGATGTGTAGTTTAATTAAGGTTAGGAAAAAAATCCCTCAAATTTAACTTAAAGAGGGAAGGTATTTTTAGAATATATCATTCAGAACATTTTGAGTAATGAAAGGTCTTCATGAATTACATTCAAGAACATGGATAATGGACATCTTCCACTTGAGAGATTGCAACACACTGACTCCTGTTGTTTGGTTGCACTGAATTCTAAACATTAAAATAATAATAATAATAATGCCTTTATGGTGCATGCATTCTCTAGTTCCGCAAAGGCTTCATCACCTTCCAGGATTTTATCTCTAACGTCATACACTTTAAAATACCTGCCTGGCAATTGAGGACCTGTGTGCTAATGATCCTTGGTCTGCACTGACACCAGGGCTAACAACCACGACAAAATTATTAACCGTTAGTATCTGCACATTCTGTTCTATTTTTCTAAATTGTATTTTTAAATTAAAAAAAATCCTGATTTAAGTACTCTACATTTTCCCTACCACATGATTCCGTCAGCCCCACCCCCACCCAGTGACATCAAGGATTATTCTAGGGGAGCTCAGCTAGCTCTGAAGGAGCCTGTCCTCTGCTAAGAAGTACGAAGGATGGTTAATTATCTGATCAAGTCCACTCAGTCTGTGCCAAGAAGAAAATTATGTTTCTGGCTGGAGTTGGGAGCAATATCACTAAATTATTTGTTTCATTCTCCTTTTTGCAGTTATATGCTTTAAAAGCAGAAGAATAAGTATATTTTATTTGGAAGCATTTTGATAAACTTAATCCTGATCTTGGGCAGGAAAATTTTGTGTGTGTAGTTTGTGGGAAATGTATCAATCAATTTTTCCAAAGTTGGGATTTCCAGACTTTTCCTGTAGGTAGATAAAATGTTTATTTACTATATTTTCAAATCCACTTAATTTTTTTCTGGTTTTCTTGCTAATAATTTGAGTACTTATTCAGACCAGATTGAGGAAAATATTTTACATTTCTACAGAGCATCTCAGGCATACTCTCTACTTTCCAAAATGGAAATTTGAGTAAAAATGGACCATCCTCTGTACATAGATTCTGGACACAGAACAATGAAAAGCTCTACATACACTTAAATGAATCAACTTAAGAATTGACAAAATAAATTATTTTTAAAAAGGATGGAAATCCTTGAAAATATATGGTCCAGTTTTAAGAGCTAAACACAAAGCAGACCTCCAAGCTAAGCAGCTGTTTTAAATACGTAGATCTTCCACTCCAGTATCTTAATAGCTGGAAGAAATTACAGTCCGGAGAAGACATGTGCATAATTTGAATTAAGCAGATGCAGGCTGTGAAGAAAATCAAACATCTCAGGGTAACAGACGCAAACAATGGTACTGAAACTCTAAGGAATTTTTTTTTTTTTCATGGTGGCAATGTTGCCATTCTTGTGATACAAACCACCTATACCGGTTAGAAGTAGTGATTTTTTTTTTCTTTTCTTTTTCCTTTCAAAGGTCCAAAAGAAAACACGCCAACTTCTAAACCAAAGCCACAACACAGTCATCTCTGGACTCTTCGTGTTACAACAGTCTTTTGAATCAACATACTGATCTGGGGTTGGCCTCGGCTGTCTTTCCACCTGTCGACTGCCCTGCCTTCTGGGACAGGATCCACATTGTGCAAAGCATGTCAGACGGATCACGTTGTGACATGCTGGGGCTGGGAATACGACCGAGAGGAGTGAGGAATGACAAAAAGTTTAAGAGAAATATTTGTTCTCTAGAAGAGGAGTTACTGAAATGTCTCCCAATTCAAAATGTGTATGACCCACTTTAATGACCGCAGGCTTGCATTTAAAGGCACAAGTTGCTGAACACTTGGGGCCAGATGGTGCTGTCTGGAATGAAAGCACCCTCGAATGGAACATACCAGGGAACTGCAGTGTGCCCTGATGCTAACAGCATTCCCACCAGATTATGCCTTTTACTTTTATGGCTTTTCATTTCCAGCTCCATTTATGAAAGTGTGTACAGATCTTCGATTTAGAAATTAAGTAAGAGTTAGTATTCACATACCAGGTAGCCCAAACCCGAAGTATGAAAGTGACAATTATATTTTCTATATCATCCCCTTAATAGTAGACTTCTCAGTGCTCTGTCATCTCTTGATTATTAATATGAAACAAAATAAATTGAAATACCAACAGGCATTTGGAATATAGTCTGGCAGTTCCTCGAGCAGTCAAACGTATGTTATCATATGTCCCCACGTGACCCAGTAATTCTGCTCCCGGGTATACCCCAAAGGCAAATTACAATATATGTCCATGTAAAAACTAGTGCACAGATAGCCAAAGCAGCATTATTTATAATAACCAAAATAAATTAAAAATTAAATTACTAACAGCTAAAATTGAGCACTTACTACGTACTAGGAACTGAAGCATTTTATACGTACTTGCTCAGTCTTTACAAAAATACAATGAGGTTGCGAGGATAAACAAATGTACAATGATACCACAGTTATTATTCTCATTTTAAAGACAAGGGAACAGAGGCACAGGAAGGTCAAGCAAATTCCCCAGCTGCAAAGCCAGCACGTGGCAGGGTCAGGCCGTCGGGCCCCCAAGCCTGGCTCTTAGCCTTGGAACAACTCCACACCTACAGGACCCTGCCCAGCGTCCCAGCGTGTGACAGACCACCTTTGGAAGATGAGGTGATAAGTTTAGATTTTCATTTTCATGCTTTTGTCATTTTCAAACTCCTTATGCAGACAACTAGGAACTCTATGAGAGAGAGAGACAGAAAGGGAGAGAGAGAAATGGCTATTTTGCACAATAAGAAATAACTGCTTATTGCTCTCCTAATTTTGGAATTTTTTAGGAAATTAGAGTAGGAAGCATTACAGTTAAAATACCACAGTGTGCGGTCAAAATTTTAGGCATAAATTTAAATCACACTGAATCCCTTATCTTTTATTAGTCAAAAGTTGTGCTGCTGAGGGTGGCTGGGTGGCTCAGTTGGTTAAGCGACTGCCTTCGGCTCAGGTCATGATCCTGGAATCCCTGGATCAAGTCCCGCATCGGGCTCCCTGCTTGGCGGGGAGACTGCTTCTCCCTCTGACCCTAACCCCTCTCATGTGCTCTCTCTCATTCTCTCTCTCTCTCAAATAAATAAATAAAAAATCTTTAAAAAAAAAAAAAAAGTTGTGCTGCTGAGAGACCGCCCCGTAGATAGAATGGCTGCGAGCTGTAAAATCTAGACCCACAGGTCCCAAACTGAGCATGTACCTGTGGCCCAGAAAGTCTCCTGGGCAGCCAGTTAAGGGAAACTGCCAGAGATTCATGTAGCTTTTGGGAGGGCCACACAGGCCCTGCAAGTCTCAAAAAACTGCATTTTCAACAAACTTCCCCACCTCAATTCCAGGAGATTCTGATAAAGAGAGGCTATAGCAAATATTTTGGGAAAAAAATGGTATCCTTATTATTTTTAAAAGAAAACATACAAAGAAACTATATTAAAATTTAGGGAACATAAAGCAGAATAAACCTCTGTAGTTTTGAGTCATGAAAAGTGTAAGCAAAATGAACACCCACTAAGAGATAAGTAAAAGAAAAGGGGGATACTTCAACAGTTTTAACTGTTGAGCACTTTTCTAGAGCTGGACAGATGAGATGGCTGAAATTCTAGGGCTAATCAGATTTAATCCTCTACCTATATACTCTTCTTTCCTGTTATAAAATTTGAAAAACAAGCACTGCAAACCGAAGCCAAATGACGTGATTGAGCTCAAGTTAAAAGTGGGATCAAATCCACTACTTGGGTCCTAATAAAAACTGGAACCCCTCCCACCCTTCTCCCTGAGAGGACATGCTCACAAGCCAGAACCTACCACTGGCGTTCTTACAACCTAAACTGACGGTCAGAGAGAATCTGCTTAATATACCTGCTGGCAATTGTTAGTAACTTAGAAAGGATACTCACTTGGCAAATTCTTTATATACAGTGTGTGATTAATGATGAACTATATATTAGGAAGAAAGAAGTGTTCGAGCGCCTGCCTTGTGCCAGGCACTGTGTGAGATGCTTTGCAAACCTTATTTTGTTTAACCCTCACAAGAACTGCAAGGTTAATACTCTCATCCCTGTCTTCTCAAGTAAAGAAACTAAGCTATAGGGACATTAACTAACTTGCTTGCCATCCAAGATAAACAGATGATAGATCTAAGAGCCAGTGCCAGATACGTTATCTTTTTCCTCTTCTACCAGATTGTCTTGCTGTCGGTGGAAAAGGCTGCTCATGAATGCACATAACCAGTAACAGACCCAGATACATGGCATTAGCTGTGAAATAATAAAATATGGAAACACTGACCAAGTAAATTAAATGACGATACCAACATCAGACATAAGAAAATCATCAAATGCCTTTGATTTACTCTATACAAAGGATCCTCAAAGACCCCAGTGAATACACTTCATATCTAAAAGTTCTTGACCTTCATTAGAGTATCTAGTATGCCCTGATAACAAGTGAACTTGGACCCAAAATTTCATTACCTTCTCAAACATATTCCCTAAAGAGGACTAAATAAAATCAAATTGGTATCTGGCAAGCATTGAAACATAAAAGATTTTGCTAATTAATTTTAGAGCAGAACTTCTCATATTTTACCTGATTAACCTTCAATCTCAATAATACTGATCAAGAAAACAAATCCAATCACAAGTTAGCAAAGTATTATATATTCCAAATAAGACAACAAAGAACCAAAAAACCTTTTTTTGAGAACACATACAATATCATACTCAGTGATATAAGCAATATCATAAATAATTACATATGATTCATATTTGAAAAAAATCATTAAAAATGTTTCAGCTTATAGTCCTGTTTTTTATATGTTTATTTATACAGTCATTAATTCTCAGTAATATGGATTAATCTCAAAATATGGCTAAATAAAAAAGTTGGGTTGCATAAGAGACCTGTAATATAACTATCATTTATTTAAAGCTAAAAAACATGCAAATTACTAGTATTCCATATAATTAATGGAATGATAAATGCATACATAAAAAAGGTACTAAAAACACCGATGACAATAGCAAATTCCAAAATTCAGGATAAAAGTTACCTCTTTGGGAAGTAAAGAGGAGAACAGAACCAGAGAGAAGTATATTCAGGGTTTCAGTGTTAGTTGTCTTTTTTTTTTCCTTTGGCTGAATAGTGGGTATACTGGTATTTGTTATATTATCCCCATACTCTTTGGCATTCCTGAAGTACTTTACAATAACAATTACAAATACATAACCCCTCTGAATTTGATACAATGGTTTACATATAAACCATTCATTCATCTTTGACTTATAATGGAAATTTGACTTGCAAAGGAAATCAATATTGCTAATGTCAGGCACGGCAAGAGAACAAGAATACTAATCAAATTTGAAGCCACTAATACAATTTCCATGTATTTCTATTACATTTCTCTAGATTCTACATCTAACTTCATCTGGACTGGGAGTATATGTGTATATTCTCAAATAAACTTTAATTGAAGAATGTGTCTTACTATGTATTATTTTCTGACACTGAGTGTCGAACATTGAGTCTCAAATTTATATTTCTGTTCTATTCTGTCCCCTCAAAAGACTCATATAACCAAACTCCCTTTAGATATCTCCACTTAAAATTTATTTAAAACCTTAAACCCCTCAAATAAAATTTATTTAAACTCCCTCCCCCAATGGCATCTCTCTTTTTCCTCCACTCTGCCTTCTTCCTAGTGGTATCAACATGGAACCTGTATTCAAGCCAAATATCTGCGTGTCATACTTACATCTTCCCTTTCTTTCATATCAGTTAGTTCAGCAGCAAGACCTATTGAGACAACCTCTAAAACATCATAAATCTGTACACTGCGGCCATTTCCCCGGCTGGCCCTCTTGGTGAGTCCCACTGTCTCCCCAAACAACTACGTTAGCCTCCTAACTAATCTCCTTGCCTCTACTAAGTTCCAACCACAGTTACCTTCTTTGTGGCCCCAAAATATGCTTCACGAACTCCCACTCCATGTGGAGACACGAGCTGCTCCCTCCCTCTGGAATGCTCCCCTCCAGATAGTCCCAGGGCCTACTGCTTCAGGTCTCAGCTCAAATATCACCACCAAAGAGAGGCCTTTCCTCAATTTCTTAAATATAAGGTAGTATCACCCGTCTTGGGTTGGTTTTCTGTTCTTCTAAGCACTTACAATGATCTGAAATGGACCACTATCATTCGTTTTGCAGTTAGGACTGAGTTTGGTTGCATGTAGCAAAACACTGCCACCAGAAGCATAACCGAATTGGGATTTCTTTTTCACAGGTGAAAAGACATCTAGATAAAAGCTGTCCCGGGTTGGTCCCAGGCTCCATGATGCCATCAGGTACCAGGTCCCTTACATCTTTCTGCTCTGTCCTTTTTAACACGCACCGTTCATCTTCATGAAGCCCTGACAAAAATGTTTAATTGCCTTTTACTGCTCATGGGATGTCAGCTCCATGAGAACAGAGACCTTGCCCGTCTCCTCCACCACTGAAAGAATCACAAGTCATGCGTTAACAGCTCAATCCATATTTGTTTGATCATTATAAACCAATGAACCAGGAATTCGGAAGTCCTACAGTTAGGGGGTCATCCTTCATCCTAGTGGTCACACACAACAGCCATCCCTACCCCTTCACTGACCCTATAGATTCTATCCTGGGTCTCTCCTCAGAGCCCTTCCTGCATGCCCTTCTTTGCTATCACTGCCTGAGCTCAGACATTAGCACTTCTCATCCTGCAGTGCTCTCCTAAGTGCCTGGGCACCCACTTCTTATTACTCCCCCCACGATATCACACCCTCCATTCAAACTGTTGGTATAATTCCCCAAACAGAACATTCCCTGAGGGGCGCCTGGGTGGCTCAGTCAGTTAAATGTCC
Organism: Leptonychotes weddellii; assembly: GCF_054177405.1. Classification (NCBI taxonomy): domain Eukaryota; kingdom Metazoa; phylum Chordata; class Mammalia; order Carnivora; family Phocidae; genus Leptonychotes; species Leptonychotes weddellii. The sequence goes on from NC_138376.1 coordinate 125,497,140, forward strand.
GACTCTTGATTTGGGCTCAGATCATGATCTCAGAATCCTGGGATCGAGCCCCTTGTCAGGCTTTGCACTCAGTAGGGAATCTACTTCAGATTCTCTCTCCCACTCCTTTGGCCCCTGCCCCTGCTCATGTGCTCTTTCTTTCTCTCTCTCAAAATAAATAGATTTTTTTTTTTTTTTTAAAGAATACTCCCTGAGAGCAGGAGCCCACCTGTCCTGTTTCCGATTGTTCTCCCACAACTGTGCACCAGGTGTGCATGCTGTAGACATGAGTGTCAGGGGACATTCGTTACAAGGATCAGATACCTAAACTTCTGAGTACTATGATCCAGGCACCTTAGCACTTGACCCCAGTCCACCCTCATCATGATACTGCCTTTCTTGTTCTTCCTTTTCCATTGCAATTAGTCACAACACATAACTGCAGTTCTAAACTATTTCAGACCTTAGTGTCTTCTCATACTTTATTATCTCTGCATAAAATGTCTTTCTCCCTTTTTACTATAGGACACTTGTCTAGATATCTCTTAAGTCTCAGCTTCTGATCCTCCACAGCCTAGCCGCCTTCCCTGCCAGGTCAAGGCAGAGAAAACTGTTCTGTCCATCCAGGGGCACTTTACCAGCAGTGATAACAATGATGACAGGCTAGAGTGCTTGCAAGGGACCAGCACTTTGTAAGTCCTTTCCATGCACAAACTCATTTAATATTCATAACGACCCTCCCAGGTAGGCGATGTCTTTTTCTCATTTTAGGAGAAGAAACTGAGCCACAGAGAGGTTAACTAGGGCTCTAAAGTTGGCAAAACTAATAAAGGACAGCCTGCATTCAAAGCCACATGGTCAGCCCTGCAGCCCATGCGCTGTGACCTACTTGTATGTTTGTCACCAGGTTGTAAGGTTGTTGTGAGCAGGGTCCATGTCTTATTGGTGCCACATATGGGTTCTCAATGAAAGAGTGTTAAATGAATAGAATTTTTAAAAAAAATCAGTTGTACAAATGCATAACGAGAAAATTGGCTCAAATATAGACTAGTGACGAAGAGCTAGTGGTATAATATTGACTGTGTGACTACAGAAGCCATATCACTGATCCTATGATGAAGTATGGCCATGTTACGAGCAAACCGCACTAAGGGACAGGCACTGGCTTCTTCCAGCATGCATCAGGTCAGTTCCAGAGTCTCAGGCCCTCTCCACTGCTCAAAAATGGCCAAAAGGAGCTTGTCCAAGATGTAGGTAAAATAAAATAGAAGTGAAGACAGAAGGAGAAAGAATTTCTAGGCATAACAACTATCCTAAACACAAAGGTTTTGTAAACAAAGGTTTCTTATGATTAAAACGGGCAACAACAAGTCCAAAGATGGAAGAACAAAGAGACACGACAAGGGAGCCCAGTGTTGGGCTGAACCAGCCCATACCTACACCTAAGAACAGATTTGGAGCATCTTTCCCAACTCTGTACTCAGCATTATCATGTGAGTACTATGAAAAAGATCAGGGTGGGAGGGTTCACACGACAGAAACGCCAGAGCTACCACCAGACCTTTTTATTCTGGAGAGCCATTTTACCAGCAGACCACTGCACTTAACCTGTTAGTGTTGCTGAAAAAAATCCAGGACGTTGCTTTGTACAGGGCGGGTAGTGATTAAGATGCTGGAGAGGGCGAGACATGGAAATTATAAGGAAAATATAAATCATGAATACATAGATACATTTAATGAGAGGCCAGAATGTGATGTAGAAACAGTTTTCAGTCTTTTGTGCTTGTTTTCTTTTTTCTTTTTCTAGTATCTATAAAAATACTATTTATAGATAGAACTCAAATATTCAAAGAAGTAGTTTGATACTTAGCATTCCTCCTATCAGTCTCTTGTGTCAAAAATAATAAATAAAACCAAAATAATACAAAAACTAAAGACAATGCAATACTTTTGAATAGAAGATAGACCATTGCAACATTTTTCCACCCGAGCAAAAGTTGAAAATACCAAGTCAAATAGCAAACCCTCAAAGATTCTCAACAAACTTACTGTATTTTTCAAAGTCTAATACAAAATCTAGAGGTGTGTTTTCCAGTCAAACCAAGCCTTAGAAGTAATTAGTGAATTTATTGCTATTTTCAAACAATAATATTCCTTGATACTTGTTTACTATAAACATTTTTTTAAACTTTCAATGGCGTGTTTTTAATAAATTGAAATCAATCATTAGAAGAATTTCCCACTTTATCATTAACTAATTTAGTCTTTTAATAGCTCATATACTCTTTTACAGTAAGTGGAACAGATTATTTTAAAAATTGTTTACTGGCAGTGAATAGGATTGAATAATTGATATACAATTTTATATATATATTTTTAAGACCATGGTAAAGGTAAAAGACTGAGATGAAATCAACAATTATATACAACATTATATGATATAAGCATATACGAAGACTGACATGTGAGAAACCAACTTTTTCCTTTTAAAGCACTCAAAAAAGATACCAACACAAAAAGATACTAATTTAATCAGCAGGAACCATACCACTACCTTTAAATGGACTACAAAATAATAGATTATGTAAATTCAGCATTTCCATTCTGCTTTTAAATTACAGAAGTGACAAACGAGTCACTGAAGTAGGCCATATAATGTGTTTTCTCTTTAGAGTGCCTCCTAACCCCCTTGTCCTCTATTTTAAATTTGAGTGACTCACAAACTCTTAGGAGCAATCTTGAATAAACAGATTTTGAATAGTAAGTACTCTAGTAAAATTGCTCCCAGAATAAATGGTGTGTCCAGATATATTCAGCACACTAAAGAAAAAGGTAAACTCCATTAGAATAGGTTACGCTGTAAGATAAAAATTTATCGTAAGACTTAAATCGAAGGAGCTCCCACGAGTAAGACATACTGAGGTCTGACATTCTGAGGTTATCCCAAGTATGAAATAGGAAATCTGGCATGGAGTAAACTTGTTCTCTTTTGGAGAGATTTAAAAGAAAATAAATTTCAGGATGAATCGATTGCACACTGGAAATAAAAGGTTTTTCTTTGCTTCTGAGAATTATTCATCAAATGAAATTAATAATAATTAAAATTTTGCTTACTCATCAGTCCTTTGTAGGTATCGTTTCATTTAAAACTCAAAACAACCCTAAAAAAATACAGGCACTATTACTATTTCCATTTTACAGATGAGAAAAATAGAGATGGAAACATTTAAAAGACTTGCCCATTGGGCGCCTGGGTGGCTCAGATGGTTAAGCGTCTGCCTTCGGCTCAGGTCATGATCCCAGGGTCCTGGGATCGAGTCCCGCATCGGGCTCTCTGCTCCTTGGGAGCCTGCTTCTCCCTCTGCCTCTCTCTGTCTCTCATGAATAAATAAATAAAATCTTAAAAAAAAAAAAAAAAAAGACTTGCCCATCCCAGAAAGTCTGACTTTAGAGTGATTCATATCCACTTCATTAGAACGGTGGACTAGAAAGTCAAGTAGAATTCTAAGTAAATGACTTCATCCAGCATCTGACATTCTTGAAATTTTAACTTCTCTGTTATATATGGCAATAAGCATGTGTTGGAGACAATACCATAAAACTCTCCTGTAATATATATATCAGTCATTTAGACTTCCATAGACAAGCATGCAACTCAATTCTGCTCAAAATGAGAATAAACAGAGGGGCAAAACAGGTAAACCAAGGCAATGGGTATTATCTACTTTTGCGGTTCTAAAGTTCTTAGTGTTCAAGTTTTAAATAACAATAGAAATATCTTAGTAAGTTTTTGTTTTTATTTTCTCTCCTTTCAGAACGATGTTTTGATGAATTATGCATAAATGGAATGCAAACACACAGATCCATTTCCCTTTGAAATATTTAAGGATGTAAAAATGAAGAGAAACTATCCTTGGCAAAACTTGTACTGAGCTTTCAAAAGCCCACGCATTTGAACTAAAGTTTGTGATGTACTCCAAAACATAGACATCAGTCGGTTCTCACACTCCTCACTTCTCCCTCTAATGTCAGAATGCTCTATCAATTTAAAAAGCACAGCTCTCTGCCATTAATTAGGTTATATATTAAATGACATAGGAGTGGCACTTCTGAATTCAAACTGACCAGATCCAACAACAGGGGAGGAAACATTCGATGGTAAAATAAAATCCAGTGACAGAATAAAACCCTCAAATACAATTACACAAATGCACCCACAAAATTTACAATTTTCTTCCCAAGAACTGCATTCCCCAAAAGAATGTGTGCTTGTCTATGTAAAGACACATATGCATAAAATGCTGTCTTTTAAAAATCCACAAATCAATGAGACTATAACACTAGTTATAGGACACCAAGTTAATAATCATGAGTTTGCACCACAAATCAGGAAAGCTTGAGGTTTTGCTTCCATTCCAATGGGTTTGTGTATCCTCTGTTTTAGCTCATGGCCAAAGAATGCTGCCTTAGCACATCCTTCATGGCCTCAGAAAGGCTTGTATGGCCACACCCACTTACCCAAAGGTAATTTCATTTAATTCCACTTCTACTGGTAAGTGGTTTATGAGAATTGTGTTCTTATCAATATTAAACCTAATAATTGGAGGGAAAAAATTAATATATTAAAACAGGAAAGTAAAACTCTCCTGGTCCCATTCAATGTTGTTTCCTCTGTCTTATAGGCATCACTGAAAGTGTAACTAAAATAAATTATTTTATTACACATTTAACTTGATCTCCCATTTAATTCATACCTAAAGAAAATAAAAGGGAGCAGAGCAAATATTTACCAATATTAAGCTATAAATTAATTAAAGCTGTAGCTCAAGTCCACCCACAAAGAGAAAATGAGGAATACATAGTCTCATGTTTATCGGTCAATAAGTAAGTTTGGTATGTAAGTTTTAAAGAGCTTTTTCATTTAAAATTTTTCATTGTTCTCTGATAACAATCCCAGGCCTGTTACAATTACACGACAAGAGCAAAGAAGGAAAAGGTAGAATCTGGGTGAGCAAACTTTAGGTTTAAAAGCTTTAAGGTGAGGGGTGCCTGGGCGGCTCAGTGGGTTGAGCACCCGGCTCCTGGATTTCATCTCAGGTCATAATCTCAGGGAGCTGGGATGGAGCCCTGTGTCAGGCTCTGCGCTCAGCGGGGAGTCAGGTTGAGATTCTCTCTATCCCTCTGCCCCTCCCCCCCCAGGCTCACACAGGAGCTCTCTCTCTCTAAAATAAATTAAATCTTTAAAAAAAAAGGAAGCTTTAAGGTGAATGGTATGGGCACAAATTCTCATTTCTTCTAAATGATACTTCCTTCGCTGAAGGATAATGACTGTATCAAATTCTTAAAACACAACTGGGTCAACTGCATGATGGAATCTGAGTCCAGTAACAGAGACAACAGAATAGACGATTTGAATTGAGGACTTCAGTGAATAGTAATAAAATTTCGCATTGTGTACTTGTTCTTCCACTTGTCAAGTTTCCTACGAGACATGGTTTTTCCCTTATATACTCTAATAAAATGCATCCTATGTTAAGATTTAGGGGATTGGTTTGCTGCAGAGTTTTACTCCCTCACATATCGTCTATCTTGGAAAATGAGCACAATAAGGACAATGGAAACATCTTTGAGAGGCATGAGCCTATTAAATAAACCCACAGACTCTATCTTCAGTCTCTTACAAGCTAAAAGAATCTCAACTTTTTTTTTTCTTCAAGTCTGTGTTTATTCATGGCGATCCTCAAAGACGTTTTATAAGTCCACGGGGGCACACAAATGTCAAGACTTCCTCAGAAAAATAACATTTCTGAGGGTACTGAATTATGCAAAAAATTAGTAATTCAGAGATTTTTTCCAAATGACACATATAAACAGCAGACAGAAGCAGATTAAATAAGGGACTTCTGGGAGTGAGACCTTGCTCTGTACAGATTACCATCCTTTGATTCTAGATTCTAACAGTTTGCAGGACTTACCAGCCACCATAATAATGCACCAGTACTTTGAAGGAACTCAAGAGGGGATCTACATTTACCTAAATGCATGAAGCCAGCAGAACGTTCCATTAGCAAGACAACCCTTTGGAAAAAAATGTTTGCATTATTCCTGAAGTGTTTGCAGGTCTCATTTACACAACTGTACTTTTACATACAAAGAAATCACTGCTGAGTATAATGGTATGTAAACTGGCTCCCTTTTGTCTTACAATCAGAGGGAAAAAAATGAATTTTAAATAAAACATCTTGGCCATATATATTGTCATTTGCAGAATTCTTCTTTTATATAAAAACAAAAGAAAATCATGGTTAAAGTGCATTCTGTGTTCTAATTTAATCTAGCCTCTGTCTCGCATTCAAGAGAGAAGGTTAAAAAATTAAATACATTTAGTTTATAAATGAAACTATTTCATCCCCAAATTCCTTCTATAACATAAAAGTAAAGTACCAATAAAAGAGGAGCAATTTTTCTAAGTGAATGTTTCCTCTAACCATCATAACCACAATGGTTACATAAGATGCTCATTTTTTTCCTAAAACTATAGTGCATGACTCTCAAATCCATTTGGAAAATGTGTATAGCTAGAGTACACATTATTAAAAACTTTATTTTTGTTTCTCTTAATATTTGGTAAGAGCTTTACAAATAAATACTAATCATGTCCGTTCAAGCCTATAAGGTGCTAATGATTCTGTTCAAGAATTCAAGAAAGATGTCTTAATACTTCTACAAGTATTATGTTGTATTGGCCTTATACTTTTAGTGTGAATTAGTCTTTAAATGTCTCTAAGAATCAGTTAAATTATTTACTAGTTTCTCACATTGAAAATCACTTATTAAGAAGTAGTGCCCCATTAAAATAGATGCAAATAACACGCTTATTTATTTTCTATAGGGAGAGATAATTTCTATTCCTCTGTGGAAGATGGTAGAACTTCTGTTTGTTTTGTTTTAATTAAATTTTATCTTAAGGTATTTATAAGTTCAAATGTAGCTGTAAGAAATAACACAGAGAGATCCTAGATTTCCTTTGCCTAGTTTCTCAAAGGTAACATGTTACAAAACTGTAATACAACACAATTGTACTATCAGCATTGATACAGTCAAGGCGCAGAACATCCACCACAAGGGTCCCTCCTGCCGTCCTGTTGTCCTTTTACTACCGCATACTCTTCCCTCCTGCTCCCATCCCCTCCTCCACTCATCTGTCCTCCATCTCTATAATTTTGTCATTTCAAGAATGTCATATAAATGGAATCATTCAGCATGTGACCTTTTTGGGATTGGCTTTTTTTCATTTCACATAATTCCGTTGAGATTCATGCAAAATGTTGTGTATTATCAATTGTTAGTGCCTTTTTGCAGTTGAGTAGGATATGGATGTACCAGAGTTGGTTTACTCATTTACCACTGAAGGACATCAGGGTTATTTCCGTTTTTCTCTAATGTGAATGAAGCTGCTATAAACATTCATGTCCTAGGCTTTGTGTGACCACAAGTCTTCATTCCTGAGATAAATAACCAAGACTGTGACTACTGTGTTGCAGGGTAGGTGTATGTTTAGTATTTAAGAAACTGTCAGACTCTCCTCCAGAGTGACTGTACCATTTTCTATTCCCCCCAGCAATATATGAGTGACCCAATATTTCCATAGCCTCATGAGCATTCAGAGTCATCACCATTTTATACTTTAGTCTTAGCTATTTTAGTGGTTGCTCTAGCTATTACTATATCAGTGATAATTTACCACACAAGTTACGTTTTACAGCTTCAAGTGAAGTATAAAAACCTTACTCCCTTTATGTCACTTTACCTCCATTTATAATATATTTGTCTTAAATATTTCCTCTTCCGACACATAGAACCACATCAGACATCATTACAACCCTCAAACATAATTTAGAAAACTCAAGAGAAGGAAAGTCTGTATATTCAGCCATACTTTGGCTTATTGTGTTCTTTCTTCCTTTCTAATGTTCCAAAGTTCCTCCTTTTTCATTTCCCTTCTTGATAAAGAAATTCTTTGATCCATTCTTTTAGGGAAGTTTGATGACAATATATCTTAGGGTTTTTTTCCATCTGAAAATACATCAATTTCTTCTTCATTTCTGAAAGATCTTTTCTCTGGGTATAGGTTTCCAGATTGACACTTCTTTTCTTTCAGCACTTGAAAAATGTGCCACTTTCTTCCAGCCTTCATGGATTCTGATGAGAAATCCACTGCCATTGAAATTGCTTTTCCATTTTGCATAAGATGTACGGGCATACATCATTTTATTTGTTTCACTTTACTGCACTTCATGGATATTGCATTTTTTTTTACAATTTGAAGGTTCAAGACTTCAGTGGAGGAAGTAGATGCAGATGTGGTGGAAACACAAGAGAACTAGAATTAGACCTGGAGCCTGAAGATGGGACTGAATTGTTGCAATCTCACTACAGACACTTATGGATGAGGAGTTGCTTCTTACAAGTGAGCAAAGAAAGCAGTTTCATGGGATGGAATCTACCTGGTGAAGATGTGTGGAGATTGTTGAAATGACAACACAGGATTGTCAATATGACATAAGTTTAGTTGATAAAACAGGGGCAGGGTTTGAGAGCACTGGCCAAAGCTGAAAGAAGTTCTGTGGATAAAATGCTAACAAACAGCATCACAAGCTACAGAGGCATTGTCAAAGATTCCATTGGTGTCTGATTTTGAGAAATTGCCACAGCCACCCCAAGCTCCAGCAACCACCACTCTGATGAGTCAGCAGCTATCATCACTGAGGCAAGACCCTCTACCAGCAAAAAGATTATGACTTACTGAAAGCTCAGATAACAGTATTTTTTAGCAATCAAGTATTCTTTTAATTGAGGTATGTATATTGGGTTTTTCTAGACGTAATGCTATTGCACACTTAATAGACTACAGTATAGTGAAACGATAACTTTAAATGCAGTGGGAAACCAAAAAAGTCCATTTGACTTTATTGTCATATCAGCTTTACTGTGGTGGTCTGAAGCAGAACCTGCAACATCTCTGGGTTATGCCTGTACATTTTCTCTAGCTGCTTTCAAGATTTTTTTTTCCCTGTCTTTAGTTTCTAGAAGTTTGTTATGATGTGTGTATTGCTTTGACTATGTCAAAATTCTGGATTCCTTCAGTTTCCTAAATTTGCAGTTACTTGTAGTAATTGGGATATTTTCAGCCATTATTTCTTTGAGTACTTTTAGTTCCTCCTTCTTTTATCCTCTCCTTCCAGGACTCTGATGACAATTTTGAAATGCTCTTTTATAGACCCACATATTTCTGTAACTTGCTCTTTTCTTTCTTCCTTCCTTCCTCTCTTTCCTTCCTTTTTCTTTCTTCTTTCCTTCCTTCCTTTCTTCCTTTTCTTCCTGCCTTCTTTCGTCTATTTTCTCTGTTCAAATTGTGCAATTTCTACTGTTCTGTCTTCCAGTTCACTGACTTTTTCCTCTATCCCCTCCATTCTTCTGTTGAGCCCATCCAGTGAGCTTTTTATTTGTTGTTGTATTTTTCAATTCTATAATTTCCATTTATTCTTATTTATATCCTTTATTTCTTCTCTCAGACTTATTTGTTTCATTTATTTCAAGCATGTTTGTAATTGCTTATCGAAGCATTTTATCATGGCTGTTTAAAATATCAGATAAATTCTAACATCTTTGTCATCTCAATATTAGCATCTACTGATAGTCTTCTCAAAGAGTTTGAGATCTTCCTGATTCTTAATGGTTTTCCTTTGAAACCTGAGCATTTTCTCAGTATGTTATGAGACACTGGATCTTATTTAAACCTTCTGCTTTACCTGGCTTTTTCTGACACTATTCCTGCAGGAAAAGGGGATCACCACCTCATTATTGCCAGTGGAAACAGAAGTCCAGGTCTCCATTCATTATCTGGTGAAATGGGGACTCCTCATCATTGATGGGTGGGAGTCATGTTCTGGCACCACACGTGATCTCCAGTGGCACTGTGGTAACAGTGGCTCTGTTACCACTTAGCAACTGTGAAAATCCCAACTCACCTCTAAGACCCTTGTGTTACCATGCCAGCAGGGAGGGAGAGGTGTAGCTTATTATTGTCAGGGGGGCAGGTGTGTAAGGCACTCATTATAGATTCACAAGGGAGGTAATCTAGACTCTCCATCACCCTTTGTAACTGTTGGTGGGGATGAGGGTAGGGCCACAGTTTTTAAATAATTTGGCTTCTCAGGGTCATTTATTTGTCTTTGATATTTACAACCTAAGCTCGTGAAGTCTAAATGTCTCTGGTCTTCCAAACTCAGATCATGTCATATCATAAAGCTTAGTTGGAAGAACAGGAGTAATAAACTGATGCCCTTTAATATTTACTACAATAATCTATTTTATGAAATGATGGTCTCCAAATGTGTATCTACATTTTAAACATCATAATATTGAGTATTTAAAGGAATTTATGAACATCCACCTGGATGAAT
>NC_138376.1:125507684-125515514 GCF_054177405.1 Leptonychotes weddellii
TTTTTTTTTTAAAGATTTTATTTATTTATTTGACAGAGAGAGAGACAGCGAGAGCAGGAACACAAGCAGGGGGAGTGGGAGAGGGAGAAGCAGGCTTCCTGCCGAGCAGGGAGCCCGATGTGGGACTCGATCCCAGGACCCTGGGATCATGACCTGAGCCGAAGGCAGACGCTTAACGACTGAGCCACCCAGGCGCCCATGAATTTTTTTTTATAAAACAAATATTTCTATGTAAAATAAGACATTTTTTCCCATTTTGCAAGTATAATTAATTATTACAAAAAGAATACAAATAGAATAACTTTCCTATAACATTAATTAACTATAACCAGGTTTCTCATTTCCTGGCTGTGATGGTTAATTTTATGTGTTAACTTGACTGGGCCATGGGGTGCCCAGGCATTTGGTCAAACATAAGTCTAGGTGTGTATGTGAGGGTGTTTGGGGTGAGATTAATATTTGAATTGGTAGACTGAGTGAAGCGGACAGCTCTCCCCAATATGGGTAGGCCCTATCCAATCAGTTGAAGGCCTGGGGAGAAAAATTTTAAAAAAGACTGACTCTCCCATGAATAAGAGGGAATTTCACTTTCTCAGTGCCCCTCTAGCAAGGACATTGTTTGAGGGTTTTTGTGTTTTGTTTTTTCCTGCCTTTGGACTTGACCTGAAACATCAGCTCTTCCTGGGTCTCAAGGCTGTCAGCCTTCAGACTAAAACTATGCCATTCCCTTTCCTGATTTAATCCTTCAGGCTGAGACCAAACTAAAGTTGCAGATTGCAGGTCTTGGGACTTGTCAGCCTCCATAATCATGTGAGTCAATTCCTTATAATAAATCCATCTATGTATCTATCTGTCTATCCTAGATAGATAGATAGATAGATAGATAGATAGATAGATAGATAGATAGATTAAAAAAATGATGGCTGGATGAATGGATGGATGGATTAATCCATCCTACCAGTCTGTTTCTTTGGAGAACTCTAATACACTGGCTAATAAACCTATATTGATACTAATGATATTAATACAGCTCATGTGAATACAATGAATTCTGCTCAAACAAAATCTTAGATAAATTCTCAAGTCCCTGTCATTGTAAGTTAATCTAATGACACAGTTCATACATTTTGAATTATACAACTACTTTAGAATATTATTTTCCATGTATAATTCTGAATAATAAATTCAAAATCATATACAGGTGATTTCAGAGATTTTTGACATGGAGCGTGTTAGATTTGGGATTAGGAAAATGAGAGACACATCATGTGAATGGGACCTGAATACTCTGTTGCAAGAGCTGACAAGAAGTCCTTATAAAGAAAAATACCAAGCAACTATGCATACTAAGTCAAAGATTAGTTTTATATCGCATACTTGTAGGTATAAGGAAAATAATAAAAGCATGCACAGAAACATTGTTTATGAAGTAGGAAAAAATTGTACAACTCTTTATAGTTTGCTTATAACAAACATAGTATGTGGCAAATAATCACTTTACAAAAATATATTTTAAAAGCAATAATACCATGATGAATCTAGGAATCTTTGCTGAACACTATGGCTATAGGTTTCTATTTTTTTTTAAAGATTTTATTTATTTATTTGACAGAGAGAGACACAGAGGGAGAGGGAACACAAGCAGGGGGAGTGGGAGAGGGAGAAGCAGGCTTTCCGCTGAGCAGGGAGCCCAATGTGGGGCTCAATCCCAGGAGGCCCTAGGATCATGATCTGAGCTGAAGGCAGATGCTTAACGACTGAGCCACTCAGGCGCCCCTATAGGTTTCTATTTTTTACTACAGTTGTCAAGAGGAAGTATAAAGACTTTTTAAGATTGCTAAATTCAAATTCAAATTCCATTCTTTTTTTTTTTTTGTAGAGAGAGAGTGCGTGCAAGTACATGCCAGATGGGGGGCAGAGGAGAGGGAGAGAGAATCTCAAGCAGGCTCTACGCCCAGCATGGAGTCTGAGGCAGGGCTCAATCTCATGACCCTGAGATCATGACCTGAGCTGAAATCAAGAGTCAAATGCTTAACCAACTGAGCCACCCAGGCACTGCTCAAATTCCACTATTCTTAAGGTAAGTAAAACCTGTACATGTAAGGGTCACAAATTCATTTACAAACTCTAGAGAGTTCTTTTTAATTAACTAAACTAAAATTTAATTTAACTAAAAGTATACACTTTACTTAAAATGTATAAATACTACATAGATATACATTCACACACACACACACACACACACACACACACACACACACACACACAGATATATTTGCCCCAGTCAAACATGTATCCTATTGTCATTCCTTAACTCTTTAATTTATTGCAGATATCCTCTTCATAATTCATGATGGAAAGTAGTCTTGTGTTATTTAGGTGATCTCTTAGATTCTGAAGTTGTCCCTAATAATGGTGATGATAATCACAGGGATGAGGATGCTAATAAATGCTAACATTTACATAGTGTTTACTATATGTTGCACTCTGTTCTAGGAGCTTTACATAAATTAACTAATTTAGTCCTCACAAAATTCCAATGAGATAGATACTAGTATTATTTCCACTTTACAAATGAGCAAACTGAAATACAGAGAGGCCACATTGTCTAAGTATGTAAGATACATTTAAGAAAAATTGTTTTGCCTTAATTTGTAGTATTAAAACTAGGTATTCCCTAAATACTTAAGAGTTATGATATAAACACTCTATAGTATAATCCATGCACTTAGAAATGAAGATAATATAACCTTGCTGACAAGCTGAGCCTCCTCATTACAGTCCGCAGCTCACGCTGAACCCAACGCTCTGGCTTTCACCAACCACAACCCTGGACTGGAGTCATCACTATGGTCATCAAGTCCAAAGGCTCTTTTCTTCTCATCCTCCCCCATCTTTTCACAGCGGGTATACTTCTTTACCAGTAATTTCCTTTTCCAAAATATCCTCCAATGCATCAGTTGGATGGATGATGCCTCCTTTACTGGCTTCTCCCCTCGCTGCCTAAAAGACCTGCTCATGCCTCTGTCCTCTGCCCCTTCGGCAGTCACATCTAACCCAATAGCTGTAATATTTAGCTCTAGGTAGCTCGTCCTTAAATATAAAGTGAGCCCCGAAGCGTCACAGCTAAGTTCTCAAACGCCTGCTAGACATCCCCATATATATTTCCCTTGGCATCCACTTATCATGCAGGTTAAGTTCCTCATCCTTCCTACAACCAGACTGGATCTCCAGACTCCCATTTCCCTCGACAGCACCCTATTTCCATGCATGAAACCTCTGCAAGATACAGCTCTAAGCTCCCTTCCTGCCAGTCTTCAACATCTCTTCTAGCTTCTAGAACAGGGACCCATGCTTTCCAGAAAGCACACTCCATGCTCATTCTCCATCTATGGAATCCTACTCCAGTTTCAATTCATGCACAAAGTCTTGGTGACTTCTACTCAGATGTGTTTTCTCCACCTTTAGAATCTTGTAATACTTACATTTCAGTTTCCATATGGTGCTTCTCATGTTTGACATTCTTACGTTGGACCACATGAAATAGCAATTTCATAGTTTTATGCCATATGGTTCAACCTAATACTTCTGTTGCTTTTAGGGCCCCTAAATAAAGAGTCACCACAAAAGCAGGAATAAATTTCGCCTTTCTTTGTGAGCCCCTGGGAAGCCCAGAACATTGGAAGTGTGTGTCAAAAGAAAAAGAATCTAAATCAATATATATCTTACACATACATGTTTGTCAAATGAATCATCTATAGCAATTAGTTTAACCTATCACCTTGAACAGTAAAGGTGAAGAGCTTTAGAACCTGAAACTTCAAAACTCCTGGTAACATAAAATATTTTGGTTCAAGGAGCTGTTTTAAAATCATTTATTTGTGAAGGGAACATTCTTGGATTTAGAGGTTGGCAGGTACAGTAAGAAGCTTTTTAGTTGACTGAAATAAAAAAAAAAAAGCGAAACACTTTTTAGCACAGGCCTTCCCTTATAAAAACAAACTGCCTAAAAGCAAAGCACAGCAGTTTGTGCTCAATCAGCACGTGCCTCCAGCCATCAGCAAAGACATGGTGGAGCAGGAGGGGGATGATTTGCATTTCTACAGCTTCCTTTGTATACCCAAATTTCGAAAGCATTTCGCGATATAGCAGTAAATATCAACAGAGGACAATGATAGGATGTCAATACCAGAAGGGGTTTCCATGTAGCCCGACCCAGCAGCCCCGCTGTGCACAGCAGCAGCCCCCACAAAGCCATAAACAGGAGTGCAATTAATCGGCACTGGTTAAGGAAGGGGGAACGCGTGTTTGAGGGGTCCCTCAGCATCACCTGTTCCACCCACAGAAAGCATTCCGTCTTTCACGCTTTCACAAAGAAGGACTTCAATCCCCGTTCAACAGTATTTGCTGACCTCCCCCAACAAATGACAGGTCTCCACCTCCAGGTGAGGGCGCTGTGCATCACTTCCTTCACCAGTTCTCCCCTTCTTGCTACAGAAATCACCCTTGGCAATGAAACACCCAGATGAAAGGCTAGGAGGCTTGGATAGCCTTAGGAGCAGTGTGGTGCTATAGGAGAGGACAGGCGCTGCTCACTCTCTGACATTTCGGGGGCCTGTTCTAAGGACAATTTTACTGAGGCGTGGCGAAAATAAGCACAAAGGTGGACTTTTGCTACGCTTCCGTTTTCCCTGGCTACCGGCACGGAAACTGGGGTTTGGATGGTCTGTTGTGGACGGGCCCTGAGCCCGCGACCTTCTCGAGCGAGCCCCGGAGGCAGGCTTGCGACTATCCTCCAGGGGTCACAATTGGGTTACAAATTCCTTACAGCACAGTGACTGAGCAGCCTGATTTGGAACCATTTATTCGAATCCTTCTTCATTAAGATTCAAATGGAATAAGTAAGGTAGAAATTGAACAGACACAGAAATTGTGCCTTGCTGCTCCTGTAGTCAGTAAACATTTATTCACTAAGCCCAGTCTGTGTTCTCTCTCTCTCTCTCTCTCTCTCTCTCCCCCTCACTCACAGTTGTTCTTCCAGTCCTTCCTGCTTGCTGTTTTAATGCATAATTAAGAAGGTCAGAATTAATGAAGTGGTGTGGAATAAAGTTCAAGGAATCCCCAGGCACTATTTATTCTATTAGATCTCAGGCATGAATGTCAGCCTGGCTGAGTAAGCAGCATAAGCAATGCGGCTGGCTGCATCCCAGGAACAATCCACCGAGGGAGACTCACCTGCACTGTCAAGTCATTCCGAAGCTCCTTCCCAGCGAAAATCACACGCAACTGGTCAGCTGGAACCCCCTGTCGCTTAGCAACCACTTCCTTTAGCTGGAAGATGCTGGTATTGGAATCGACCTCCACTGGGAAACCATGGCTGGAGTTGAACCTGACAAACACTGACCAAGACATTGGGAGAGAGGGGAGAAAAGTGAGTATTACTCAAAGCTCTGACAGGGCAATAGCAACACTTTTGAACCAAGTTACCACTCGCCCGCCATTCAATGAATGACATACATTTTCTTTCACTTATAACATAAAACTGAATGCAATGGAGCAACGTTTGAAGAAAAACGGAGTTTCCCTGTGGGATTTCCTTTTCATACATTAGTCAGTGACCCTCAAGCACAATCGCATGCTCCCTTTGACACCTGTCCTGGGAAACAAAGGGCTCAGGCAGAATACTTGGTAGATTGGAACTGTGAGACTCCAAGGAGTTTATGGAAGAGATTCAGCTCCAGCAGCTTGTATGAATGCCCACTCCCTCCATGGTGCCCCTCTTCATAAATATCGGAGGCGTTATGTTTGCACTCACGGTATAGCGATAGAAACCATTCAAGCTGCATTACCGACTAGAGTGAAGACCCACCCGAGCCCTGGACATTGGGTGACCCTGCCAAAAGGCTCCACTAGATCTTATGGTGATACTTATTTGCCCTTTCTTTTGAAACTATGGACACCATCTTTCTTATTGGAGCCGCTACCCCCCTCACAACCAAGGCTGGGAGCTGCCGTCTCTGCAGCCTTCTCAACATGGCCGACTGCCATTCTAACTTGTCAATGTCGCCCACACAGGTCCCTTCCTGCCCATGCTTTCTGTCATTACTTCAGTCAATCTTTTCTAGATTCTTGCACTAGCCTCCCAACTGGAGTCGTGATACACTCTCTTCACTTCCAAAATGTCCTGCACTGTTCTGCAGAGTCAGCCTTATCAATCCAGAGCTCTGATCATTGCATAGCCCTCGAATCCTTTAAAGTGTCACCGTGTCTGCTGGGGAGAAAAACCCAAGGCCCCTCTCATCTGACACAAACCTATATCCCAGCAGCTTCTCCATCAGTCCCCACATGCGCACTGCTACACTGAATGCTCCCAGAACACTTCTGCACCCATGTCTTCTTCCTCTCTGCCTGTTGAAAGCCTGTTCACCACATGATCTGTCTCAGACGTCCCTCCTCCAAGAGGCCTCTCACTATCAGCCCAGTCAAGACCGAGCCCATCTCTTGAGGGCCTCAGGGGGTTGAGCATGACCATCTTACACCATTTGCCCCATTCTGTTCTGGAGGCAGCAGAGCACAGAGGTTACAAGGACACCCTCCAGAGTGGGAAGGACCCCTGCACCAGTCCCTGTAGGTCTCTTCGCAGCGTAACAGGTGGGGTAAACGTCTTACCCCAATTGCTTTAACTCTCAGTTCCCTAATCGTCACAGTAAATAAGCCACAGAGGGTGTTCTGTGATGTGTTAAGTGATATTTATAGTGTTTATAACTATCACATAATTACCTTCAAAAATAATGAATGTTTGTATCTGACTTAACGTGTTTTGGGTATATATTTCTCCTTCTTTAAAAGATTATAAACTCCTTAAGGCGAGCCATTATAGCTTATTTTCTGCTGCATGTCCTTTAAATGTAGCATTATCACGTACTAGTTGTCAATTCGAATATGAGATGGCCCACCGAATAATAATTACAATAAAATAATCATTACAATGCCAGTAATAATCGAACACTATGTGGCAGAAGTTGCACCTTACATGTGCTATTTTTAAGCTTTCCAATGATCTGGTAAGGTCAGTAATACTATCCTTACCTAATAGAATAGTAAATGGAGTCCTAGAGAATTGCAATCACTTTTCTAAGGACATCGGCAGCTTTGTAATGGAATCACAACTCAAATTCAGTTCAATCAAACTCTAAACTCCTTTCCATTTCTACTATAACAGGCTGCCTAAAATATTCTCCAAAGAAAAGTCCACATTCCTTTTCCTTATGATAAAAAAGACAAACAACAACAGCAAACAGGTTTTCCAACATAATTCAGGTATTTCCTATCCAGGTTAGCAGCAGAAAAATGGGATTAAAAAATAAAAGCTCTGATGAAGAGCTAAGAGCAAAGAATAATGAACAATGGTTATAAGACACAATAAAATGAAAATGATACCAAAATGAGAGCAGGCACCATGGATGACACAACAAGAGCAAAAACCGGACACAGTTTACCCAGCACAGAAACACACTTAGGAAAGGGGTATGGACTGGAAATGATAGAAGTGTTCTAAAAAAAAAAAATTTTTTTTTGAAAAAAAAATTACAGAGGAATAGGTGCTTTTGATAAACTTTTAAGTAGATGTCATGTGACACCACTGAAGTAGAGGAGGAGAAATAAATGTGTATTGGGAGCCCTTGGGGTATATTCCCAGCATCCTCAGGTCAGAGACCATAAGGCAACCCATTCATGAGATAAGATAGACAAGAAGGGGCAAGAAGGGACAAAACGTATGGTCCCAGTTCTACACGTGATTTTCTAGTAGCGTGAACAGATTTGTTTTTT
>NC_138376.1:125516014-125673035 GCF_054177405.1 Leptonychotes weddellii
GAATATCGCCTCGGATTCACTTCTCCGCACGTCCTACCTTCCAGAAAGTGGTCGTTTTTCTGATGAGAGAGTTGTTGCTCTTCTTTTCTTCAATCTCCTGTTGAGTTTGTAGGTGTTCAGAATGGCTTGATCCCTATCCAGCTGAATTCCTGAGAGGAGACGAAATCCAGGTCTCCTACTCCTCCGCCATCTTGCTCCGCCTGAACAGATTTGTTTTTAAAGCAGAACGCCATAGACGGGGCTATGGGAAGGAACAGCTGGGGACTACACAAAAGTTACTAAAACTAAAAAAAGGAATCAAAATTCCAGGCTGTACTGAGTTGATGATTTTTCGCCAGGGGTTCCAATTATGGAGATTCCATCTTAAGGACAAGAATTATAAAAATAAGCAAACAAGCCAAACTAAAGGGAAAGAGAGCTACAAAAAACATTCTAGGGAATTCTGTACCACAATTCAAATCATTAGTAGCTAAAGGCCTTTTTCATTCTGTTTAAGTAGAAAAATTAAAGTTTTTTAACTTAAGTTCAATTTGGATAAATCATGTCAATACCTTAGAAATGAATACCTTTGAGAAGCAGTTCAGATATACAGTATGGATTGACAATGGAAAAACTGATCAAATGCACAGCAGGTATTAGGCAAACTAAAATATGGTCATGGATAAGAACAAACATTTTCAAGTGACCAGACCATCAATAATCAAGTGCCATTATGTGGAAAATGACCAGTGCTTAGTGGTAGTAGCGTATTTTGCGGTGGGTCTTTACCTTCTTCTGGCACATGTGAGAAATGCATCATGTCCCATCGGTTCTGGTCCTGTAACTCCAAGATTCCCAAAAGAGAGGAGCAGAGGAATGCACCCAACCCTCTCCCTTTACTACCTCTTGAAAAGTCACAGGAAGTAGAGTATCTTTAGAGCCAGGAAAAGAGAAATTGGAATCCATTGTGCCACTTGTTAATTTTATGACTTAGGACAAACTACCTGGTCACCTTTTCTTAGCTTCCTTATCTGCTGAATGTGCACAACTTTAAATGCCCCATTACAAAAGATTTGTTGTGATTATGGATGCATCAGGAAATTCTGGGAAGAGTCATTTGGTACACATTCTGTACTCTTAGTACAGGGAAAGTTTGTACTCCAAAAAAGAGTTCCCTAATTTTAGTCACCTAGAAGAGGTAGTGCTAATTAAAGTAGCATCCATCCTTTATATTGTAACTAAGATATATTAAATGGGATATGGGTAAATGATAAATAAAGTAGCCTATTTTTCTGGTTTCTGCTCTTCTTCATGATGGACAGAAAAATCCCAGGAACAAAGAGACCAGGATAAAGAATTTAGCTTGTCTCCTTTTCTGAGATTTTAATTATAAATTAAAAGTTTGGGAATGTATTGTTTTAATGACACCTATAATAGAATCAGAAATAGATACTATACCAATTAATATTATCAATAATGTTAATAATGGTAATAAACAACAATAAATACCATAATGCACTGCTAAGAAAAAGATAATGAGACACATCCACACTCATTTTGATGCCATTCCTAACCAGTGTTCAGAAGATCCAGATTATAAGAAAGTAACTGAGAAGAAAAAGGGGAAGAAGTCATTGGGTGATGGGTGCTTATGTTTCTCTCAAGGCTATTCTCTTTGCCTGGCCTGACTGGGGGGGTAGAAATACTTGAGTTACAACTATAGTAGTTTCATATCATTCATCATTCCTAAATCCGTCCAAAGATGATGGTCCTTATAGGATCCAGACTGCCTTGAAAGCAGCCATTCTATTTCCCACACGGAGAGCAGTCATGGAATTTAGGTGGGGTGAGCCACTCTCTCCCTCGAGTCCAGAGTGGACTCTTATTAATCAGCATAACCTCATCCTCCTTATCACAGCAATAGGCTCAAGGATGGGCACAAACCAGTCAGTACCTGGCTTTCCCTTAGTCACAGTGATGGATTCCCTGGAGATCTCAGAAGGGGTGATCTAAGGTGGACAAATCAAAGAACAATCCAGATTTGTCAAAGGCTTGGCTTAGATGGCATGGAACATCAAGTGACGCCCAGACATTTCTGTGGGGGAATCAAATAAAAACAGAAGCCAAGATAGATCATTGTCATCAGCATAAAAATAGGCTCAGTGCTTTTGGGGTTAAGACAATTCTTCCTCAAGAAAGAATGCCCTAAGCTCTGCAGGATGTTCATCTCCAGCTGCAGTCTGGTAAACACCAGGAGCACCCCCTGGCAACTGGGTTGATGAGGAAGTACCCCTATGTATCTCTAACTACCCTTTGGGGAGGTAGTTTCTTCTTTACCTTTGAGAAATACCACTAAGACTAGAATCTCCTATTGTAAACAGACAGACAAACCTTGTCCTCATATTCCCCTCCAGGCATTGTCCCACTTCTCTGCACAGAAAACCTTATTGTAGATTTCTTATAGTCCTGCTCTCCACTGATTTACTGTGCATCCACTCTTGAAGACTACTCCTGGTAAAGCAATAACCTCCATATTACTAATTCAGTGGTTCCATTTCTATTCTTCTCATATTAGACCATTCAGAATTATTCAGTAGACTCTTGTTCTTATAACTGCTACTGCACCATCCTGGCTTCTCCCTACAACACAGGACATGCTTTCTTAGCTTCATCTACTGGGTTTTCTTCCTGTGTTGGACTTACTGATTTTAGAGTGCCCAAGGGTCTACTTAGATTCTCTTCTTTTGTATCTGAGTGTTCTCCCAGGGTTGTATTATCCAGGCTGCATGCAACATAATTAATGTGCAATTCAATGTATTTTCATAGGAAATGTTCACTCAACATGATTTTTACTTTATATTCTTCTTTTAAAATCCAACTCTCCCACAGCCTCAGCCCATGCCCAGAACAATGTGAGTCCATGGAGTTATCTACTTCTTAGGACCAATTCCTACATTTCTCATGCTATAAAGCTATATAAAGTTTCATGTGGAGTTTAATGCAGATATAACAAGTATGACAACTACAGCATAAAGAATGGGGAAATGGATACGGACCTATTAGGTTGTAAGCCTTCTACATTTTGGGAGTAAAGTGGTGTAATATCAACAATAAACAGATCGTAAAAAATTTAGAATATACATTATAATTCTTAGAGTAAAAATCAAAGTGAATAAAAATGTTGAGTTAAAAAGTACGTAAAAATTACAATGGTATTCTAAAAAATACTGCATCTCCAGAAAGGCAGGAAAAGAGAAACAGAGGAATAAAAACAGAGGAACAAATAGAAAAAATAAAATGAAATGGTAGAACCAAATTCAACCATATCAATAATTACATTAAGTTTTAATGGAATAAACACTCCAATTAAAAGGCAGAGACTTGGGGCGTCTGGGTGGCTCAGTTGTTAAGCATCTGCCTTCGGCTCAGGTCATGATCCCAGAGTTCTGGGATCGAGCCCTGCATAGGGCTCCCTGCTCAGTGGGGAGTCTGCTTCTTCCTCGCCCTCTGCCCCTCCCTCCATTTGTGCTTTCTCTCTCACTTGCTCTCTCTCAAATAAATATTTTTTTTAAAAAAGGCAAAGACTCAGAATGGATAGAACAAAATAGCTCCAAATATACACAGTCTACAAAAGCTCCATTTTCAATAGAAAGATACAAATAGTTTGAAAGTAAATCAACAACAACAACAAAAAAAGCTAAGCAAAATAATTATAAGGCAGGAATCGCAATATTAATATCACATAGATTCAAAGACAAAATTATTATGAAAACTAAAGATGTATCAGACTATGTTGTGATCACCTGAGACAGAAAGAAGGCCAAGAATCACACTCTGTGCTCGCCTATTCCTTCCCATCTTTGAATGGGGAGAGGTGACGTGTACCTCATTTAACCAGACTTGGAGTGTGCAGGTCTCCCTCTGCTCCCAGACTCCAAGGATAGACAGACAGGAGGGTGAGCCCTTCCTACCCTTCTGAGTGGGTGCGAGACCAGGAGGCTGATCCAATAGCAACTGAAAAAGATGTCACACACGGCCTTGAGGCAACCACTATGACTCTTTGACAAAGGAGTACCCACTGGATTTCCTATTGGTCCTCTCTCTCTCTCTCTTTTCCCCCTGCCACACAGTTTTCTTCATTGATTAGTTATACCATTTTCTTCTTTAATTATTTAGCAGAAGTCATGGTATGGGAGGTGGAGAATTGGAGGTAGGAAAAACGCAATTAAGAATCTGTATAACAAGGTGCGTGTCTTATGGCTAAGACCATGGACCATGGAACCACCCGCCAGGATTCAAAGCCTAGCTCTGACCCTAACTAACTGTGTAACCAAGTCAATAGTTTCTGAACTTCAGTTTGTTCTCTATAACATAAGAGATAATAACAGTGCCTGCCTCATAAATTTGTTGTAAGAATTAAATGAACTGATATATGGAATGTAGAAAAGAGCCTAGTATACTATAAGTCTCAACAATTATTAGCTCTTACCTAAGGCCCAATATATGGCTTAAAATTGTGGTTACTATGTCAATTGGATGATATTAATATTTTGGGTTACCAAAAAATCTACCTTTTATTCTCTTTCAGTAAGAAAGTTTTTTCAGATAGAGTTCTATTTCACTATGCTTTGTGGTACACTGTAATTTATCTAAAGTGACTTTAGGATACAGATGATATCTTCTGTTTAGACAGCACTCTCAGTTTTCAAAATGCTTTTACAGACATTATCCCAGTTAATCTTCACAACAGCTCTGAAAGATAATTGGGGCAGCATTTACTATTCCTACTTTTAAAATGAATAGATACCTGGCTTTATGATACCAGGTAATTTAAAAATACATCTTAAATTCCTTCCTTTTATTTTTTTAAATTTTTTTTATTTTTATTTTTATTCCAGTTAGTTAACATACAGTATTAAATGGGTTTCAGGTATACAATATAGTGATTCAACATTTCCATACATCACCTGCTGCTCATAAGGACAAGTGCACTCCTTATTACTCATAAATATTGCATTGGCAAAGCTGTATTGAAATTAATATTTTAATTTTCCCAACATTTTGTAAATTTATCAGACTGAACAAAATACCTGTAAATGAAAGAATGACATTTAAATTAATGAGTTAAAAAAATCTTCGTATAATCTATTTGATACTCTTCCCAGAAACTGAAAAAGTGAGTAACTACATGATTCTCATCCCAGTAAGTATGTAATTGCAAAATTCTTTGCTTTCAACAAAATTAAAGATGGACTCAGTTGGGTCATAAACTGATAAATCACTGAAATAATTGTAATAAAGGGTTACTAAGTATTTTTCTCATATTATAATTTTGAATGAATTAAAAAATGAAGTAATATTTTTATAATAAAATTCCTTCTATTCCCATATGCTTATTTATTAGAACAACTATAAAAATAAAAAGAATGATGCTGAACCTACTTCATCCTAGCAATAAGTAAAATTCATGCACACATACATGTTATGAGTTAGAAAAATAACCCAATCCACCTAATTAAGAGATGCATTTCCAATATAATTTTGTTTAATAATTACTTGTCCAAAACAGCAAGAAATTATTAATCCAAATATATACTTATACCATTTATAATGTTTATACTGAAAAAATAGTATGATATCACAATCCAGTAGAACTTGCTAACATCAAGGCTTTATGATACCAGGTAATTTAAAAATACATCTTAAATTCCTTCCTTTTATTTTTTTAAATTTTTTTAAATTTTTATTTTTATTCCAGTTAGTTAACATACAGTATTAAATGGGTTTCAGGTGTACAATATAGTGATTCAACATTTCCATACATCACCTGCTGCTCATAAGGACAAGTGCACTCCTTAAGCCCCATCACCTATTTCCCCTTCCCTCCACTTCCTTTCCCTCTGGTAACCATCAGTTTGTTCTCTATAGTTAACAGGCTGTGTCTCAGTTTGTCTCTCTCTCTTTTTCTCCCCTATGCTCATTAGTTTTCTTTCCTAAATCCCACATACAATTAAGATCACATGGTTATTTGTCTTTCTCGGACTTATTTCACTTAGCATTATACTCTCTAGTTCCATCCATGTCCTTGCAAATGGCAAGATTTCACTCTTTGTTATGGCTGAATAATATTCCATTATATATAATACATGCCACATCTTCTTTATCCATTCATCAATCCATGGACATTTGATATCTTCCTTCCATATCGTGGCTATTGTAAATAATGCTGCTATAAACATAGGGGTACAGGTAACCCTTTAAATTAGTGTTTTTGCAGTCTTTGGGTAAATACCCAGTAGTGAAATCCCTGGATTGCAAAGTAGTTCTATTTTTAACGTTTCAGGGAAACTCTATACTGTTTTCCATAGTGGCTGCACCAGTTTGCATTCCCCCCAACAGAGCAAGAGAGCTCCTTTTCACAAGCACATCCTTGCCAATACCTGTTGTTTCTTGTGTTGTTGATTTTAGCCATTCTCACAGGTGTGACATGATACTGCATTGTAGTTTTGATTTGCATTTCCCTGATGGCACGTGATGATGAGCATCTTTTCATTTGTCTGTTAGTCATCTGGATGTCTTCTCTGGAAAAATGTCAGTTCATGTCTTCTGCCCATTTTTTAGTTGGATTATTTGTGTTCGGGTGTTGAGTTTTATAAGTTCTTCACATATTTTGTATACTAACCCTTCACTGGATATGTCATTTGCAAGTATCTTCTCCCATTCTGTAGACTGCCATTTAGTTGTGTTCACTGTTTTCCTTTGCTGTGCAGAAGCTGTTTATTTTGATGAAGTCCCAATACTTCATTTTTGCATTTGTTTCCCTTGCCTCAGCAGACATATCTAGTAAGAAGTTGTATGGCCAGTGTCAAAGAAGTTATTGCCTGTGTTCTCTTCTAGGATTTTTATGGTTTCATGTCTCACAATTAGGTCTTTTATGCATTTTGAATTAATTTTTGTGTATGGTGTAAGAAAGTGGTCCAGTTTCAGTCTTCTGCATGTGGCTGTCCAGCTTTCCCAACACCATTTGTTGAAGAGACTGTCTTCTTTCCACCTGATATTCTTTCCTGATTTGTTGAATATTAATTGACCATAGGATCTTGTTTTTTTTATTGTTGTTGTTTTTATTTTTTATCCATTCTGTCAATACTATGTCTTTGACTGGAGCATTTAATCCATTTACATTCAAAGTAATTATTGATGGATACATATTTATTGTCATTTTATTACTTGTTTTGTGTTTTTTTTCTGAAGACTTTATCTGATCCTTTCTTGCCTTTCTCTCTTTCATGGTTTGCTGGGTTTTTTTGAGTGATATATTTGGATTTCTTTCTCTTTATTTTTTTTTAATGGTTTTTGAAATTCAGCTCCTCTTGCTTTCCAATCCAACTGCTATGGAGATTCATTTTTCCTGCGTGCTTTCCTCTGTGATAGTCTGTCTCTTGTCCTTCTCTGCGACCGCAGCTCCCTCCCCACCATAGCAGCCATGATCCATTTCTCTCCCAAACCACATCTCCACACTTCCTATCTTTTCAGTGTGGACTCTTCTCTACCTTTAGTTGTGGAATTTGTCCTGCCAGTCTTCAGGTCAGTTTCTGGGACATTTAGGATGATTTGATAGTTATGTATTGTATTCATGGGATGAGGTGAGCCTACTCTGCTGCCATCTTCCCTGGTCTCTCTCTTAAATTTCAATTTTTTGTACATGTTTTTCTTGCAGATATGTATTTCAGGTGATGCATAAATATTTTTAAGTCCATTTTTGTTATTTATGGTAGTTATGTTACAGAAAATTACCACAAACACCAAATTCACAAAAACTGAGCCATTTTGTTCCCAGAATAAATACAAAGTTGGGTTCCTGTGAACCTCTGGTCACAACACTTTCATGAACCGATCAATATATAACCTTGTTTTATGTGTCTGTTTAAAGATATCTTATTTAATATATGTAGTTGATCTATTAACACTTAACTCATAGCAAACAGCAATCCAAACTCATGCCTGAACAAAGCTGCACATGTATTTTCCCCTTTAGGCACATCACAGCCTTCTTGTGCTTAGGAATATTAGCCCGCCCTTCAGCACTACACTTGGTGATCATTTAAAACAATGAAATCACCAACAAAATACACAAAAATGCAGAAACATGGCACTTAATAGAGCACAATAAGGACATCTGTTTACAGCATGAGAGTTGAAACAAGAAAGCAGAGAGGCGCCTTCCTCAGCCCCAGCTGGGAATCTGCCCATGGAGTGTCTCAAATTTCTCACAAGTCTATGCATGTCTGTAAATGACCAGAAGTGCCACAAATATTGATTTTGGGCTTACAAATATATTGTAATGTGTAGAAAAATTAAATACAGAATCCATGCCTAAGAAGGACTGACTGTATTACATTAAGATCAAGTTCTGGGGGGAAATGAAATAGGAAACAAGTCTGAAAAAATATATATGTAAAATTTCTGACTATTAAAAATATGCTTCCTCATGTATTATTAAAATGATGATAGTAAAAAACAAATCATTATAGTTTTAATATACTACTAGACACATTAAAAATGCAACTGTTGTATCATTTAAACCTCAATATTAATAATATGACAATACTGCAACTATTTAAATCTGTAATAAAATTTTTGTATCAACTTAAAAATGTGCAAGAAGGTACATGGTTTTTCAAAATAAATATTTTTATGCTATATATGAGCAAAAGAATTTGAATATTATTAACTCCAATATAAACGGAGGCTAAAGTCACAATGAAACCAATTAATACAAAGAAATCAAAACTACACAAACTACAAAATGAATGTCATCTTGATTTAGAGTCAATTGTGAAACTAAACAGACTTTTAGTGCTTCAGACACAAACTCTAGAGATCACACCATCCTGAGGTTCAAGGGTTTGTTTCTTTGCTTGCTTAACTGCAGGTGAAATATGTACCTCACGTAATTTTTTTGTTCTTTTGTATAGAAACAATTTCAAACAATTTTGCATGTCTCAGTTGCCTCAATCAAAAAGAGGTTTATAAGCATATCTAAAAAACAAAGGAACAACAACAACAAAAACAGTTCCTCAGATAGAAGTACCATTTTAAGGAAAAGCTGTTATTATATAAATATATTCTGATGTTAAGTATTAACAATTTATATCTTTCTCTCCCAGAGATGGGACAGTTTGTTAGATGTGTAAATAAAATGAATTAGCCTTGGTTGGGTTTTTGCTTTGTTTTGTTTTTTGTTTTTTGGGTTTTTGGGGGGGGACAACTTATAGAATATACCTCTAATTTTTTTTCCTATAAATTTTCCATGTGATACTAAGGTAAATGTATTTTTCACTAGTTCTTAAGTTCAAGAAAATGAATATAATTAAATTTTTGTATTGAGTAAAGAAAGGAAGAAGTAAATGTTTTCATTGTAATCTAACATCAAATGTTGATTCGTGCATTAAAAATATTTAAGCTGATATATTCCAAAGCCAGCACCATACTGATGTTGAGTTATATACAAGAAACATCTGGAAGAGCCTGGCACACAAACACTCACTAAATGACAACAGTAATATTAGTACAAGAAATCCACACCCTGATATTTTCTATTGACTTGGCATAAATCATAATTAATGGTTAAAAAAAAGGGTCAGTCAACAAACTGAAGTCTTTGTCCCATAGACCTAAACTTACACTAGAATTTTACCCCTAAAATTTAAATACAAAACTCCATTTTCAAATGTATTTGCTAACTTTCCAGAGAAAATTTAAACCAGTGGCACATACCACAGAGTATATATCCAAATGCAGAGGCTCTCAAACCAGACATACGGGTGAAATCTCTTCTCTACTTTCTTTTTTTTTTAAGATTTTATTTATTTATTTGACAGAGAGAGACGCAGCGAGAGAGGGAACACAAGCACGGGGAGTGGGAGAGGGAGAAGCAGGGGGAGTGGGAGAGGGAGAAGCAGGCTCCCCGCCAAGCAGGGAGCCCGATGCGGGACTCGATCCCGGGACTCCAGGATCATGACCTGAGCTGAAGGCAGATGCTCAACCGACTGAGCCACCCAGGCGCCCCTCAATATTACTTTTATTTTTTTTTTAAGATTTTATTCATTTATTTGACAGAGAGAGACACAGCAAGAGAAAGAACACAAGCAGGGGGAGTGGGAGAGGGAGAAGCAGGCTTCCCGCTGAGCAGGGAGCCCGATGCGGGGCTCGATCCCAGGATCCTGGGATCCTGACCTGAGCCGAAGGCAGACGCTTAACGACTGAGCCACCCAGGCACCCTCTGCTCTACTTTCTTGATGTGCTATTTAACCTTCCTATACTTTAATATCATCAAAAGTAAGAATAATATTCATACCCCCCCATCTTACAGGGTCATTACAATTAGGATTAGATGGCTAACTACATGTAAAATTCTTAGACTGATGGACAGTATATTGCAAGCACTGAGTAAATGTTAACAGTTATTATTAACAATAAAAATTAACCATATTTTCCAAAATAAATTGGAAAAAGAACTCTCTGACAGTCATCAAAAGTATCTTACATTCTTAAGCTCCACTTGAAAATATTTGTTAAAATCTCTTTTTTTTAAGATTTTATTTATTTATTTGACAGAGAGAGAGAGAACACAAGCAGGGGGAGCGGCAGGTAGAGGGAGAAGCAGGCTCCCCGCTGAGCAGGGAGCCTGATGCGGGGCTCGATCCCAGGACCCTGGGATCATGACCTGAGCCAAAGGCAGACGCTTAACCGACTGAGCCACCCAGGTGCCCCTTAAAATCTCTTAAAACCTCTACAGATGTGGGGAAATTTGCAGTCTCATACATTGCTGGTGCAAATGTAAAATGGTGCAGCCACTTTGGAAAATAGTTTGGCAGTTTTTTAAACAATTAAACACAAAGTTACCACATGACCTAGAAATTCTACTCCTAGGTATATACCCAAGAGAAATGCAAACATATGTCCATGTTAAAACCAGTGCATGAATGTTCATATCAGCCTAACTATTAATAGCCAAAAGGTGGCTTGATAGATATATGCATACATGTGATATCTACATACAATGAAATATTTTGTGGTAATTAAAAAGGGATGAAGTACTGATTCACACTACAGTGTGAATGAAACAAATGTTAAGTAAAAGAAGCCAGTTACAAAAGACAACAAATTGCATTATTCCATTCACATTAAGTGTCCAGAATAGGCAAATATATAGACACAGAAAGTATATTAGTGATCAGCGATGGTGGCGGTGGTAAGTGTTCGGAGAGAAATGTGAGTTACTGCGAAAGGGCAGGGAGTCTCTTTTGGGGGGTGATAAAAATCTTCTAAAATTGATTGTGGTGATGGTTACACAAGTCTGTGGATATACTAAAAACCACTGAATTAAATGGGTGAATTTTATAGTACCTGAATACTGTAAGCTGTCTCCCCCAATACCTTTCAAAAAATCTCTATATCCACCATTTACTAAAGTACTTGGCAAAGACAGTTACTTAATACTTCTGAAATAAGCAAATAAATGAATGTCTGTGCATTTTATTTTCAATGGCTTTCTTTACTATTTTTATCCATTACAGAAGCCTGGAATTATGGGAAGAAACTTAAGAAATTTGTAAACATCCCTTTTGCATTTAGTTGTTTGTTTTTAGACTGTGGTCAAGTTTTGTGGTTAAATATCCCACAGTTGCTGTACCTAGAAGTGTTTTAAGGACCTAGAATAGTGGTAATGTGTGAAAAAAAAAAAGGAGACATATATTTCAACATTTAATATAGAAAATCTAATTTGCTCAAATTACTCATACTGTTCTAATTTCCATATGCTCTAAAGTAAGTATGAATAAGATTTAGACCAAACTGCTAGTGACATTAAAATTCATTCATTCATACTTTCAACAAATATTTACTGAATAAGTAACTATGTGCTAGGCACAGTGCTAGAAACTGATGTTACAAAAATGAGTAACACAGCCTGGGGCAAAGATGTTAAAACAGAATTATGCATTACAAGGTGATATGTTATATTAGGGTTTGTATCATGCGCAATCTACTGAATACTCTGAGAACAGAGAAGAGGGAGTGGCTAGAGGCTGGAGGCGTTTACAAATATTTCAGATACAGGGGCGCCTGGGTGGCTCAGAGGGTTCAGCGCCTGCCTTCGGCTCAGGTCACGATCCCAGAATCCTGGGATCGAGCCCCGCATCGAGCCCCGCATCGGCTCCGTGCTCAGCGGGAAGCCTGCTTCTCCCTCTCCCTCTGCCTGCCTGCCTACTTGTAATCTCTCTGTCAAATAAATAAATAAATAGGGGCGCCTGGGTGGCTCAGTTGGTTAAGTGACTGCCTTCGGCTCAGGTCATGATCCTGGAGTCCCTGGATCGAGTCCCACATCTGGCTCCCTGCTCAGCAGGGAGTCTGCTTCTCCCTCTGACCCTCCCCCCTCTCATGTGCTCTCTCTCATTCTCTCTCTCTCAAATAAATAAATAAAATCTTTAAAAAAAAAAAATAAAATAAATAAATAAATAAATATCTTAAAAAAAAACAAATATTTCAGACATAAAGGAAAATTTATGAAAAGGTACAGAAAAATAAGTGAGGGATTTCCAGGTGACGATTTTCTTTTTTCGCAATAAATAAAAGTCACAGTTTAATAATTACTCTTTTAGGAAAAAAACAAGATGTTTTCATTAGTCACAAGGATACCACTACTACAGGATGATATATTTGGAGTAATGAGCAGATAGCAGTAGGAGTCTCAAATAATTTTGAGAACTCTGGAGTTATTCCTTGGAAGTTATAACAGGCTGTTTTTTATTGCACAAAAGGACAAAGTACATAACTCATCTTTCACTATTCAGACAACATGTCAACTAAGCAAAAATATCCTGGATATCACACATTTCAAAAGAAAAGTGTCAAAATATCTACATGTTTATATTCTGAATTGTATGATATTCTGAAACTTGTTTCATGATTATGAACTGCACACCTGAGGCCAACATTTGGTTTACAAATGTGTACTGTTAATTAAATTGGGCACCAAATATATGATTGTACATGGTTTCTCACAAAAGCATCTCTAGTTCAACTATGTACACTGATGTAATTATCACAAACATCAGGCCAGTTTCATTGCAACTTGACTTTTTTTTGCCATACCATATCGTATTTATTAAATGATCCAAATTTTAACTGCACTTTTAACACTGGAAGCCAAACATATATTGCAGAAATCTAAGGTCATCTATAAAGTTCAGGAGACTTTCTGGAATGGTAAAATGAATATAAACTTTAATGAAAATGTCAATTTTAATCTAAGCAATCACAGTAAAAAAATGAAATGGTTAAGGATAGCACATTTTGAAAGTTGAAAAAAAAAGGAAAACAAAATATTGCTTTTTTTGGTGTGATGTTGACATTGGAATAGCCGTATAAAGTTGGTTGCATGTTAATTTTTTTTCCTTCTTTCTTCTTTTTTTTTTTTTAAATTAAAAAAGCAAGTGATGTGATGAGCACTGGGTGTTATAGGCAGCTAATGAATCATTGAACATTATGTCAAAAATTAATGATGTACTATAGATTGGCTAATTGAATTTCAATTAAAAAAGGAACATAACATAATAAAAAAAAAGGAACATATAATACTATAATATTCAAAACCAGGTGAAGCAACTGGTTTTGAATACAACTTGACTTTTATGACAAACCTGTGTGTGTGTGTATCTGGACACACACACACACAAACACACAACAGCCTCCTCTAATATAAGCTTTAAAGGTTAAGAAGCTAATGTGTCTCCTGCCTTCATCATACACTGTTCTGGAGGTTCATCTGTAACAACAACTCTGTGCTCTGATAGATGGTGCAGTTAATTCCCAGATTTTAAGACTGAATGAAAATAGCTTAGGTCCATCATATAATTTTAAGGCTAAACACCTAAAGTTCAAGATCAGGAGTCAAATAAAAACTCTTTATTTAGTCTGGTAAGTTTAAGACTATCTTTGAACATGTTAGTACTTGCTTTGATACAGTCTTTAAGAGTTTGCATTAAATCACTTATCTCCATTATAAATTGCTCCTAACCTATTTCAAATGACTGCTCTTCAGGAAAATACAACAAACATTATGGTAAGGATTATTCGAAAAGGTTTTCTGTTAAATCATTGTAATTTTAACATTGTACAATAAAAAAAAAAATTTAACTCAAATATTTCCATTCGGAGATCATTCTCCACTGGATCTTCAGTGTTTCTGCAATCTTGCCTCACTACCCTCTGAGCTGGACTATCTTTTCATGGACATTTGTAATGTAAACATCCGTGGAAGACACAGAGAGTATCTCTTTCTGGAGCAAAGAGTAGGTATGTGTACTGTGTGATCTGAGTTTCCTCAACTCTGGGTCTGGTCCTTGAACTCCACCCACTGTGCTGTGGGGACGGGACCTGGGGGACGCTGGTAATGTGGTTACTACTGTTGCTGTTAGCAATCATCCTTTTCTCCGACTCAAAGTCTCACGTCTTCTACCAGCTTCCATGAAACTGTGGCACCCTAACTTGCAAGCTTTCAAGGAGGGTGAAATCTTCCAGCCCTCATAGCTCTCAACACTGCCTATCATTCCCTTGTCTTAGGCATTACGTTCTTGCTCTCTGGAGTGTTCTTCGTTTTTATTTTTTGGCACTCCATAAAGCACATTTAGAAAATAAAATAAAAATAAATTCTGGGCTGAAATTAAATACAACTCTTTATTTTAATCTAGGACTTACCTACCTTTTTTGAGATGTGAACATGAGGTAATGTTTAAGCTTTGAAAATGCTTCTGTTGACAAGTACTTTGAACAGAAAAGATTTTAACAATCCTGGTGTCGTACATGCCAACTTAGAAAAATGAAATCATTGTTTGCCTTTTCACTTTGAACACCTGCTAATATTAATTCAGAAGGTTGCTACTTGTTTTTTCACTTTAAATCTTTCTAATCCAGATTGAATGTATCTCTGTAAATGGGAATCAGGGACCCCATATTATATGCATATATTTATACACTGAATAGCTAAATAAAAAAAAAAAAAAAACCCTAAAAGTTACAAAAAATCTGCAAATCAGTAGGAGTGAAATGACAAATGACTTCATTCACCTGTTCCAGGATTTTAATCATTTATCATAAAATGTGTATGTTCTTAAGGAAAAACTCAACTTTTGATTTTAAAAATATAGACATTTGCCCCAAATAATATAGCACTCAGGCGTCTAAGCACAGAAAACTTCAAAGTCACAAATTAGAAATTTATGTACAAATGAGTGTTATAAAAGTTCCCCCCAACCCTTCTTAATAAATGTTAACATCTTTGTGGCTCCAGTAAACACAATGAGGAAATCAAAAGGTGAGTCTTTGAGCCGATGTTCTCACAGCTGCTTCTGTGTGCTGAGGCATGCAGGGGCCCGCACATTGACCACAGTTCTCCATCTGTGTGATATGCCCATATTCTGTGTACTCTCACCCCCATCGGGAGGATGCTTGCCTAAACACTCCCAGAGCTTGTGAAAATCCTCCCCAAAGATTACTGTATCATAGGGTTCTCTGCATATTAAGCGATCTTCCCAGATACCACTTCTATAAATGTAGCAAAGAAAAACCAGTGGAGTTGTCAGATCATCTCTGTCCAAGCTTCCATGCAAATCCAAGAAGTGGGCTAGCTTTCTTCTAGCATCTAGTCCTTCTTTGACACCATTACATTTATTACCTGATTTTTGTTGCTATTTAAAGAATTACTGTTTCCCTTCAGTTTTGGATCCCCAAACACTTTGGGGATGACCTAGAAGGTGAATTTCAAGGTTTAGCAAAGTGTTTCTTCTTATGAAAGGTTCATCTGCCATAAGAGCAATTCTACACCTCCCTCTGAAGGAGGCTTCCAGAAATTTTATTATGCTTTTCATTGCATTACAACAATATGAGTTCACACTGTTAATTCACAAAAACTTCTGATTTTCTTGCAGAATTAAAACAGATTGATCTATTTTTAATTGAAATTTAATACATTTACTATGGAACTCATCCTTTTAAAGTGTACAATTTAGTTTTTAGTATATTTACAGAGTTGTACAATTGCTCTAATTGTTCACCAGTATCTTGTTCCAAAATATTTTTGTTATCCTCCCCAAATAATCCCCTACCCACTAGTAGCCACTCCCCATTCTCTCCTTCCCCCAGCCCTCGACAATTATGAATCTATTTTCTCTCTCTCTAGATTTGTCTATTCTAGGCTTTTCACAAAAGTGGATTCATACAATATGTGGCCTTTGGGGTCTGGCTTCTTCCACTTAGCATAATGTTTTCAAGATTCATCCATGTTGTACTATGTGTTGGTACCTCATTACTTTTTTAAATGAAATATATTTGACATATAAATTTCCATTATTATTAATGGCTGGATAATATTACACTGTACAGATATACCACAGGTATCCATTTATCACTTGATGGACATTTGGGTTGTTTCTACTTTTTTGGCTACTATAAGCAATGTTGCTATGAACACTGTATATGCAAGTTTTCATGTGGCTTGTTGTTTTCTTTTTTTGGATTGTTTTCATTTTTCTTAGGTGCATACCATTAGGATCATATGATAACACTACGTTTGACTTTTTGAGAATCACCAAATCTTGACTGGTCACCAATGAGCTGCAAAAGTGTAGTTTCATACAATATTGATAAAGCAAGGTTTTTTTCAAACTAGCAACCTCAAGACAATTCACTTGCACTTCCATGATGCAGACTCATTTTAAGTTAAGTGTCGAATTAGCTCCTACAATTTTGGGAGGTAAGGTTGCTACTTTGCTTTTGGTGTCAAACTCAAAAAATCATCACCGAATCCTATGTCAAGGAGCTTAATGCCTATGTTTTCTTCTAGGAGTTACAGGGTATCAGGTCTTACACTCAAGTCTTTAATCGAGATTTGGCTCAGGGAAAGTCCTGAACATTCTACGGGAATGAATTTGGATTAAGAATTCAGTCATGGTTGGGGCGCCTGGGTGGCTCAGTCGTCGGGCGTCTGCCTTCGGCTCAGGTCACGATCCCAGGGTCCTGGGATCGAGCCCCGCATCGGGCTCCCTGCTCAGCGGGAAGCCTGCTTCTCCCTCTCCCACTCCCCCTGCTTGTGTCTCCTCTCTTGCTCTCTTTCTCTCTGTCAAATAAATAAATAAAATATTAAAAAAAAAAAAAGAATTCAGTCATGGCACCTAAAATTACGACAATGTGATATGTCAATTACATCTCAAAAAATAATAATTCAGTCTGGTGCATGTGGCATCATATGATGAGTGCCGATTCCATAGCTGTAAAAAAGCAGACTACATAACACAAAACAGGCGAAAATCCATCTTTAAAAGAGAGGGGGAAGCAGCTGGTAAAATTTGAAGTGGAAATACAAACACCATGTTTATGGAGAAGAAGCAAAAATCACTATACCAGTGTGAGAAGGCATGCCTCTGCATATCCCTCAACGGCTCTAAAGTAAATAAATAAATAAATAAATAGAGAGAGAGAAAGTCTGTCCTTCAGCACAAGGCAACAGTAAAACAGAGTGTTCTTAAGACGACATTTGTATGCAAATACTACCAATGATAGTCTGGGGCTTGATGGCTATCATGGGTTGGGATTTACTGAAACAGCTATAAAGGAGTTGAACCTCACAACAAGTTAAAAATAATTCTGAAGGTAAAGGCACTAAAATAACCCTGTCTATGATCAGACTTGCTCCTTCTGCAACCTGGATTATGTGAAGGTCAATGAGATTACAGGGGATTTTGTTTTCTTTCCCTCACTCTTCTGTATATCTTGTTATGCTTTTATAATGGGGAAAATGCCTCCAAATAAACTTCATCTTAAACTCAAAAGAAAATAGTGTCTGGATAATCGCAAAAAAAAAAAAAATGCATTCACTAAATGAAACAAAAATTCTATGATACCTTATTTTTGTGGTCAAAAACAAAAACAAAAACACAAACAGGAGGCTGTCTGACGTCAACAAGTGGTTAGTCTTGTTGGAGCCTAATCATGTGTGTGGTGGAGCCTTTTCAGACTGCACAATGTCAAAACATCAGACGATTCATGGTCTCAGTTTTTTTAATGATCAGAGCAGAGAGAAAGGGTTGGAGGAGAGGAAGAAAGAGGGAGAGTGGACAAGGAGGAAATATCTCAATAACCTTTTTTAAAACAAAAAAGACAAGTTGTAGGTTTCTAGGAAACCAAGTAAAAGGTAAAACAGGCAAACAGTGACTGGTAACACAGGAGTGGAGGCGATGTGGCTTGTGCGGCTATGTGTTGATATGGGCTATGGAGGAAATGGGGACAAGAACAGAAGTGTGTCCTCCCAGTACTTAGATAGAATAGACAACTTTTTAATATTGTGTGACTTTTTCAATTTCCCCACTTCACTACACATGGTGACTTTAGACACTTATCTCACTTATTTATGGTTCTTATAAATTCTTTGGTAATGTGATTTAAAAGTAGTGAGGGAAACAGATTGGTTAGAATTATATTTTTCTGGCATTTTCTCAATATAAAAGAATGATCACTCATTTTAATATAGAGTACAGATACATAGCACTTAATATAATGAATACTATTTTCAAGCTGAAATATTATCTGCTGCATTTTCATGTTTGGCATAAATAATGCCAATAAAAATGGTGATACAAAAATTGAATTCTAACATTATGTCAGAAGAAACAAGTGACCTCAATGTTCCAAAGATATCAAAATTCAGAAGAATTTTTTCTGGAGGTGTTATTTAGCTAAATGGTGGGATTTCTTTACAAACTTCAAGATAGAGTAAGAAGTCTTAATGTTATATTAATTTTCTAAATCATGGCAAGTGTTAATAGCTGGTAAACAAAAGAACACTGACTTCACCTGCACATACCAACATGGAAAGTTTTTTACCATAGAACATATTATATGAAAATTTAATCATCATTAAATTCTATGATAGGTTTTATGTGCCCCTGAAAATCCACTAAAATTGAGTTAGGAGGACGGTATATGATGATATTTAGGAATTTAACAAAGCTATCACAAGAACACCATGCTCAAGTTTTATTCTCACATTCTCTTCCTATCTGCAACCTCTGGATATATGGTAACTAATATATCTTAATGCCTTTCTGTTTATCAATATTTTTATTAGGTTATTTCTTAAGATGACAACTCCAAATAATAACTATTGCTGAAAGAAAATACCAGAACCACCAATATTTTTCTTTTCTTGACATACTTGCAGATATATATTTTCATGTTTATAACAGAAGTTAATAAAGAAACATGCCGAGCTTATTATTTCTGGATTGATTACAGAAATAGCTACTACCCTTTTTGATGATGTAGAAATTTATACATGTATTGATAAGGCAACAGCTGTGATAAATTACTTCAAGGAAATAACACTTCTCATTGCTTTTCTCTTTTTTCACTACAACTTGTGTTATGACATGAAATGTGCCTGGGCTTGTCTTTAGGAGGTAGATGTGATCATGTGCAGAACAGGCTGTGTGTGTTAACATCTAATATTCACCTACGCCCAAGGCATTACATTATTGTTAATTTTCAATAAAAGGTGACACCTCACTTTTTTTTTTATGCCGTTGCTAATGTGCTTCTACTGCAGAATAAAATAGCTGCCACTATCCTCTTTCTTTTTCATTCATTTTTCTCTCTTAACGCTATTATTTTAAAGGCAAGGTGGATTTGGTTAATTTCTCATTGTTTAAGTAAGGTAAGTAAGAACTATTTGTGTGTGTTGTGTAACATGGTTTGTACAGGACAAATGAATACTATGACACTGTACAAAGGATGGTAGGAATCCATTAGAGCACTTACCACACTTTATCTTAAGTTACTTGTCATCAGGGACTCCCTCCACCCTACCTGCTCCTCCTCCAGTCTTGACTGAGTAAGTAGCATCATCAAGGAACGGCTCATGCCAAAAACTTGGAAGTCAAAATCAATTTATCTCTTTCCTTTATCCTTCTTATCATTATGCCCTTGGTCCTATCTCCAAAATACATCTTGAATTTTTCTACTTCTGTCTATCTCTACTGTCTCCACCATCATGTCTCTCTTGAATAAGAGCAATACTTGTATAATAGGTCTTTCTTATTTACACTTGTCCCTACCATGAGCAGTCAGATGAGTCTCTTGACACAAGAATAAAGGCATGTCACTTCCTACTTAAAACCTCTCAATGACTTTCTGTTGCTCACAAAAGAAAATCCATACTCCTTATTACAACCTGCAGGGCTGTCTTACCTGGTTCCTATCTGTCCTCCAACTTTATCCCACACTCGGCAACACTGATCTCCATGCTCCAGTTACACTGGCTTCTCCTTTGTGTTTCTGGAATAAGCCAAACTCTCTCTGAATTTGGCACCTGCCATTCCCTCTGCCTGGAACAGGCTTCCCTCATATCTTCAAAAGACTCACACTCATCCTTTCGATAGTACCTCAAATGTCATCTTCACATAGGGTCCTCCCATGACTGCCTTAATTAAGTGGCCTCCCCAGTCACTCTCTCATCACCTTATTACTCTTGTCATTCATATTACCAGCTTAGTTGTTTACTTGCTATTTACTAGGATGTAAGCTTTAATAGAGCAAGGACTTTGCCTCGTTGTATTTGGACTAATCAAATGCCTGGCATAGGGAAGCTGCTCCATATATAGCAAATGAATCAATAAATATAACATTCTCCTCACCAGAATCCGCACATCAAATTTTTGTAATTCCAATGTCTAGCAAGTAAGAGCATGCTAGCAAGGCTGAATGAAGTGAATGAGACCTTACATCTTTTATTACTATCATGACTACCACCCAGAAAAACCTTTGTTCATAAAGATTTGCGTACAATACCTAGACGGAAAGAAAATGTTGAAATCATTCAACTGACATTTACTCAGTGTCCATCAAGTGCTAGAAAGAGCACAGGGCCATTTGGGTTGCGAGTGCAGAACAGAGACTATCATCTCTTAACTTTTCAAAATCCCATAAATGTAGGACACACTCGTTTCACCAAGGCATTTGGCAATATCTTTCATTATATCCTTGTTTCCAACATGCAGAAATACAGGCTGGATAGCAGCCCTGCTGATGGATCGGGTATCATAAAGTGGTTAGATGAAGAGTTCCACTCTTAAGAGTGCTGAGCATGTTCAACAGCTAATTCCATGCAGCAAGTGTTGGGCTGAGCAGCTCCTGCCAGCCAAGTACTGAACCTGGTGCCAGAATAACAATTATTTGTGGCCTCTTACCTAGAGGGGCGCATGCGTTTTTCAGCAACTAATCACAAATCTATGCCCTGTAGTATTGACACCATTTTCAAATGAATACATTAGGTGAGGATATAGACAGTATACTTCCATCAGTATCATAGGAGAATTGTAGGAAAAGAAAACACAAGCAATAAATAAATCAAGATCCAAGAGGTGGTAACTCTAGAAGGCTGGGATGAACTCTTTGAATGGAATTTAACTCAGATAAATATAAGGTCTTACTTTTGAGTTCAAAATACCATGTATTGACAAAATGGAGATGATATGGAATATGGATACTCATAAAAATTGCAATGAAATTTTAATCAACAGTACTCTTTGTAAAACTCTATTGTGATACAGCTAAAAATGGAAACGAGTTTGGTCTTCTAGTGCATTTACAAGGGAGTAATCAGTCCTGTGCCAGTCAGACTATACTCAGAATATTATGTTCAGAAGTAAGTAACACACTTCACGAAAACGTTCAGTGGAATCAGCCAAGATGATGATGAGAATTCTTGCGCTATAGCACTTGGAATTGCTAAAAGACTTACACTATTGAAGAATCTGCACAGAAAGCTGGGGTACATTAAGAAAGGGCAGGGTGAATGGTGGGACTGGAGGGAGCTGATAACGGACTTTAAATATTAAAGAGCAGGCATGTAGAAGAAATTTTAGATCCCTTCTATATAACCCCAGGGCAAAATACTAGGAAACTAGAGAGAGATCTCCAGTGGCTGTTGGGATATACTCTTCACAAGGTATCATACTGGGAATTTGAACACTGAATAAGTGAGGGATTAAAAAAGATTCTAGACCCTAAGATTTTGATCATCTGGGATATAACAGAGATTTAAAAAATTAGGAAGGGTAAAGTTTCATTCATTCACTCATTCATTCACCTAATACCTGCTATTGCTAGGCACTGTCATTGGTACTGTGGACACAGCAGTGAATTTAAACAGACAAAATTCTGACCCCAGTGAAGCTTACATCCTAGATGGCTTAGAACAAAAACTCTACTTAGTACTAGCATGAGGCAAAGCCACTCACACATTTTTTTAAGAGTTGGAAGTTATTAAGGATATAGTCATTTGCATAAGCTACAATAACAGCTCTAGCACCTTCTGCCTTTATCATTGCTGTGTTTTCTCCCTTCCTCTCTAATTTATTGCTTTGCTCATCGCCATTGCAAGCGGCAATTTATAATTACTTGTTTATACATCGCAATTATTAATAAAATATATTTTGCTATTTACTGAAGTATTAGATATTATTGTGTTTTCTTGGGTCTGAGTCTCTGCACATTAAAATTTGCCACTTTTAAATTATAAAAATAAATATAAGGTTCACTATTAAAATTTATAAATTATAGATAAGCATAAAAATTCTAAGATGTATATACTGCTGGTCTTTTAATAGCATGACCTATACGTATCTACAAACACAGATTCAGACATATTATTCCAAATCTGGTGGCACTACTGTGGCTTTGTATTTTATTGTATTATTATTATTATTATTATTACACTAGTCTTGTGATTGATGTAACAAATCCCTTTATTAGAATTTCAGCCCTCTATCCCTCCTTTGTGGGCTAGCCTTAGATTTAAGAAGAGGTAACAAGCTATCATCATCAAATGACACTTAAAAAATATGCTGTGTCGGGTACCTGGTACATAAAAACATTAAATATAAAGAATTTCCATATAGTTAGATCAAATGATCCACAGCAAGTCAATAACAGAGACTGTTTTGTGGATAGAATGACTGCCTTCTCCCACAAGAACAGAAAAAAACTCTAAAAATATATACTTAATGATTCCTTATTGATAGAAAATTCCTAGCCCTTATTTATACTTTTGACCTCTGTCAACTGATGGAATCAAGACTTGACAAACTTTAAATTTTCTGAGTAACTTAGTAGAATTTGAGGAAATAGGAGCGCCTGGGTGGCTCAGCTGGTTAAGCGACTGCCTTCGGCTCAGGTCATGATCCTGGAGTCCCGGGATTGAGTCCCGCATCGGGCTCCCTGCTCGGCGGGGAGTCTGCCTCTCCCTCTGACCCTCCCCCCTCTCATGTGCTCTCTCTCTCTCATTCTCTCTGTCTCAAATAAATAAATAAAATCTTAAAAAAAAAAAAAAAAGAATTTGAAGAAATACCCCAGAGCTGTTCAGAACGAAGAATTCAACATAATGGAAACCTGTGTGGGCCCTTATTTAAAGGTTGAAAACATAAAATAACCCCAATATAAAATGATTGCATTTGTAAGGAAGCCCCACAATAAGTACCAGAACATTGTAACCAGCTACTCCAGAAACCCATCCTGGTAATATTTTGGATTTTGGTGAGTTGGGCCATGGTTATTCAATTAAAGGATAAATAAGTTCTTATATTTATTTCTTATCAGTCTTTTCTACTCAGGCCCCTGAAAGAAAGCACTAATATTCCTAAACCTGCCTTTGATAACTGCTTAATTTTCTCTCTTTCAACTCAGGGAGTCCTAACTTTTTCACACACACTGTCATAAAACACTATTTCCTTGATCACTTTATCCCTCCTGAAATTCTTTTAAGCCTCTCTACCTCTTTTTTAGGGTACTTACCAGAATTGGATATTTCATGGAGGGAAGCACTATGATTTTAAGCAAAGATTGGAAAGTAATTTCTTTTCTTTTCTTTTCTTTCATTCATTCATTCTTTCTTTTTTTTTTTTTTTTCCTGGCAAGTAAATGTTGTCCCAGACTTTTCTGGCCTTTTAGGTAAAAACATTCCGCTAAACTAGTGCCTTTCAAAGAATAGGACTTAATGACTCTCAGCCTTGTTATCTAGTGAGCACAAGTTGAATTAGTTTTCCCAAATGCATTACTCTACATATGCCAACTTTAAGCTTGATATTAGAGAGAATGATTTTTCAATGCATAAATACAGAGGGTGTGGCATACAACCATGTAATTTTCTTAGTCTCAGAATAGTGATGCCCAATAAAAGTATAATGCAAGCCATAAATGTGAGCTACCTATGTAATTTTTAGTTTTATAATGGCCAAATTTAAAAAGTAAAAAAAAAACAAAAACCCAGATGAAATTAATTTTAGTATTTTATGTATAACCAAAATATTATATTTTCAACATTTAATCAACATAGAAAGTATTAATAGAATATTGTACACTCTGTTTTTCATACCAAGTTTTCAAAATGTGGTGCATCTTTTATGATTACACCACAGTTCAAGTCTGGCTAGCCCTGTGTAGCTAATGGCTACCATCCTGGAAGGCACTGCTCTAGAGTCAGGCTGTCAGGCCATATGTTGGCAGAAAGTTTAGAGATAGTACAGTTTACATTCTCATCTTACTATATTACCAAGACTCTCGACTCTTTAAACATTGAATATAAATTAATCTATTAAAATGTCCCCATAACTACGGCTTTACAACAGCTTAGGTTAGTTTTCTGTTTTAAAATTATGGGGGGAGAAAAACATTTGGTTTTCCCCCAGTTCGTTCACTCCAACAACCATTACCGTAATAAATTCCTAATGTTTTCAGTAAGTTTAATTAAAGTATGCCATCTTAAAGGTAATAGGGATGACTCTAGGACTGCCAATGTGTTTGTTTTACTAGTAACAGAAAGGCCTTTCCCCACTCATATGAAGCTGGAACAATATAATTCAAATGATTTAATACCTTTGAAAGAACAAAGTACAGAAATATTTACATAACATAACACCATAGGTAGAATATCCATCTTAACCTAACGCTAAGAATGACAAAGGGGAGATAAACCAGCATAATACATCTTATTTATTTTCCAATAATACAGCTGGGACATTCCATACAGTAACTTCTTTAACCTGTCAGGAAGAGTAACCTATCTGTATTTAATTTCCCCTTGCACATACTGAATGAATAAATTGTGAGAATATGTTTGAGCACTTCTTTTAGAAACAACTATACTTCTTTAGGTTAATTTTTAGTGAGAAACCACCAAATCCCATTTCAACTAAAAAAAAGGTAATTAAGTAAAAAAACAAAACAAACAAACAAAAAAAACGAAGATGGGATCGGGGCATACTTACCAGTATGTTATAAACATGATCTCCAAGCCTCCAAATATAAACTCACAGCTTTCCAGAAAATCACAGTGAAGTCAGTGTAAAAGGTATTATATTTTTTTGCCAATAAATCCTATTTGTTTTTAAATATTCCATTAAATCTAAATGTTGACAGTAGTATTAATAACATACAGCTACGGGGGCGCCTGGGTGGCTCAGTCGTTAAGCGTCTGCCTTCGGCTTAGGTCATGATCCCAGGGTCCTGGGATCAAGTCCCATATCGGGCTCCCTGCCCAGCGGGGAGCCTGCTTCTCCCTCTCCTACTCCCCCTGCTTGTGTTCCCTCTCTCGCTGTGTCTCTCTGTCAAATAAATAAATAAAATCTTAAAAAAACAAAACAAAACAAAACATACAGCTACGTTCAAAGAAAGTTTTCAGGGTAAACACAAAACCAGTTATTCCAGGAGTCACATTATAAGATCCGAAGACCAGAATATGCTAGATTGAGGATGTGGTAACTGATACCATAAAACAGGCGGATGAGGGTGAATTCCAAGAGATCAGTCAGGGCAAGAAGGACTAAACAGCTCCCAGAAGTCTCCAGCTAAGGGATATTGGGAAAAAGGGTTCAAGCACAGGTTCTGATGAGATGGTCTGATGATCATGATTACAAACTGAGTATCAG
The DNA here is from genome assembly GCF_054177405.1 of Leptonychotes weddellii. Lineage (NCBI taxonomy): Eukaryota > Metazoa > Chordata > Mammalia > Carnivora > Phocidae > Leptonychotes > Leptonychotes weddellii. Next base: position 125,542,030 of record NC_138376.1, read on the forward strand.
GAAATCAGGAACCAAGGCAGGAATGAGGCACCAGGGTCAGGGGATTTCCTGTGCTGGGCCAGAGCTGGGCTTCAGGGTGCGGGTAGACCTGATACCACAGTCCCAACATAGCAAAAGGAACAAGAGAAAGGATGAAGGGCAAAGAAGATACTGAGACTGTCAACATTTAAAGAGAATGTCAAAATAGAATTTAAAATGAAGTAGACCTTTTAATTACAAAAATTCCTCTGAGAATCCTTCATTTTCCCTTCCAGAAAAAAGTAAATTTAAGATGAAGATTCCTATTTACCTTATGTTTCACATACTATTTGCCACTTTTTATCAACAACATTATACACAATTATCTGAGGAGTAGTTTTCACTCTAGATTCCATAAGATCAGGCCAAACAAACTAAAACAAAAAACTCCTCGCTGTTAAAAAAAAAAAGTCTCTCAAAATGCACAGTCAAATGATCTTGGTCAACAGGGCTAAGTCACTCATTCAATCAGTATTTACTGGGGGCTTCCGGTGCAAGGGCATCTATGGATTACTGAAGTCTAGTGTGCTGGGTCAACAGCAAATTAAGTAGAACAGAATTTAACTTCAAAGTCTAGCCTAGTAACTCCAAGGTGGAGGCAAATGGGAGAAGTAACAGAGGAGGAGGAAATAAACAGGGAAATGAAGAGGGGAGGGGTCAAAGCGGAACAGGAAGGAGCCTGCAGCAGATGCACTGGGGGTGGACAAGACTAGAAGGGCAGAGAGGAGATGGAGGTAGGAACTGTGTGTGTGTGTGTGTGTGTGTGTGCGCACATGCACGTACTTGGAGGGGCAGACACAGCGCTGCCTGCATCATGTCTCTGAAAGTGTCAGACATCACTCTTCTTAGGGGTAGAGTTCACAACCATGTTCATGTAAAATTCTTAGCCTGGAGACTTCTCTAAAGTGGCAAATGATAATACTGCAGACTCATAAATCATGTAAGTTCGTACGAAAGTTAGTAAATCTTATTAAGCATGTTATGAATAGGTTATCTTCCTCAAGCAAAACAAATGGGTGAAATAAACAGTAAGCTTGCTAACTGTAAGAAAAAACAGGCAGTGTAAAATACGGAAAAGCCAAGCAGAGGCAAACTTGATGGGTCAGAATGATGTCTAGTATCAGAAGAGGCAGCTCTTCAAATTCTCCACAGATAAACCTCCTGAACAGGGGCAAGTTAGCACACATGATAACGCTGGTCATAAGAATAACGATGATGAAGATGATTATCATTCTATTTTTATATTCATGCGTGAGCCCCATGCCAGGTACTTCTGAATCATTACCCACAGAAGCCTGCAAACCTGGGTTTGCCATCCTCATTGTGCACGTAAGCAAACAGTACCCATGATTATACTATAACAACAAAAGTGAGCAATAAGGATTAAGTCCAAACGTATCTGGTTCCAAACCTGGGTCTCCCCACCTACACTGGACTCTAACCTGGGACGGAAATTGCAACAGCTCTGAGCAAAAGACAGGTGGTGATTCTAACTCCAGGCTAAGATTCAGTGAAGAGGGAAAGTGCATTTAACTCTCTGAGGGGGTTAAAGAAATTAAAATAAACAAAGCCAGAATCTACACTGGAAGAAATCTGATGTCTATCTCCTCAAAACTCATTCATGAGCATGATCCATCTCCTTACTGTTCTTATAATGCTGCTCTGTGGTATTTCATTAAGTCCTACTAACAGCCAGTAGGTACCTAATACCTACTAGGCAGACTTAAAGGTATGGTGAGTCCCTCAGGCTTCAAACAAAACTGTTCTTGCTCAGGATGATACTGTAAGCAGTTACAAAATAAAGTCTCTGATGAATATTTACCTCCTAGGACTTTCAAGCATGTGATATACACACTAATGCATGAATTTACAGGTGTGGTTTGCATCTAGAATCCTACACTCATATCAACAGAACACTTCCAGAACACTGGGGCTTACTAAAGTTGCTATACAAGTGCCAGGCAGATCTCACTATGCCACTTCTGCTGCTGAACACCATCCGTAGCAACCCTGTTCTTTGAGAGTGACATTCAAAGTCCTTTGTTAGGGATCTAAAGCCCTTCACAACTTCCTTCCTCAACCTATTTCCTATTGTACTTTCCCCTCCTGTGTCCACTCTATATCCCAAACACCAGCCACAATGAGCTTACTGAGTCCAGATTGTGCTTCATATTTTCCTGCCATAAAGATTTTTTTTCAAACTGTGCATTTTCTCTGAAATAACCTTTCCACCACTGTTTCTCTAACAATGAAGAAGCTAACTTTTTGGACTTTCTTTCCAAATTACACTCTTCTTATGAGCCCTCCTATGTCCTCCTCTGCTGTTTGGTAACACCAGGAACCTTTACTACACCCCATGCAGACTTGCCTCGGGTTTCTGAGCTTCTATATTACCTGTTTTCTTTCACTAGAGTGCAGACTCCTAGAACACCCTACAGGGTGAATATGTTGTTTACTCACTGGTAGATCTTCTTCCCACTCTACCTATCACTGTCTCTATATAAGAGGTACTGATACAGACTTGTTTAATTTCATGAACGACTGCAGAGCTTACTCAGAAAATGGGTTTAATTTTGACCTGTAATTGGATACCATCTCTCTGTCGCTGAATATCACCTTCCTGATTCAGTCTGTGGATCAGGGTGCTCTAAAGAAAAATTATTTGTGTTGAAAATGATTGACAATAATGTCAAAGATGGGATTTCTAATGTTGTTAGGGCCTGAAATTCTACTCGAAGCCAAACATTGAAGAGAACTCCAAGCCTGAAAAAGTCATTTTTCCCTTCATTCAAACACATGAAGACTTTGAAACAAACCCTTCACAAAACATCCTGACCCAAAGCTTGGAACAGTGAGGCACATGGCCTTTGCACACCCCAGGAACAAACTGAGGGTTGTGGGGGGAAAAAGCATAAGAACAAGCGAATACAGAGACACTTGTGATGGCTGAGTAACCAACCGTGAGACCACGAGGTAAGGATCTGCATGATCCAGGTCATTAATGACCACAGAGGAATAAGATGGCAATATTGAAGAAGGGGGCATGATACAAACAATGTTTCTGAAGGGAAAAAAGTACTGGGGGAAAGACTGTGCTGTGGAGTCTCAAATTAACATGGCTGAAAAGTAGGCCCCCAGCAATGACCACAACCACAGTGCCACTGTGGAAGCCATGGGAGACCACGCGTGAGCTGCCAGGGAGCGTGAGGTGGGGGCCCACTGGGTGAGAACACGTGTAGGCTCACCCCCCACCCCGTGTAAGGGCTTCCTTGACTCTAGCACATCACAATAACCAAAACACATAAAATGATGCCACACAGTCACCAAGAAAAGATTAAATCGTATCTAGTACTCTAGGGTAGAATGGTTGGAACGATACAGCACATTGAAAGTGATTTTTGGTCTACTGGAAATAAAATTTAAAGTTCAAACTTAAAGGATTAAACAGTCAGCTATATTCAAAAATAATCAATTTTCTATTGATCTAGCCAGCTTCAGATTTGTAACAGCAAATGAATTACCAAATTACACTGAGACCACAATTTCCTATCTACAGGTGTCCTATGTATATCAGTAGCTACATTGTTCTAATATCCAAAGAGAGCCCTACTTATATCTCTTCAAAATCGGTAAATATGATTATCTAATTTTTCTGAAACTAGTATTGATATACTTTAAGGCTTCCCTTCTGACACCCTCACACTGTTAATAAAAAAAAAAAAAATTTCCTGTAATTTTTTCACTGAGTAGAAAATCAAAGGTAGGCAGACTCTGAGAGTGTGTGTTCCATATTCGAATTAACTAGGATGGTACCTGGCATCTTGCTGGGATGCAAAAGGGGACATTATTTGCTGCTGTGCATCCCTAACACCAGCAATGGTGCTTTTATAAAACAAAGAGAGCAGCTCCATTAACCTATTATTTCCTAAGCCCTTTTAGCTCAGAGCTTTGATTAATTAGAATTTTTTTTTTTTTTCAAATGAGGGAGGGCACAATAGGCTAATGACCAGTACACTACCTTTAAAACTCAAGGAAATGTGAATTATAGACCAATCAGGTCATGATTTTTTATAAAAAAAAAAAAAAACACCTAAAATACATTCTTGTGTGTGTGTGTGTGTCCTTTAAATGGGTCAATATAAGCTGTTCCCGGTATTTCTAGAAGTATCTGGATTTTCCAGCACACAAAAAATCCTCAGACTCAAATTATGAGAATATGCATTTCAGGCTGAAGAAACATAAAAGAAGTAATCGTCAGTGATGTTGCACTTCACGACACCCTCTGCATAGTCTCTGCCCTTCTTCTTCTTTGGGTCTTACCTTTTCATCATGTTTAAATTTCTAGTTCTATAAACCCATGGCAATACTCAGTGCCCTGGGCAGCTATGTTTACTCCAATGGTAAAAAGTGGTGTGATAATCTTCTCTCTTAAGACAATGAGGTTAAATCCCAAAAGCTAAGTGCCTTAAAGATCCTTTTCAAATATCCACATTTCACAAAAGGCACTGATGTTACTACGAAAATATTTGAGGTTGTGTGCACAGGCTTTCTGCTACTTTGTATGTTTTCATGACTTTTTATGTTCTGTTCAGCTGGGACCCAAAAAGTTTATATTCTACAATATTCTGACCAATACACCATCACATAAATATTCCATCTTCCACCCAAGGAAGTGCGCTTGAAGAAAATCCAGCGGAAAGCATAAAAGCACGGCTATGGTTACCCTGGAAACCTATCAGGACGAGTTACATATATGTCAAAGCACAGGAGCGCACAGCTTCATAAACCACGTGGCTGAGTGCACCAGGTAGGCCTGCACCACAAAAAGCCACAACAGCTGCCTCAGTAACGTTCATAACGGGGGATCCTAAGTAACTATTTGTGGCATCCAGTGCTCATTGATTATCTGTCATTTTTAAAGTGCTGCATATTAAATACAATTTAAAAAAACAGGTATGATTTGGTACACAATGTAAAATGAATAAATGAAAGCAGAGAAGACAAATATTTCATACAGATAAGAATCTGGGGCGCCTGGGTGGCTCAGTTGGTTAAGCGACTCCCTGCTCAGGTCATGATCCTGGAGTCCCTGGATCAAGTCCCACATCGGGCTCCCTGCTCGGCAGGGAGTCTGCTTTGCCCTCTGACCCTATCCCCTCTCATGTGTTCTCTCTCATTCTCTCTCTCTCAAAATAAATAAATAAAATCTTTAAAAAAAAAAAAAAAAGAATCTATTCCAAAACTCGACGCTAGGAGGAGATGGTCCCGCTCTTAGAATCACAAAATCTCTGCAGCTTCTTGGTGGACGGATCCTTAGAGATCAACTTGTCCAATCCATATTCCAGTGTAGAAAGTTCTTATATATCACTCCTGATACCAAAAATTCATGCTATTCCGGCTGAAACACTCTTGGGATGAGTACATCCACAGATTTCATTGTTGGACAGCTCCATTTGTTAGAGTTCAACCTTTAACTGATGCTTAAGATGTGAAGACAGTAAGACCCAGAAATGACTGACTATAACTCATTATAATCACTCTCCCCTCCACAAATATCACACTCCTCAAAATGTAAAAAGTCCCATCACCAGAAGACAAACACAGTGTGATCTCCTATCTCAAAGACATTTCACCTGCCATATACATTAAACCCAGTACTATGACGTATTAGTCTTGGTCTTCTGAGAAACACACCAATGACTGATTAGATTTACAGGGAATTTACTGGGGAAAACACTTGTGAAGGAAAACATCAATGGGGTTCTTTGGGGAGTTGGAATTGTTCCGTATCCTGTGTATGGTAGAACTAAACAGAATCTACACATTATAAAAACTCACAGAACTGTGCATCAAAAAGGTGAATTTAACTGTATGTAAACTTTAGAAATTTAAAAAAATATATTTAGGGGCACTTGGTGACTCAGTCGGTTAAAGCGTCCAACTCTTGATTTCAGCTCAGGTCATGATCTTGGGATCATGGGGTAGAGCCCCGCATCTGCTTGAGATTCTCTCTCCCTCTCCCTCTGCACCTCCCCCCACTCATGCACATGTCCACTCTCTGTCTTAAATAAATCAATAATATACATATTTAAAAATTAGAAGAGAGGTATAAATATCTGGGAGTCATCTGACTATAATGCAGATCCAACCCTGTGAAGAAAGAAGGAAGGAGGGAAGGAAGGAAGAAAGGAAGGAAGGAAGGAAGGAAGGCTATCTTAGACTTCTATGTGGTTCTAAGAATGTTTGGCAAGGCCAATGGACAGCACTTGAGCCACCATCATCTGTCAGAAATGCCCTGAATCTCCCTGGAATGGGCCTGCCTTAGGATCCCTACTGTGCAAAGACACTGGCTTGGAAGAACCCTGAGAATGCTCAGCCTTTTTATGCACACAGGTCTTCAGTTATCTCTTCCCTAGGTATTTTTATATGGGAAGGCTATTGAATTTCCCCAAATTATTTTTTTGCCCAGCATTCACACTGAATTCTCTTATTGTTTGTAATAGTTTCTGGACTTTTCTAAGCTAAAATCACGCCATCTGTAAATAATGAAAATTTCACCTAATTGTTTTTGAATTTTTACACCTCTAGTTACTTTCTTTTATCTAATTGCATTGGCTAGTATTTTCAAAACAATGTCAAAAATACTCTGATGATGGACGGTCTCGCCTATGACTTTCAAGAGAACACTTGTACTTTTTCCACGTTAAACTTTAAACATAATGGATTGTAGGTGGGAAAGTCTTGTTACATGAGACTCAAATACAGAGGACTATGGGGCCAAGGGAGCAAGAAGGATTTGACTGCAGCCATGAGAAGCTAGGTCACTACCACATTTCCAATGATGAAAGGGCGGGGGGCAGAAAAGATGTATTCTCACATGGGGTTACCAGGGAGCAAGCTTTCAGTTAGAGCAGGTGAAAGGGTTATTTATTTATTTTACCCATCAAATTGTTGAAGATCAAAAAGTTTGATGACATACTATGCTGGGAAAGGTATAGGGAAACATCTCATTGATTGTTGGAAGGATGGCATGACTGCCAAGGAGGATATGGCCAGCTCTGTCAAAATCACAAAGGTATACAGTCTTGACCTACTAATTCTGATTCTAGGAATTAACACTCCAGAAACACTTAGATATTTGCAAGATGAAGTGTACATAGGGCTTTTAATTATAATATCAATTATAAGAGTAAAAAAATGGGAAAATCCACATAAATGTCAATAATAGGGAATTATTTAAGTTAATTAGCTTATGTTCCATCTGTATAAAGGAATACTGTATAGTCCTGAAAAATAGGAATTTCATATGCAAGGATACAGGGATACCTCCACTGATTAAAACACTGTTTAGATATGCTATTTTTTGTATTAAAGAGAGAAGTAAAGTGTATGTCTGCATATATGTATTTTTGTTAAGTATGCATAAAATATAAGTGAAAAATACACCAAAAACTGTGATGACAATGGATGCCTCATAAGAGAGGAGCTGTCTGGGTAAAAGGGAGAGGCAGGAAGTATTTCACTGTATATCTCTCTGCAAAACTGGAATTCTGAATAATGTAAATATATTACCTATTTTTAAAAATAAGAATATATTTTAATTAAGCTGAAAAAGATCACTGTATATGTTAGGTGAAGAATATGGCTTATTGGAGGATGAGAGTAAACACAAAGAGACCTCTTCTGGGATGTTGGCAGCTGAAACAGGATGGTACTGATGGGGCTGACATACCCAGAGTATGTGCTGAAAATACACCTGACACAACTTGACAGGAACTAGATATAAAGCATGGGGTGGGACAGGGAACCCACCAATGACATCTGCAGCTTTGGTTTGAATGGCTGGGTAAACAATGTCAACATTGGTTGAGATACGTATCACTGGGTGACAAGTAGGTTAACAGGTAAGAAGACATAAAAAAGAATTCTGTTTTGGCCCCACCAAAGTAGAGCATCTATTCTATGTACTAACAGTACACCAAAACTTATGAAAGTGTCTATTAACATCTACTCTCAATATGTGGTTCCTCAAATGTCATTGACACTGAGCATTCTTAGGATTACTGGTCATTTTGTTTATTTTACTGTGACTATCTGTTTGCAGTCTTTTCTTTTTTCTTTTTTTTTTAAAGATTTTATTTATTTATTTGAGAGAGACTGAGAGAGAGCACATGAGAGGGGGGAGGGTCAGAGGGAGAAGTAGACTCCCCTCTGAGCAGGGATCCCAATGTGGGACTCGATCTCAGGACTCCAGGATCATGACCTGAGCCGAAGGCAGTTGCTTAACCAACTGAGCCACTCAGGCGCCCCTGTGTGCAGTCTTTACTTATCTTCCTATTGGGTATACTTTTCTTATTAATTTATCAGAACTGTTTGTATATTAAAGGAAATTAGCCCCTTTATCATATACATTAAAAGATTTTTTTTTTTAACTTTTTAAACTTTTTTTTTAAAGTGTATCACTTTTACATTGTTTATGATATTTGTCTTAGAAGAATTCTTAATTTTTATGTAGTTATATTTATCAGTTTTTCTATCTTCTGGCATATATTCTTTTCACAATTAGCAAAAAACTTAAAGACAAATCTCACCACTAATTATTAATGTTAATGTAAATTCTACAACTGAGAAGATATGTTTTATATGATTTCAGGCGGTTTCAAAAATTAGGCAGGTGTTAAAGCATAAATTCGTCATTTTTTTTTTTAAGATTTTGTATTTATTTATTTGACAGAGAGAGACAAAGCAAGAGAAGGAATACAAGCAGGGGGAGTAAGAGAGGGCCAAGCAGGCTTCCCGCGCGCAGAGCAGGGAGCCCAACATGGGGCTCGATCCCAGGACCCTGGGACCATGACCTGAGCCTAAGGCAGACGATTAACGACTGAGCCACCCAAGTGCCCCAACTTTGTCATTTTTATGTTAAACCACTGAAATACTTTTTATAAAGTTACAGATAGCATTGCTTTATTCCTCAAGAAAAAGTGTATATTTAGGGACATTCTCCAATTCAAAGCCCACAGTGGACTAAGTATTCCTTAGAGGAATGCTAGGTATTATTTTTTGTCACAGCGTTAAAACTCAACTAGAGATAATAACTGTTTGCTTAGCATATTTTTAAAGCATGTTGGCACAGTGACTTTCTTCAATTATTTTTAAAAGGACCAGAGGACTCTCAGAGACACTGCTATTTTTTAAATGTTACTCAGTACAACTAATGATTTTATGAAATAGGCAATTATTTCCTTTGAGGTCAAAAGTAGATTTAATGTTAGAGTAAAACACCAAAATAAATGTGATTGGCTTTTCTCAAAATAGTAAATTAGCACTCGACTCCCACCTGCACACCGGTATTTGTCTTCATCTCTGGAACTAGCAATTAATGTGTTGCTGCAGCAGGGTCCAGAGATGCCACTCATTGTTTAACTCACCCAGGGAACAGCTGCTTTGTATTGACAGCCACGACATTTGTCTTTAAACCCGACAACTGTTCACATTAATGTGGGATGATGACCTGTTGAAGCAACCCGTTCACCCTCAATTAGCTGTGCACTGGATGTGAGCAGCCACAGGATGACTGGGGTCTGAGGAAGCCACAGTCACAGACCGACAAAACTGGAACCTCACATGCTAGGTCTACAGGCTCGCTGGAGAATCCAAAAGAACTACAGGCTTGCGAGAAGACCCCAAAGAATCATCATCTCTTGTATCTGCAAAGCATGTCTTAATTTCAAGTGATTTTCAGTAGCTAGTAAGGTGCGTTCACACAAATCTCTAACAAATTAATATCTGACATGAAAGGCAGCTTTGTTTCAGTCTTTTGTTTAATATATGTTTTTCTTGAATTATGAATGAATTGCTTTTTATTTCTGTAACTGCAGAAATTTTAAAAATGAAAATACCTCCCCTCCCTATCAACACCTTCCTAATTCCACTATCCGGCAGTTAGTGCTATTAACATTTTGGTGTACATTTGTCCAGACCCTTTAAAATGTGGCAGTATTATGCACACATACATACCATTTCTGTGTATATTTATGTACTGTATATATGTATAAATACAAACATGTCAATCTATACTTCTCTTTCAACAAAAACGGTATCATACTAAAAGTTCCACAATTCCACATTGTACCCAGTAACACATCACAAAACACCTACCATTAAAGTACCCACAATTCTGCTCCATTCTTTCCTTTGCTGTCATGGTGTACCCTATTACACACGCATCATAATTCATGGAAACACTCTTCCTTTAGGGGGTATACCAACTGCCTCCGGGAACCATGATTTAAAATAATTCTGTGATAAAGATAGACCATTGTATTCTTCTTCACATATTTCTGTGAGACAGAATATTACAAGTGGAACTTCCGGGTCAGAGGACATGTGCATTTCAATTTTTGATAGGAATTATCAAAATGCCGTTCCAAATGGTTGCTGTACTTTACACTTTCATCAACGTGAAGAAGTATTTTAAAAGACTACACATTCAAAAGTTATTTTAAAAACCTAGTTACGTTACCACGCTATATGCGGATTGTCACAGGATAAATATGTTAGCACCCATGTAAAACTACCTTTCAAGGAGAACACACAATGACCTACTATGGACATTTAGAAAATGTGATCACCCTGGAGGGATGTGAAGGGGAAGAAATGTTTACAGCCAACGAATGCCACAAACTCGCAGGACGCCACCACTCAGCCCTAATTACTTACGGCAATCACCCAATTTTTAAAGACCTAATAAAATATGAATGCTAATTCCTTGACCACCAGCATACAAAGATTTATTCCACCAGGTCAACTCTGTTTTGCAAAAGGACTCTTCCCTGGGGAATGTTTATTAGTTATCTTTGCCAGACCACCTTTGTGGACACTGCCATGCTCTCATAAGGCTGATGAGACTTTTTATAAAATGAATAAAAGAAAGTGGTGTTTCCATTTGTCCTTACAGAAAGGTTAAGCATTTTCAATGCTTTTATTTTCCGAAAGAGAGAAGAAAGAAAGAAAGAAAGAAAGAAAGAAAGAAAGAAAGAAAGAAAGAAAGAAAGAAAGAAAAAACAGAAAGGGTGGGTGTGGGGCCCATAACTGAGCCTCCACGTGCAGCACTGCGTGCCCCAGGGGCATCCGGCCACTTGGCACTCTGTGCCTGCTTCTCATGCTGCTTCCACACTTTCTCACTAATTCCTTTTCTTTATCAGGGAAAGTAGCACACATAGAATGGGGAAAACAAACAAAAATAACTATATAAGTCTATACAGAAACTTTCTGAAAAAAAAGTTTCACTGACTTGAAATTCGTAGGATCAGTGGTTCCCAGATTTTGGAATTTCATGAAGCAGAAAATGAAAAGGAAAGTGGGGAATTCAACACAAGATCACTGAGTATTCTTTCAAGCATATATGTTAAAAACAAAAATAAAAACAAAACCTCAGCCTAACAACCTAGAATCTACCAGCAAAACTGTTTTATGAGATAAAGGCTATTTTAACACTAAAAAGAGAGTTTTGCCTGGGCAACCTCTCAGGACATAAGTAAAGACACGACCTATCATTTACTTTATTCATTTTTAGGCAGAGGATAAATACTCAGTGACACACTTTGGAACCAGTGCTCTGCAATAGCTTAACACATGCCAAGAAATCCCAGATTTCCAAAGTTTAAGTATTTCAAAAATCACAGTGCTGCTCTACAAAAAAAAAAAAAAAGGGAACTACAGGCCAATATCTCTGATGAATATACATGCAAAAATCCTCAACAAAATATTAGCAAATGGAATCCAATAATGCGTTAAAAATGTCATTCATCACAATCAAGTGTGATTTATTCCTGAGATGCAAGTGGCTCAATATTCACAAATCAATCAACATGATACATCACATCAACAAGAGAAAGGATAAAAACCGTATGATCATTTCAATAGATTCAAAAAAAGCATGTGACAAAGTACAACACCCATTCATAATGAAAATCCTCAACAAAGTAGGTTTAGAGGGAACATACCTCAACATAATAAAGGCCATATATGGGTAAATACCCAGTATTTATGGCTGTGGGTTTTTCATATATAGAAAAACCCACAGCCAATATTATCCTCAATGGGGAAAAACCCACAGCCAATATTATCCTCAATGGGGAAAAACCCACAGCCAATATTATCCTCAATGGGGAAAAACTGAGAGGTTTTCCCCTAAGTTCAGAAAGAAACAAGGTTGTCCACTCCACCTCTTTTATTCAACAGTACTGGAAGTCCTAGCCATAGCCACCAGAAAACACAAAGAAATAAAAGGCATCTAAATCAGTAAAGAAGTAAAACTTTCACTATGTGCAGATGACATGATACAGAAAACCTGAAAGATTATACCAAAAAAAAACTACTAGAACTGATAAATTAATAAACTAAAGGTCATAGGATATAAAATCAATGTATAGAAATCCATTTCATTTACATACACTAATAATAAAGTAGCAGAAAGAGAAATTAAGAAAACAGTCCTATTTACAATTAGACCAAAATAACAAAATACCTAGGAATAAACTTAACTAAGGAGATAAAAGACCTATACTCTGAAAACTATAAAATATTGATGAAAGAAATTGAAAACAACACAAACAAATGGAAAGACATTCAATGCTCATGGATTATAAGAACAAATTTTGTTAAAATGTCCATACTACCCAAAACAATCTACAGATTTAATGCAATCCCTATCAAAACACCAACAGCATTTTTTCATGGAATTAGAACAATCTAAGAATTTGTATGGAACAACAAAAGACCCTGAATAGCCAAAACAATCTTGAAAAAGAAGAATAAAACTGGAGGTATCCCAATCCCAGTTATCAAGATATACCACAAAGCTGTAGAAATCAAAACAGTATTGGCACAAAAATAGACCTATAGATCAAGAGAATAGAAAAAAGAGCCTAGAAATAAACTCGCAATTACATGGTCAATTAATCTTCAACAAAGGAGGCAAGAACATACAATGGGAAAAAGTCTCTCCAACAAATTGTTGGGAAAACTGGACACCTACATGCAAAAGAATGAAACTGGATCACTTGCTTACATTATACACAAAAATAAACTCAAAATGGCTTAAGGACCTAAACGTGAGACCTGAAACCATAAAAATCCTAGAAGAGAGCACAGGCGGTAATCTCTCTGACACTGGACATTTTTTTAAACATGTCTCCCAAGGCAAGGGAAGCAAAAGCAAAAATAAACTATTGGGATTACATCAAAATAAAAAGCTTCTGCATAACAAAGGAAACAGTCAACAAAACTAAAAGACAACCTACTGAATGAAATAGCTGGTAAACTGCATGCATCTAAGATACAGAATACAGAAGAAAACAAAATGCATACAACTGAACATCTAAAAAATAAATAATCCAATTTAAAACTGGGCAAAGGACACAGACAGACATTTCTCCAAAAAAGACACATAGATGGCCAACAGACATACAAAAAGAAGTTCAACATCACTCATCATCAGGGAAATGCAAATCAAAACTATATTGCAATATCACCTCTCACCTGTCAAAATGGCTAAAATCGAAAACAAGAAGCAAGTGTTGGTGAGAATGTGGAGAATAAAGAACTCTCCTGTACTGTTGGTGGGAATGCAAACTGGTGCAGCCACTCTGGGAAACAGTATGGAGGTTCCTCAAAAAGTTAAAAATAGAACTACCCTACAATCCAGTAATCACACTACTGGGTATTTACCCAAAGAATATGAAAACACTATTTTGAAAAGATATGTATACTGCTATGTTTATTGCAGCATTATTTACAATAGCCTAATTATGGAAGCAGGCCAAGTGTCCATCCACTGATGAATGGATAAAGAAGACAGAAGAATGGAATATTACTCAGAGATAAAAAGGAATGAAATCTTGGCATTTCCAACAACATGGATGGATCTAGAGTGAAATAAATCCATTCAAGAAAGACAAATATGGTAATATTTCACTTATATGTGGATCTTAAGAAATAAAATAAAGGAGAAGAAAAAGAACAAAAAATAGGCTCTTGGAGAACAAACTGATGGTTACCAGAGGAGAGGTGCAGGGGGGGGATGGGGGAAATAGGTGATGAGATTAAGAATACAGTTGTCATATTGAGCACTAAGAACTGTATAGAATTGTTGAATCACTATATTATACACCTGAAAGTAATATGACACTGCGTGTTAACTATATACTAGAATAAAAATAAATAAATAGATAGAGAAATAAATAAATAAATGAGATAGAAATAGCAGAGAAAGGGCGCCTGGGTGGCTCAGTCGTTAAGCGTCTGCCTTCGGCTCAGGTCATGATCCCAGGGTCCTGGGATCGAGGCCCCACGTCGGGCTCTCTGCTCAGTGGGAAGCCTGCTTCTCACTCTCCCGCTCCCCCTGCTTGTGTTCCTGCTCTCGCTATCTCTCTCTGTCAAATAAATAAATAAAATCTTTAAAAAAAAAAAAAAAAAAGAAATAGCAGAGAAAAAATTCACAGTGCTACCACTATAATGAAGATTTCCTGTTAATTTTAGCTGAGTATTTCTGATGATTATTTGCCTTTCCTTCTTTATTTTTTTTTAATTTTATTTATTTGAGAGAGAGACAGAGAGTGAGGGGAGGGGCAGAGGGAGAGACTCTTCAAGCAGACTCCTCGCTGACAGCAGAGCCCAATGTGGAACTTGATCTCACGACCCTGAGATCATGACCTGAGGTGAAATCCAGAGTCCGATGCTTAAACCGACTGAGCCACCCAGGTGCCCCATCATTCTTTGTCTTATTAAACCAATAAGAATCTCCAGGTATGCATGTTTTGCATCCAATTCAAGAAACACCCCTATGCCTCATTTGGAATTTCCATCTTTACCCACATTTGTCCCAGGGAAATGAAATTATTGAAAAACAAGTGCCAACAGTGTGGGTAGATGGGCTCCCTGAACCAGTCTTCACTGGAGGGCCCTTACAGCCACTAAGTATGGGCCATCCTCCACTCCAGCCAACGTGCTAGCAAATCATCAGGGCTCAGGCTGAATATTGTTATTACCCCTTTCCTCCCTTCTACAAATATTTACTCACAATCTAGTGTAATATTCAAGAGTACAGGCTGTGGACCTGGACAGCCAGCATGAATGCCAGCCCTGCCATTTGTTAAGTCTGTCACCATGGACAGGTGACTTACCTCTCTAAGCCTCATTTTCCTCCTCTAGAAGAGGGAACAGTAACACCTGGTGTGTAAAGTTGTCGTGATGATTACATGAGTGAGTCCACATGGAGTGACAGGCCCTGCCCCACAGTAAGCATGCAATATGATGGCAGTCATGACCAGCCCTGCCATGTTGCTAGGCATTGTGAATTACTGAGCAATAAAAAAGTCCTGCCCTTATGGTGCTGACATTCTAACAGGAATGACAGGTATGAAATAATCATGCAAACTGAAAATCCATATATAATACTAAGAGGCGGGGGAAGGGGCTACTGAAGTCTGTGGTGTTTTATCAGCCTGCAGGGGTGTCCTTATGACTCAACCCTCTGAAATTTGAAGGAGTAGGAGCTAACAATCAGGCACAGAAGAAAAGGAACAGAGTTCCAGGGAGAAAAAATTCACCCTTCCTTCCTTTTTTTTTTTTTTTACCCTGTATTATAAATGTCAACTATTCTAAACAAGGCAGTGTCTTCAAGACCAGCCTAGTAATCTATGCATTGGTATAAGCCTTAAACAAAGTTAGAATTTACTCCAATGCACATAAATCCCATTAATCTCTACAAAACAATCAATGATGGCGTTATATTCTAGAATCTTTCTGCTGGCGTTCCTCCAAAGTCACAGAAGAAGAGCTGAAACAGCACTCACTCAGCTAATCTCACAGAAGAATACTTATTTTCTAAAGTGCGCCAAGTAAGACATTAGAAAGGCATTCAGTACAGAATATTAAAACTCCATATTTTTCAACTGCTGCATTGAGGAAAGATAGAAATTTTACCCTATAAAAAATTGTGAGTTTGGATCAGACCACTTTTTAATCCATGGCTGATGAATCAATCTTTGTTTTGAGTCTGTATTTTTAGGCAAAGCCATATTTCGTCCTACAGGATGGCCTAATTCATGAAATAAACACGTCAAGCCCCAAATTTCAAAGGACCCATAAGTATGTCTGGGGCAACAATCCTGGAATTACTTCCCCAACCTTTGTCACTCCCTATTTGTAGAAAAACGATTTCCAATTTGCTTTCTGCTGTGGACCCCTGTGGCAGCTCACATATCATAGCTCGTGTTCCGTGGGGCCACCTGCACCCACTCTAAACACCCGACAGGCTGGCTGCCTCCACCTCCCGACCGACAACCGTGTCTTGGCCTTCACTAACTCTTCTCCATATGTGAGAGCCACAGCCCTTCCTCAGGAACCGCCTCCAAACCCCTGGAGCAAATTTCCAAGTTTATAACTGAAACCCCCATTTCTTTCTAAGGCAATAAAATACTGGCATGAAAACAGATGCAAATAACTTTATACACCAAAACAACTGCACATCATTCCTTTATAAATGGAGATGAATGTCTCTGTCCCCGTGAGAGTACCCTCCAGGCTCCCTGCAGAATGCCGGTTCCTCTGCTTGTCCCTGGGGGCAATAATACTGTGTAATATCACTTATACATGGGAAAGAAAGAGAGAGAGAAAGAGAAAGAGAGGAAGAGAGAAAGCTGATTTCATAGAAACAGAGAGTGGAGTGGTGATACCCAGGGGCTGGGGAGAGGGGAAAATGGGGAGACCGGGGAGACGTAGGTCAAAGGGTACAAACTTTCCCTTGTAAGTAGTTCTGAGGATCTAATGTACAGCATGTTGACCACGGTTAATAATATGGTGCTGTATACTTGAACGTTGCTAAGAGTAGATATTAAATATTCTCATCTCACACACACACACACACACACACACACACACACACACACTCACACACACAGTCAGTAGGTGAGGTATGGATGTGTTGATGATTTTGATCTTGGGAATCACACCACAATGTACATATGTGTATTGTATCAGCACGGTGTTCGCTTCATTTTTTTTAAAGATTTTTTCATTTTGAGAGAGAGAAGGAGAGAGTGAGTGGGGGAGGGGCAAGGGGCGAGGGAGAGAGAGTCTCCAGCAGATTCCACCCCCCGCCCCCGAGCATGGAGCCCGATGCAGGGCTTAACTCATGACAGGAGGGGAAATCAAGAGTCGGATGCTCACTGAGCTACGCAGGCACCCCAGCACGGTGTACACTTTAAACATATACACTTATGTTTGTCAATTTTTCCTCAATAAAGATGGGGATTTTGGGGTTTTTTTTAATACAAGAAAGGAGGAAGAGAAAAGATAGGAAATAGTGCATGCAGGGCCTCTACACCTTAGTACTTTCTGAATGATTCTTCATGATGAGCAAGAAATTAATGTGCTTTTGTTTTTAAAGTATACCACTTTATGACATATTAAGCAAAATGTATTACTCCCAAACTACCAGGAAAAGAGAGGAAAACAACTAACATTAAACTTCATAGAGAAAACAGACATTTCACTAGGTGTTACAGGATTGCTTTGATATCTATAAGATCATAAATACAGTCATCCATATTTTTCCTCGTCAGTGCAATAAGAAATACTACTTACTAATAACTCAGAACCCCACGATGGCAACAACTAATTCCAGAGCCCAGGTTTTTGTATCTCACATTTTTCTGTAACCCCAGAAAATCTCCAAACAGAGATATTCCACCGATTTTTCTCTAACAAAACAAAGCTAACTTGATCATTTCTCTGATATATGAGATTCTAAAATGACAGGTGAAGCCAAAAAGGAAGTTCGCCTACATTAACTTAAAAAAAAAAAAAAAATGAAGCCATGATCCTATTTTATAAATGGTCACCTTTCACTTATCCACTTCCTCCCTACCAACCTCAAGTGCCAGGGCACAAGATTCAGTGAAAGCTTTCACAGTTCTATCCAAGCCTTCAAGTTGCCCTCACTTATATTTAAAAGATTCCAACAGATACTACCCGGGGCCAGTATGATGGAGACTATAAACAACCCATTGCTTGGCATAAAAAGCATTTCAAGAACGCAATAAAGGAAAACCTGAGGCCCGAGAGTTGTGGGCTGCGATGTCAGCCTACAACCTTGGCCAGCTCACTCTGGCCACAGGTACAGCAGCCGGTCCTGCAGCTGCCACCCCACAGCACCGCTGAGCACGGCCCCTTCCTTTCCCCTGAGCCTCATCTGCTGCCAGCCCCTGTGATGTACCTGGGGACCCACAGAGCCGTCTGGCACGTGCACAAACCTGGACGGGCAGGCAGCTGACCCCGCAGTGTCTCCCTGACCTGGGAGAATGGGAACCAGTCACCCAGGGAGACACATCTCAGGTTCACTTGGCACAGCATCTCAGAGGGTCCCATTGGGGTGGAAGCCCAGTTGCTGGTTGTGGTGACCAGCCTCACAGTGGTTTAGGGTCCGGGTGCAGGGCTGGACTGACTTTCCCTCCTTCCCTGGGTCACTCTCCCAGCAGCTGCCCTGCCCTGGGAGTATCTGCCGAGGTAAAACATCTGCAAGGACGTCTTGGCTCTTCTTTTTGGGGGAGAATCCAGCCTAAGGAAAAACATAAAAAACAAAAAGGGGTGTAGAAGATAAATCCTGCAAGACCTCATCTGTTCAGGCAGAGGGCACGGGGCTTCGATTCTAATCATTTACCCCACACTTTCAACCACTTCGGGTGATTCTTGCCACTATATCCCAAAAGGCTCATCTTTTATCATTTCGGTCACTTCAGTGTCTGGTCTTTGTTAGTTCAGGCTCACTATAAGAGGTTCCAGAAGCACAGAAGAGAACAGGAGAATGACAGACAGCAGACTGGGGCCACGGGGTAGAGTTCTGAAAGCCTGGGCGGTGTGTGTGTGTGTGTGGGAGGGGGCGAGGGAAGAAGCAGCACCGTCATTTCCTCCGTAAGGCATGACAGCAAAAGTCATTCTTTGAAATCTAGATGATCCAGAGACAGATCTGTGGTAGCAAGGCACTTATTCCATGGCTTTTGGCAAATAGCTGAGCATCCCACATGCTTTTATCCAGAGCAATTTCTCCATAGCAGTTTGTTTCCCAAGAACATAAGTTCTGACAGAAGTGTTCTAGTAATGGACATGTTTTCAGGTGGACAACCAGCGAAACCCTCCAGTCCCTGGTTCCTTTCTCCCTGGCTCATGCAAGAAGCAGAGAAGAGCTCAAGTAGCATGAAATTTCCAATGGTCACTGCAGGCCTAGCTCAGGAGTGGCACCTCCAGGAGCGGAACTTGGAATATGCTGAGCTCCACCTCTCCCTTCTCTCCAATGTCCCTTCTCTGAGCTGAGGATCTCTATGGGAGGGAAGAGATGTTCTCTACAGACATTACACATACTTTGGAAGTCAGGAAGCAGAACATGTTGCCATCAAATACTATTATTTTGAGTTTTCTTGTCCTCCACCCACACCTCTGGGAAGGGAAAGGGGTTAAGAGGAAAAATGAATTGTCCTCTTCCAAGTTTTGTTGTTTTTATGCCATCCTATCTCTGACCCCTCTTGCTCCGCCAGCAAGGCCAGGTACTGGTCAATGACATGCTTCTCTCCAACCTGCTGCTGCTTGGAACCAGCAACCCCTGCTATAGAGGGAGAGGGGCAATTTACAATGGAAAATGCAGGGTATGTGAAGAGGAGGGGTCAAAGATGACTTTTCCCTTCGCCTTTCCCGATGGCTGGAAGCTGAAGCAAGTGAAACATCTGCCAGATTTGTGGGGAGAAAAGAATACAATATACTTGGAGAAAATTTTCAGATAAACTTGGTTACAAGAAGAATGAAAATCAGGCAGGGATGTGCCAAGGGCATTTAGAAATGACTTGAACAGTACTTAATTCCACAAATAGGGATCAGGTGACTATAAGGTACTCAGAGAAGAGGTTCGTTCTTTAGATATGAAAAGATTTATCTCCTGGGTCTAGGAAACTGTATATATCAAAGGGAAGAAAGAATAATCAGCTTACAACTAAGAAGACAGACCCTAAGGAATATTATGAGATAAACGGGGAATACTGAAAGTCATTTTGAATTTGAAATTTAAGCTAGTGATAAATAAATAATGAAAGAATTACCTTAGTTCACCCTCTGATTCAAGAATCCATGCATGAGGCCACCTTTCCTTCAGTCATCAAAGTGTGGTATCACACCACGTCCAGAGTACCCGCTGACCACTCCACGCCACCTAAGCCTGGGAGCAGCGTGAAAAATGAGGAGGAAGGAGGACTCTTGACCTTTCACTGGCTTGTCACACTCAGGGTCTCTGGGAAAATTACTTCCCCTCTTGCCTTTGTCTACTTGGTCTGCACAACAGAATACCATAGACCAAGGGTGCTTATAAACCACAGACGTGTATTTCTGACAATTCCGGAGGCTGGGAAGTCCACGATCAAGGTACCAGGAGAGTTGGTGTCTGGGGAGGCCCTGCTCCCTGGTTTATAGACAGCATTCTTCTTGCTGTGTCCTCACACGGCAGAAGGGAGGAAGGAGCTCTCTGAAGTCTCTTCTGCTCTCATGACCTAATCACCTCCCAAAGGTCCTCCTCCTCCCACTTCCGAATACCATCCCATTGGCGGTTAAGAGTATAGATTGCGGGTGGGGGCGGGGGGAGGTACAAACATGCAGTCCACAACTTCTCTTCAGTTTTGACTAGACTTTTACATTAGTGATGAGGAAGAAGACTCCATGACATCTATGGCACCTTCCACTCCAAAATGTGGCCAGTGAAATGGATGATGAGCTGCTCATATTTGAAGACTTCCCATTAAACTCTTCTTCTAGTTACGGAGATTTTGCAAAGGGCTGGTTGTACGACACGTGCCAGAATTCCATTCCCCAACGTCTCTGGTTGGGGTAGGCCACTGACTGATTCTTAGGTGGGAGGGAAGCAGTAGTCACACTGTTGCTCATCCACCAGCTCTTGGTGTTGGCAAGAGGTATCAGCTGGGTATGCAACTGCTCTGCCTTCCCCTGGTCCTTCTTCAGCATCTCTGACTCCTAAGTCAGGTGTGTTTGCCCAGCTCTTCAATGGAAGGGTCCTGGCTTCTGCAGGACATCATCAAGATCAGAGGAATGAAAAGAGTTCTAGTCTCATGCGTGTGATTTCCAGCTCGTCCTTGCTCTCTCCCACTTTATTTCTATCTCCTGCCCCAGCACCTGCCCAGTGAACTCAGAGCTCCAGCGTGACATGTGAAGACAGTGGCCTTACAGAGACTGTCTGTCCAGCCCCCTAAAGTCAAACCCCTATAACAAATCCATATTCAAACACACATGGATTGGAGTCTCAAATCTACCATTTATTAGCTATATGACCTTGGGCAAGTAACTTACCTTTTCTAAATATCTTAAATAGGGATTACAATTGTGACTACATCATAGGATCTCAAGTAAGATAGTGAATATAAAGTTGGCACAAAATGCCCAACAAATACTATTATTGATTAACTAAACATCTCAATTACACTGCAGAGGAAATCCTCTCATGATCTGGTTGCTATAGACTAACAGAAGTATGCATTTTGCTCCTGCCCTATCAGAGACTGAGCTAATAGAGCTTTGGCTCCACTGAAAAGCCCAAGAGCATATTATCCTGTTTTTATGAGAGAACAGAACAGAGTAGCTAACATAGGTAAGCATGAACTTCTATCTCCAAGGAAATGGTGGCAAAGCCAGAAAGAATTGATTCTGTTAAGCTATCTGAATGGCATTTAATGAAGATATAATTTTAACGGAGGAGTCAGATATCTATATTAAAAGATAGTTAATTGTAAGAAATCATACAATGCGACTGTTCTGGTGAATGGAATACTCTAGTTGAAAGCCTAAGGAAACGATCTTTCCTTTTTCAGTTCTTCATAATGAAAAAAACATAATTTGAAGAACTGTTTGAGATGGACTTAAATATAAAAACTGTACTTCTTACTTATCTAAATCACTTATACCATATCTTATTCCACAAAGATCCAAGTATATGAAACTTTTTTCTTCAGTGAATTAGGATTTAAGCCCATCAAAGAATCTCAATATTTCTTACATGTAAGGCAGCTTTCCATCTTTACTTCAGCATCACATGTTTGAAAATGAGGCTGAACAGTTAATTGTCTGCCCATGGTTACACAGTGAGCCAGTAAAGCATGGGGCTGGGGGTGGGGAGCTGTACTTGAAGGGACCAGGGAATCACTGTCTTGGTTCTACCACGACTTCAAAACTGATGCCCACATCTTGTTTCATAATGCCGACCACCTTTGGACACACACATTTCAATCAGATAGCATCACTGTCCTCGGAACCACATGACTTTCCCAAAGTCTCTGCCAAAGTCACCTTTCTCAAGGCCAAGTTTAAAACACGAGTGCCAAGATTTCTTCTTGCCTTTACAACCTGCGCTTAGAGTTAATCGCCAACTCCTGCAGGTCCTTAGAACCATGTCCCCTATGTAGCCGCCCTCTGCATCGAGGCTGCCACCGTCCCTCTCCTGGACACCCGCTCTGCCCTCCGGTGGCCCCGTGACTCCTGCCCCCCACCCCTTCCACACACCCCAATCTCCTCCTCCATCACTGTGACGATGCCATCTTTTCTATAGGAACCTTTCAGGCTTCCTAGTTCCTGGATATAATCTAAACACTACCAATGAAGACAAAATATTTCAACTAAAACTACTTTTGGGTCCTAAGGCAGCCACCCAGTTTGGATGGCCGCCATGGCTGGAAGACGTCATAATATAATGCTTAAATGTTTGAATGTAGACAGATGTTAGTGTGAATTCACACTGAATAACTATGTGACCTCATTCAACTTTATTTTCCTGATGTAACAAACTGGGTTAATTTAGTGCCCCATAAAGTTATTACAATTAAATGACATAATGCATGTGAAATGCTCAGCAGGAGAAATACTGAGTGAACAGCAGCTGCTACGAGCCACTGCGTCCGGCTCCCTCTTCCCTACCCCCTCGCACAGGGCTGAGGACTGCTCCCCGAACGGCATCACTGCACTTCCAAATCTGGACATATCCTGAATATGCATTTCAAACCAATCTCTCATATCAACTTATTTTCTCAGGAAAAAAAATGCATCCTAGTTAATTAGGCATCCTAGTTAATTAGGGGTACTACTTACTTAGGTCAGAGTTAATCATGCTCTTAATTCATACAATTTTTTCCAAAGGATTGCTAATAATTAAAAAAAAAATGAAGTAGGTACAAATTAAGGAGTTTTCTTAAAACATCCTTAATTGGTTCAAATTCTCTTAATGTGGGTGAAGGCCCCTTAAAAAAAAAAATTTAGGTCTCAACAGTATAGATTAAAATGATAAATTGTAGAGAATTCTGCTGGTGGAAAAGTAAATTTATACTTGCTTGCCTGAGTAACTTCTACATTCTTTGTAATGGATTTTACATAATAGGAGCATGTATTTTGTGACAAGAATAGGCCCACTCAAGCAGCTGGATATATAGCTTACTCTTTATCACTGTCAGGGTTGAAATAAAACTTGGTTTACTTCTTACATGGAAAAAAGTCCTGCCTTTCCAAAATACCAAATACATAAACTATAAACTTAGATTCATTTGGAATAGTCTACTCCTCCAGTAGACAATAGATGTCTCACATAGAACAAATCTCTCTCTCCAGATACACACCGGCAAACACACGCATTCACTTACACACACACACACACACACACTCACACACACAATGGGAAAGAATCAGGCACACACAGGTTCAAATGCTAGGTTGGCTCAATGATCTGGTACATTACTTTCATTTCAGTTCTCAGGTTTTCTTTTGCAAAACAGAAATAATATCTATCTGACAGGATTGGGATGAAGATTAAATTAAATGCTATATCTAAAAGAGCCTAGGGGCGGCTGGGTGGGTCAGTTGGTTAAGTGTCCCACACTTGATCTCAGCTCAGGTCTTGACCTGGGGGTCGTGAGTTCAAGCCCTGTGTTAGCCTTCGTGCTGGGCATGGAGTCTACCTAAAGAATAACATAAATAAGTGAATAAATAAATAAATAAAAGTGCCCCATATGTAGAATGTGCGGCACTGTGGAAGCAATTGATACATTCTAGCTATAATTGTGCATATGAAAGATTAGAGAATATTAATCTCTTTTTCATGTGTTTATTCCTTCAAAGCTATACTTTCTATGATAACTATATTTAAAGCTCTATTTGCTGCTGTCTTGGTTTGCAGTAAAATCACCTTATAATGAAGACCTTGATATTTTCCTAAACCTCCTGTAGATGGAATCCAATGGGAAATATCCTGTATGTATAAATACACATATTCTTATTTTACACACAACAGTATGTTTCTAGATTGATTTTATTAATGTTATAATGGCTGACTTGGATAAATTCCAAATCATCCTTGCTTTTCCTTTAACTCAATTAATATATCAGTTCTTCAGCAAATGGAGATCACAATTATACGCTGTGGCATTACCATTAACCTCCCTTTATGCCCTGTAATCTGACCACAGTAAATGTTGCAATACTGTTACTGCTTTATACATAGTAGATGCTCAATAAATACTCAACAAAGGTAAATTTGGAAAGTAACCAAAGAGAAAAAATTTGTTTTAGGTAAATAAAAACCTAACTACACTTCCAGAAATAGGTAAAAGAGTGAAAGATGACGCAGAGTTCCAGGTATTGTAAATCTAGAAAACATGATCCTCCATGCTCTCGATTGTCAAAGTGTAAGTACAAAAACAGTGCTCATGACTTTTCATATTAGCAAATTGGCTACACAATTTTTAAGAAATAACTGTGGTTCTGCACTGTCACACTCCAATGGCTTTTGCACTGTAGTTTCATTAATACAAAACACTTGCAACCCTTTTGTACAGCAGGTCATTCTGCTAAGTGTAGGGATGCTATAAACATCTCAGTTACACATTGAATAAGGCCTTACAATGTTCAGCCTTCTTTTAGCTAGCTGAATTTGCATGACTCCGATTCTTACAAACCATGTAAACGCCACAATTTAAAAACCATATACAAACGCATATCATATTCCATTATTTGTAAGCAAACCATAGGAAGAATACGTATGTTCCTTTATATTGCTAGGATCCTTTAAATCAGTTGTGATTACTTCCTCCTTTGAACCCTCGCAGCATGGGATTTGTGCGTACTGACACTTCCTCCACTCTGTTGGGCATTTGGAACAGCTGTGTATGGTTACTTGTGTGCATATCCCATCCTTACGCCCTGCCCCGTATGTGGTAAGCACCCTGAAGACGGAGCTTGGTGTTGTCCTTCCCGAGGCAGATGACACTCAACCTGTGCAATCTAATCTGTGTGCCTATCTCTTCCAGCACAATCTCTCTAGAACAGTTCACAACTACTGCCTTTAAATGACTAAATCCTGGAAATAAGTGCCAAGAAGTCCAACAGATATCCATGAACGTATTACAGAAAATGACACATAATATGAATACAAGAAATAAATTACTTATTTTGTAAAAGAAAAATAATGTTTACAAAGGCTGGGTTATTTTTTACAATGGTAACCTTTAACTGCTATGGTATGATTTATCACCATCCATCATGCACAGGCATGATACCACTTACAATGCTCATTGCCTAGGTATGACTGCAAAAAATAACGGTGTTCATTCATTCATTCACTCATTCACTTATTAAATCAATATCTTGATCATTTTAACAGTTTATATTTACTACTTCCATAGAGAAATTTGATTTGAACATGCCCAACTTAAAAGACTTCAATGATGTCCCTGGGAACAAGTCAAGTCTTGTGCATGTACATGAGCCCCTTTATGACCTGGCCCTTCCCTGTCTTCCAGGCTCATTTCACTCTCCCCCTGCTTACACCCTTTATTCTTGTCACACTGATTCATACCTCCATGCCTCTGTGGGTCTTTTCCCTGCAGGGAAGACTCCTCTCTTCTCTCCTAATGCCTGTTTGACCTTAATGACTTAGCTGAGGCAATTCCTTGCTCTGGGAAGTCCTCTATATTATTCCATATTGTAAGTTAAGCTCTGGATGGGCTGTTCCTCCTACAGGTACCCTCAGCATTCTGTGCTTGTCTTTTGTCATATCATTTATCACATCCCTCCCAATCTGTTTCTCTCTCTCTTTCGTGCACTAGACTGTGACAGGCAATATGATGCAGGGCTTAGCACAATGCCTGACAAAGAGTAGGCCCCCAATACATGTTTATTGATGTTTATTGATGCAATATATATTATTAATATAAAATGTAAAGATTGGGGCAACCATGACAAAGAGAAGAGACAATTAACTAGAATTCAAGAGACCCAGACCCTGTTGTCAAGATTGAAAGATCTCTGGAAAATTAATCTTTTCTACAACTCTTGCAATAAGTTAAGGTGGTCTCCAAAGTCCTCCTTAGCTCCATGGCTGTGTGACATTTTCTGAAAGTAACAAAGTTCTAGTGTGCCTCTAGCCTAGGGGAACAGTTGGCAACTTAAAAGAAGATTATTTGCTTAAGGAGACATTCTCTGTCTTAATTCCAGATTGCTTATGACAGGTCTCTGACAAAATGTGTAAGGTGTCAAATACATCATCTTTTCCAAAAGATTTTAATCAAAATGAAATCTTACAAAAAAGATTGCCCTTGACAATATATCTATAAACAGCATCTTATTTTCTCTCCCAGTTAAAGATGTTATCTAGTACGAGGCTTCGCCACAGCAATATCAAAGCCTATCCGGTGGTTCACGTTTCCTAGTATTTGCAGAATGGGCAGTGTTCCATTCCGGTCCTGCCTGTCCTGACCTCTTCATTTCAGATTTAGATCTCTTCCCTGTCAGACCAAACAGTTATCCATATGACACTTCTGGATATCAAGTGCCTCTAAACTCCATCTTGCAGAAAGGCATAAGTAATGAGTATTCTCAACAGATTTTCACATACTGTGAAACCTTAGCTATCTGAATTATACAAGAAGAATTACTGAGTCAGTCCACAGTCTGTTTTCTTAAAATGGCTTAAATGCTTTCAAACACAAAGAATTAAATAAGGGAGGCATGCTAACAAGTAAATTTGCTACTGAAGTCTTATCTTTTCTGTATGTAATTTGAACATATTGAAATAAAGGCCTTAAAAGTACTTAAAAATGATGCTTCTCTGGATATATTTAATGCTGTAGTTCTTTAAAAAATACTGTTAATATTCTTACCTTACTTAGTAAAGATTTTTTAAATACTTTTCTCCCAAACTCCAAAGGATAAATTCTGCATTAGCAGAGACTGAATTGGTGAGGTTGTAATGGAATTAAAAAAAAAAAAAAAATCAAACATAGTACAACAGAACATTTGCATCCAGCCCCTTCACTTCAAGTCAGACCTCATGAACTCAGCATCTTTAAACTTAATTAAGCCCTAAAATTCTTACCTATGAATTAGGAAATATGTTTACACGGAAATGCAAAAGGGAAGACTCAATAGTTCCATCTCAAAATGATGCCAGAAGGCAGAACCAAGACTTATATTAATAAAATTGCTGTAGCACCAATTGTCTTGTCCTAGTGACGCCCTTTGAAGATAAGAAATAACTGACAGCTGACACAGAGAATTCACCCACAGGCATTGCAAATAAATGTGCAACAGCCCTCTCCAAGATCTACTTGTCTGGGGACTGAGATACACAATATATTGTTGGAAATAGAGGAAATACATTGTAGGAAAACAAGGACTAGAATAGTTTCAGAAATTCTTTAATAGACCACCTAGCTTGAAAGAATGGTAAGGAGAGAGACCATGGGGAAAAATGTGCCATTTTGTTTTTCAAGCAAGAGATTAACTGGGTCCCTCAAAATTTATTGACCATTGTCCAAATTAAGCAAACATCATCACTAGGGTATTTGAAATAGTTGAAACTGACGAACAATACCCCTTGAGATGAAGAAGTCATGGGTGGGCTTCACTAAAGTGTAGCATTCCAAGAAGGAAATATTCATGTAATAGGTCTACAGCAAATTAGCATGTCCAATCATTTTTCTTTTCATTGAATAATTATTAATCATCGTACATTTCTTTTCAATAGTATTTCTATCTAAAAAATGTAAATAAAATGTTTTAAATAAAATTTAAAAACTGACATTTAAGTGAAAATAACATACACTTTCAGGAAAGGAATGATCACAGCATTTTACAGAATTGGAAAATACCTGGGTAATGATCAAATCCAATTTCCTCAGTTCACAAATACATATGATACTCAAGGAGTTAATAATTATTCCATTTGACCCAGCTTGCTTGTTTCTGGACTCCCAGCCCAGTGCTCTTTCCAGCATAATATTCTGTATGACATAATTGTATATTTAGTTAGTAAACCATACTTTAATATTAAAGGGTTCTATACAAATATAGTTTTGTATATTATCTTTCTTGATAGAAAAATAAAATAAAATAACCTTTTATAATACTTAATAGAAAATGTTCCTGAGATATAAAATTAATGTATTAATTATTTCTCAGTGCAGAATTTTATATCTTACAGAAACTATATATTCTTCTTTTATTTCAATGAAATATTTATAATAATCAAATGTGTATTTGACCACATAGAAAAGTTTAATAAATTCCAAAATGTAGGAAAATTACATATCACAATATTTAAACATAATCAAATAAAAGTATAACTAAACAATAAGAGTTTAAGTATTTTTACCACTTAACTAGAAATAAATCTTTTAACCTTTGAACAAATGAGAATATCAAAATTATGCTTACAATTATCAAAAGTAATTAAAGTGAAAAAAAACCTAAATTATGCATATAGATAAAGCTGGGCTTGGAGGAACTGAATGACTTCCATATCCTAAGAGAAGGTGCAACCTCAACAAAGCCACTGTGGGTGGAAAGAGGGTGATGGGGAAAGTGGGCAAACACAAGGCTAGAACGCCGAGCTAAGTCAGACTAAGAACTGCAAATGCCATGCAAAAAAAAAAAAAGTCTGAATTACCTTCAGATTAAAACAGAACACATCAAAATTTTCTTTTAAGAATCACAGAAAATGACTTTTCAGCAACATAGCCGATTGCACTGGAGTAAACTCCAATCATGTAGAATTGCTAGAGAGACTGAGGTAGAAAGAGCACAGAAGGCAGGGAGATACAGTGGGATGGAGCAAGGAAGACAGGGAGGGGAGCAGGGAAGGAGAAGGGAGGCAAGGGAAGGGGAGGGAGGGAAATGGAGGGAAGAAGAGGAAGGAGAGGGAGGGAGGAAGGTAGGGACAGGGAGGGAAATCTGCAGGTGTCAGAAATGAAGAGGAAATGACAGTCCAGAGTGGGAAGAACACCAGGTGACTTAGTACAGCCGGGCACAGTCCCTGCTGTCAGGGCTGGAGGGATTGGGCTGAGCACACTCACAGACACTACAGATGATTTTAGGGCCCACAAGAGCCAGAAAGCCAGATCTGAGACCCATGCTTGATTCAGGACCCTAGAAGCACCCATGGAAAGAGGGTCTACAACACTTCACTTAAAGAAGAGGCAATGAAGCCCAGGGCTCTGGAAGATTGGAGGGGAAAAGCACAAAACTATAATAACACCATAGTCATTAAAACAGTAAAATATTAATATAGGGGACAGATATTAGATCAGTGGAGAGGAACTCTAAGTCCTACATAGATATGACATTTTGATGTATAACAGATACAGGGTTAAATATTAGGAGGGAGGGAGAGACTTTTCTGAGACCTAAATGTGAAAAGCAAAATGCCCACATTGTAGAGAGAAATATAGAAGAGTGCCTTCATAAAGTTAGCATGGGGAAGGTTTTATGTAAAAAGGCCATGAAAGAGAGGACTGAAACATTTGTCTTCGCTAAATTTAAAACATCGGTATGTTCAAGTAAACAAACTATCATTCAAGTGAAGGCAAACCACTTGAAGAAGACACCACTGATAAAGTATGAGCAACCCAAAATACATAAAAGGCAGTCCTAGAAATCAATATGGGGGGAAAAAAAAGCCCAATGGAAAAATTGAGGAGGGACAGACCCAGGCAATGCACAAAGGGTATAAGGAGAATACTTACTGGACATAAAGAAGATGTTCCTCCTCACTAGTGATCAGGAAAACACTGATTACACGCCCATTTACTGGTGAAAAATTTAAAAATTGGATAATACCGAGCAAGGGTGAAAATGAGCAGCAGTGAGAACTTTCATAAACTGTGGGTGGGAATGTGGGGATAGAGATGGACAAGTAGCCTGGAGAGACATTTTTAAATAACCATAAAGCTTAGCATTCATATCCCATCAGATCCAGCAATTCCACACCTAGGAATATGTTCTTTTCAAGTGTACAAGTAGACATACTCAAGAGTGTTTATTGCAGTGGTGTGTGTGTGTGGTGGGGGGGTGATTGCAAAACTTCGGCAACACACAAAACATTTATCAGCAGGACAGTAATTCATAAATTGTGGCAATATCTTAAAATGGTATGCCATGCCACTGTTAAGATGGATTTACTACAGCAATGTTTCTCAAAGTGTGGTCCAGGACAAGCAACAATAACATCACCTGGAAACTTGGTAAAATGCAACCCCTGGGGACCCATCCCACATCTACTGAATCAGAAACTCCAGGGATGGAGCATCCTGTGCCTGTTTCAACAGGCCCTTCTGGTTCCAGCTAGAAAGCTGCTTTACTGAAGTTACATGTGTCCACATAGGTAAGTGTCAAAGCTGAAATCTGAGCCAAAAAGGGGGGGGGGCAAGGGTATAATACAGTTAATATAAATCTTAAGGACATAAATCTTAAGATATATACTGACATGAGGAGGGAGGAAGGGTGGCAGGAATGGAAAGGAGAGGATTTCAAATGTACCTGTAATATTTTCCTTGACAAAAGGGTTTGAAATAAATTTGGAAACATATATTAATAGTTGCCAAACATGGGTGATAGAGGGATGTCTGTTAAATTACTCTCAGTACTTTTCAGGTCATTTTGAATATTTCACAAGCATAGTGACATAGCTAAGTCTGTGCTTTTTCAAGAGGAGCATGGTGTGAAGAAAGGCAAAAGAGGGGAGACTCGAGGGGCATGCGGACAAGTAGGTCAACACACTGCTACAGGAACCCAGTCAGGCGAGACAGCTTGAACTACAACAGGGGAGGTAGGAGACTCCCCAGAAAACTATGTCAGGTATCAAACAGATAGACATTGATAACCTATTATATGCTGGATGAGAAGGGACAAAGAAGATTCCAAAATAGATAGTCTTCTTGTATAAGTCGTGCATGGAGACTGACAACAAAGTCTCTATTTGGAATTGGAAAATAATAAAATTATCTTGACAAAGTATACAACAAGAAATCTGAATCTAGAGAGAAAGGGAGTGTCTTCGCTGTATAGTTAATATATGGTGTAGGTATGGTAAAGTGTGGAATGCAAGAAGAAAAGAACACTGAGGACAGAATTCTGGGGAAAATAGAGAGAAACCAGAAAAAAAAAATCAAAGGGGTGCCTTTCAGGTAAGGGTAGAACAAAAAGCAAAACAATTTCTGGGAAGGTCAAGGGAATTGCACAACTCTGCACAAAGGCAGAGTTGTCTGGAAAGCTTAACACTGGGAAGAGAAATGTGATCCAGGAAGAGGAGTTTGATCACTAGTCAGTCCCCTGGCCCAAGAAGCATACTTCATTAGCAGTCTTGGAGACAAAGTCATATTATACTGCCTGGAAGATCACATGTGTGATATGAAATTGGTAACAGCAAGTATGAAGAGAGAGGAGCATCTGATCAAAAATATAAGTAAGGAAGGTGATAATTGCTGGATTAAAGTTTAGGAGGAGCAGGGAAAAATGGAATCATGAGTCAGCATGAAAGGGTTTGCTTTGGAAAACATGAGGGACTCCTTCCCTGAGAGAGGGCAGAGATAAAGAGAAGTTAAGATACAGAAAAGCTGGGAGGAGGTAGAGACAAGTTAAGGAAAGTTCAGTGGAAACATAAATTCCACCCAGTATGAACTTAGAGGCAAGATCATATAGCAGGTGCCGGAATTGGAATTAAGGGGTTGAGGAGAATAAACAAGGTTGAGAGAGCGGCCATGGAGAATGGAAAATGGAATTTACCAAGGACAATGGTCCAAAAATTGCCATCTGCCATTTTGAGGGCATTGAGGACGAAAAAAATATTTTATATAATGAGTCCAATGAGCACAGTTATATGACTCTTTAAAATAGCTTGATAGCAGAACAGCAAAGAGGTTTAAAAAAAAAAAAAGGAGTTTCTATATGATTGAAGATTGACAAGGCATGTACTCCAATATCTGTATTATCCAAACATTCAATGATCTGAAAGATGCGCTAGAGCCACCTCCAAAATATACTGAATTCCATCCATTCTTTTTTCCTCTGTAGTTCGAAACACTGGGATTTCTCACCCAGAATAGTGCAAATCAGTAACTAGTCTCTCTGCTACTATTCTACTTCCTTCCTATTTCTCCCCAGTAGTCAAAGTAACCCTTTAAAAAATGTAAATCACATGATTTCACTCCCATGTCAAAACCATCCAACGGCTTCCCACTGTCCTTAGAATTAAATCCAAAGACTGACCCTCAGAAGCAGGAAAGGCAGCAAGGTGTCCTCTCTGTGCAAGAAGGAAGGAAGGGAGGAAGGGAGGAAGGAAGGGAGGAGGATTATTAAAATCTTAAAAATTAAAAAATATCTAGTTCATTCCTTTTTCTGGCAACATATAGACAGGCTCAAATTCTATTCAATGATTTTAAAGAACAAATATATTTGTAAAATTTAAGTAAGCATAACACCTACAAGGGGCACCTGGGTGGCTCAGTCGTTAAGCGTCTGCCTTCGGCTCAGGTCATGATCCCAGGGTCCTGGGATGGAGCCCCGCATCGGGCTCCCTGCTCTGCGGGAAGCCTGCTTCTCCCTCTCCCACTCCCCCTGCTTGTGTTCCCTCTCTCGCTGTGTCTCTCTCTGTCAAAGCCTTAAAAAAAAAATAAAACACCAACTAGACAAATCATAATTACTGCTAAGTGTAGATTAACTTAATTGAACTAATAACAAAAATACGTTCACATAGCAGGTCCAAGATTTATAAAAACATATACTATACTTTTTATTTCTACAGGACCTACTTTGTAATTATATATTTGAATGATTATTTGATTAATATCTATCTTCCCTGTTAGACTGTAGGCTTCAAGAAGTCAGGGACCATATTTACTTCGCTCATAGTATATCTCTAGCACTTCGCAAAGACCCAACGTGTGGCAGGCACTCAATTAACATTAATTGGATTACTGAATATGTATTGAATAACTCTTGGTTGAATTAATGAATACACTAACAGGTAGAACAGAAAAACTCGGGCTGAGTCCCAGGCAGAATAAAGGGTTGGGGTTCAAGCTCTGTGATCAAGCAAGTGTGTAACTTTTTCTTCCTAAGCCTTGGTTGTCACATTTGTCAAGGGACATAATATTATGTGTATTCTAAGCAAATTAAAATACTGTAGTGTCCTATTATCACAAATTGTGATAACTAGCCATCATATGGGATGCTGTGAGAGTCAATTTGCTTTCTGACAACACTAAAAGTCCCGAAGATTTAAATAGGCACCAGGATCTGCCATTCCATTTTCTGATGGGCATCCTTCATAAGCCTCTGATGGCAGCAGGGAGCCATGGCTTTAAAGACCAGAGTGGTGGGAAGTCCTATACTCTCAGGGTCGAGATCCTTACATACTCTACACATTTTCTCTTTAAAGCCCTTCAAGCCTAGGAATTTTCCTAGAAGAATCTCAGAACCCTACAGCTAGAACCAGAAGTCAGAGGGAAGTTGTACGTTCTTTATAAAAAAAAAGAGGCAGAGGAGACTTCACAGGGACACCTGGGTACTCCAATGAGAACTGTCAGAACTTCTATGGCCTCAAAATCACTATTAAAAAATTAAGAAGGAGGAAAAGCCACTAACCTTCAATGATAAAAACCTTCAAATAAATCCCTATAATGCTTTGCAAATATCACTGCTAGGGACAATAATAAATTTATTGTGTATAAAAACATTTTTAACATCATGGTCCTTCTATTTATTTTTTAATGGGCATTTATATGAACATTTCCATTCAACCTCTTACACACACACAGTTAACCTGTATTTGCTTCAAATTTTAAAATACGATTTTAAAACATTTATTACCATCATAGACTTGTTCCTTTACAACCAGACACCTACTTTCCATAAGGGTCCCTTTCAATTTACTTTGGCACAGAGTTCATTCTACACATACTGGTTAAGTTTTACTGAATATCTCTTATAGGTAACTCAATATATATGGCCAAATTTGTTCATACTATTTTGCCATTTTCCTGAATATTTAAATATAAAGGATCAATGACAAGAATTTGATAAAAGGTCTACACACTGAATTTAGCTGATCTTAAAAATAAATTTATCTTAGGACATTCTCTCTGGTAAATCATGCAAAATTCATAGATTTTTTTTTCTTGAGACATTTTTATATAAATAGCCATTTATCTCCAATCATTAAAAATGAGTTATTCTGGAAATGTTAATAGTAAAATATGATCCCATGATGGAAAAGTTACTCAGACAGCAAATGTCTTATATCACAAAGGGCGTACCTTTGCTGTCCCTCGGGCAGTATTTCACATAGGCATTGCTGTATTTAAAAGGCATTCGTTGTCTTATTATGCAGTTCTATTTATTTATTTCTAATAAAAGTGGTGTAAATCATTAGATTATTTTGGATTTGAAAGGCAATTCCTTACTCCCGCAAGAACCCAGCTGGGGACGTGCAGATCTGCTGGAAATGCTTACGGGGAATATTCCTCTCGGGGAGTTAAACAACCCTTTAACACACAAGAGATAGCAGGCAACTCCCATTTGGCAAGTCATTCTTTTATGCCCGAGACCTCATTTCACACGCAACAAATCTCTGCAGAGGTACAGAAAGGGCATAACGAAGTAACACGACAATTGAGGTCAGCTCCAAAAGGCTTTGATTTCTTCAAAGAAGAGTGTTTTGATAGAAAGTATTTTCTCCCATGTAACAATTAAAGCCTGGAATCTGCCAAAACAACAGTCAGAACCGAACACTGCAGCATTGTATGTTAAAGAAACAGACATTTTTGTTGACTCAATCCAAAAACAGAGTGGTCCAAGCAGTCAGATACATTTGAGCACTTCTTTTTTTCTTTTTTAAATGGTAGTTGAAATTATGTTGCCCGAATAAAAATTGGAACGTGCCTTTCCTACGAATGGATCCATGCCACAGAACCTGTTTAGGATTTGGAATGCATTTTCCATATGAGGATGGCAGATGCTCTCTCACAAGGAAGAGGGAGGTATCTACTCGTAGGCAAGTCTAGTCACTGTCAAATCTCTGTCTTTTCTTAAAAGCAGGCACTGTCTAGACCAAATGCCCCCCAGGCAAGCTGCAATGGGGAAACAAAGGTAGCCACTCTCTGGAGAGGCAAGTGAAGACATCCAGCTTCTGACTTCCCCATTGCTTATGTAACTGAACAGCTAAAGACGCTAAGTCCTTTGCCACCTCCTTAAAAAATATTTACATCAAACACTAAAATCTTCCATCATTTGGCAGAAAAGAGTAGTTTCACAAAGAGAATTTTAATGTAACTACTGTTTATGAAGACCAATAGCTATACTATTTTCCACTAATAATCTTTTTGATGATTTTACCTTTGAGGATTTTCTATAGAAAGAGACAGTAATTTCACATTTTAATTACCTTCTCTTTTATGTATTTTCTTTTGGTTCGCCTTATTTAATATTACTCTTTGTTTTCTATTCGGGCTTGGAAGCTACCACTCTCCTCTATTACTTACTAATTGTGTTTCTAGTGCCCACTGAGACATGTTAGCACAAATTCAAACGGCAGCTCCGAACACAATTGTGACTACTTACACACATTCTAGATATACATGTGCCATATTCCCTGAAAGTGCAGTTTCTTTATTTTATCTGCTAAAAACATTGTGACGCCAGAGTCTCAGACATGTACACTGACGGTTCGCACTGTGCCACAGAAGTCCGAGATACAATCTGTTTCCTTTTCACAAAGTTTTCGGGTACCTTAGACATTAAAGGACTTATATATAAACTTTGCAAACGCACATAATTCAGAGTGAATAGACAATCAGACTCTAAGGCATTGTTTAGTTTCTCTATATCTTTGATGGGCTAACATATGCACAAAACCAAAGGGGTCATGCAAAAAAAGCCCATAATCTGAGGTGTATAAAAACTGTCATTCAGGGGCATCTGGGTGGCTCAGTTGGTTAAGATTCCGACTCTTGATTTCAGCTCAGGTCATGATCTCAGGGTTGTGAGATTGAGCCCCAAGTATGGCTCTCGGCTGAGCGTGGAACCTGCTTAGGATTCTCTCTCTCCCCCTGTGCCCCTCCGCCCCTATCCCCTGCTTGTGTGTTCTCTCTCTCTAAACAAACAGTCATCCGCCCCAGACCACTCTAGAGACCACCATGCTACCTGTCTGGCCCTGGGAGTCAGCCCCTTAAATGGGCCCACACCTGAAGCTAGCCAGCCTTCAGTCAGTGCTGTCTCACCTACAGGTTTGTGTGGAAAAACAACACACCCCTAGTGAACACTATCTCTTGAAAACTGCATTTCACAGAAAGAGATGTAATTTCTAATAATTTAAAAGTAATGGAGGTTACACAGAACACAGTGATGTCTCAATGCAAGCAAGCCTCAGCTGAGGCCACGTACGCTTGAATGGAGACGTATTTGAAGGAGCCACGTTATATTTATGCTGTGTTAGGGAAATAGCACAGAAAGGCTGAGAAAAGTGTTCGCTTCACGTCAATATGCTAAACATCACAGGAAGTGTGTAGATGGATTAGGAGTCTTAGATGAATCTATCCAGCACAGCAATACGGAACAAATTAAAGTGAAAGAAGGAAAATGTCACCATCATCACTTTCCTTGTTGCTACCCTTCCTAAAAATGGGTTATGCCGTTTCTTATTACAACCCCAGTTCTCCCACATGAGAATACTGTTAGTATGGTCAGGGGAGGGATGGAAATCACGTGGAAGCCTCAGAGTTTAGTCGCACAAAGTATACCTTTACTTAAAAAAAAGTGAAAAACGTTTCAGCTTGATGATTTCTCAGTACTTATGTTACACTGCTAATTACACATTCTAGAAATAATTAATGCCAGTCTCAATGACCAATATGCAGTTCACATGTTCAGCTAACTCAGTAACTGAAATGACAACAGAAAAGTTTCCCTTATAAGATGCAGAAGTAGTCATACTTTTTAAGCAGCAGAACGCCTGGGAGTCAGAATGCTCTCTGCAGCCACTGTTACATCTAACATCATGATAGGTATTAATAATTCTGCTAAGCATAAGTGGTGACATTATTACAAAAATTACAAGATGCAGACTGCTTCTATACTTTTCTGCAATATTTCTTTGTATTTGCTTGCTTGCTTATTCCTGGCTAGTTCTCATTAACATACAATGGTTAGTTTAAGAACAATTACAGAATAAAGACTTAAATTTAGAATATACTCTCCATGTATTCACCTTTTCCTACAAAATTGGGGAAACAGTACAATTACTTAATTCTAGTGGTAAAGATTGGTCCAGCTCACTGTGCTATGCACAGGGGCTTGAAACGTTGGTAAGGCACTATTTTTGCCCATGATGTACTTATAGTCTGATAGGAATGACATAGACAGTAAATTTATAGATATGCTGCTTAGTTTGAGCCACAGTGTCATGATGAGTCTGCAAAGGAAGGTGGAAATGATATTCTTGGCAGAGGAAGCAGCATGACGAAGGCAAGGCAGCAGTAAAGGGCATTCTGTGGGAGGGAAGACACTGATGGTTTTCATTACTATTAAAGTTCAAAACTGGGATTGATGAGAAGAAGCAGGACATAAACAGGATGTAGATGACAGGGCAACTGTTTGTAACGAGATGTAAGGCAAATGCTTATGATTTGGGGCATTAGGTGGTGAGATTATTCTTATTCTTTTGAAATCTAACCCAAAAATTAAAATACCAGAAAAGAGATCGCATTTATAATAATCCTCCAAACCAATCTTAAAAGAATTTGTAAGTGGCAAAACAAAATACAAAAATAAGTAAAATAAGAAGACTAGACGTTCTCAACAAACTGGTGGTCTCCAGAGGAGAGGTGCGTGGGGGGACTTGTGAAACAGATGAAGGGGATTAAGAGGACACTTATCTTGATGAGCACTGAGAAATGTACAGAACTGCTCAATCACATATTGTATACCTGAAACTAATATAACACTATGTTTATTATGCTTAAATAATAAAAACTTTAAAAGCTAAAAAAAACTGACTCAAATAAAAAGAGCATGGAATTAAATACCATATTCAGGAGGCTTTGGTGACTTATTTTTTGCTTCTAATGGTTTGGGAGAACTCCAGTAATTTTAGTGTTACAGGAATTAAAAACCACATAAACTTCCCCAGTCATAATAATACACTTATAAAATGGGAAGAAACCTAGTAACAAAAGACATACAAATATCAGTAAAGCAAATTACTAACTTATGTGTGAAGAGAAAGCAATATTCTTTGGGGTGAACTGATTATGAGATAAATTATAGGTTCTAGTCATCCAAATATTTTTAATGATTTAATTTTATTATTATTATTATTTTTTTTTACTTTAATCAACTTTCTAGTCCTATCCCCACCTCCAGTTATAAATCTTCAAACTCTTGGAGAGCCCTTGACCTCAGGAGATAAGTGAATATAAGAAGTTCTGCTTTCTATCTAAAAAAGACTCTGAAAGCTCCTAGACTAAAGGAGTTGTCTGTCCCTACTGAAATGGTGCTGCTAACAAGCTAGGTCTCATGACTGTCTTGAAGGGTTCTTGGGAGGGGAGGCCCAGCAATATCCTGAATTACTGATTAAAATGCAACCATGTGGTGCCACTTGTCCCAGCTGCTGATGGGAGCTGTGCCTTACTACTCTTTGTGCTAATGGGGTTGAGAGTTGTGCCTCCCCTCCCAATCACCGATTCCCCTTTATCTGCTCTACATGGTTCTCTGATCCTTCTCGGCTCTTGACATCTGATTACTATGTCCGGTAATCAGACTTTTGACTCTGGTCCATTGACTCAGAGTTACCCTCTGTGAGATTTCAACATCTGCAGCCAGGGCTGCAGCTTATCCCACTACTCCTCAACTCCCAGCCCCTTCTTCCTTCCTCCTCTGGTGAGCGTCTCACTTGTGGCCCCAGATGCTGTTCCCTACACCGGCACACCTATCCAAAGGTCAAGTCCCAACCGCCTCCACTGGACACAAGAGTGCTATCTTGCCTCAGGCTCAGCTGGATTCCTACATCATAGTCAAAGTTATATTATTTGAAAACATTTCTTACTAGAAACACTCCTCACAGCCCATGAATTAAAAATTTATTTGGTGCCTACTCTACACCAGGAATTCTACCAAGAACAAGAGTTGAGGAAATTGATCAGATAGAGGAGTAAGACTGAGACACACATGCACATAAGTGGATATAAGAGATTGTCATACAGTGGAAATGCAGATGAGAGCATAGTGGAGAAAGGAGTCAATTCCTCCTGATGACCAGCGTGGGGTGAAGAGGTGCTGAAAAGTCTTTATAGGTATATTTTAATTCCTAGCTACGTCAATAGTTCTCAAATGCATGTTAGAATCTTGTGGGGAGTTTTAAAAATCCCGATGCTCAGGCTGTAGCCCAAAGCAATTAAACCAGAATCTCTGGAGGTACAGAACCCAGGCATTAATATATATTTTAATTCCCCAAACAATTTCAATGTGCAGCAAAGTCTGAGAACCAGTGAACTAGATCATTGCTTCCTTGATCAGGTAATCTTATACTAATTTTAACTCTACAGAGCCTGGCATAACACAATGCCCACTGCAGGTTCTTAATATGGATTTGGTAGTGGAATAAATAATTGAATGAAGGGATAACTGTACTAAACTAAAAAGGACACAAAGCAGTATTCTATGTTATCTGAAAAATTGTATCTTCAGATACTATATTCACTAATCATCTTTTAGGCTTTAAAATTTGAAGCTGTACTTATGAATAGACATATGTACATCGGGGGAAAATTAACAATAGATAAATCTTACCAAACCCTATGCTGTCATTTTAAACAAAGCTATTTACTTATTTAACTAGATGCTATAAATGCAAACCAATAGTTACAGTGATTGAACTGAGTGTATACACAGTTACATAAAGTACTTTTTGGTTGGTTCTAGAACATTTCCAGTCCAGATGGACATGACACAAACTTTCATCTGAGGTGAAAGAATTATAAAAAGGCTCATATATTTCAAGTCTAATTTATTTATTCTATTTCCCAGTGGGAAAAAATGGAAATGTAGTAAAAAAGCACTTACTTTTAATAGAGCTGTTGCTTAATCCACAACTAAACAGACTCAAGAAATAAACTGTCTTCCCTGGATAAGAAGGGTCCCTAGTTTTGCATTGTTCTTTGCTGTCATTTGATATATGAAGGAAATCTTCATATATCAGCTGTATTGTACTTCTGCAAATCAATAAAATAATTAAAGATATCAAAGCGCATTCACTCGTTTTAAAATATATGACTGAGTGCAGAAGAACACATTTTTGGAGTTACAAATCAATTAAAGGAAGCCATTGAGCATTTGCCTTTCCAAGAAGAATTCAGACTTTTCTAAGATATCTGTACTGTGGTATATCTTATTGGCTACTATTTTGGTCAAAAAGAAAATTTTTTTTTTAATTCCATTTCATTAGCTGATATTTTTAGTAAAGACAAGAAACAACTGCTCCAAAAATTAGCAGTTATAAAAACTACAAGCATTATATTAGTGCCAATCACCTCCAAATTAACTTCAAATATAATGCTGAAATTCAGAGATGCCAAGGATGAACTGACCTAATACAGCATTGAGGTCCGTTAGGAAAATATCTTTCTTTCTTCTGCCTTTGTTTTCATCACCTCAGATCTCCCTCCCACCTCCTTTCTGTCCACCAGTTCCTGGAACTTCTCCCCCATGTGCTGGTGTCCCCTCTCAGTCACTTGTAGTCATCTAACTGATGAAATCAATTCTCTATATACAACTGGCTTCTTGATGACTACTTTTGTATGTCTTGTCAATTATTACCATAAACTAATACATTTAAAAACTTTGTCCAGGGGCGCCTGGGTGGCTCAGTCGTTAAGCGTCTGCCTTCGGCTCAGGTCATGATCCCAGGATCCTGGGATCGAGCCCCACATCGGGCTCCTTGCTCAGTGGGGAGTCTGCTTCTCACTCTCCCTCTGCCTGCTGCTCTGCCTACCTGTGCTCTCTTTCTCTCTGTCAAATAAATAAATAAAATCTTTAAAAAAAAAAAAAAAAAACAACAACAACTTTGTCCAAACAGGGGCGCCTGGGTGGCTCAGAAGTTAAGCAAGTCTGCCTTCGGCTCAGGTCATGATCCCAGGGTCCTGGGATCGAGTCCTGCATCGGGCTCCCTGCTCAGCAGGGAGCCTGCTTCTCCCTCTGCCTCTCTCTCTCTCTCTCTCTCTGTCTTTTATGAATAAATAAATAAAATCTTAAAAAAAAAAAAAACCACTTTGTCCAGACACAAAGAAAGGGTAGAGCGTATTGTCTTAAAATTCCTGCTATGTTCCTTGATTAAAATTTAGTATATTTTCTTCCCCTGGGCACAAATTTGCTCTTTACTGCACTATTTCTAGTAAATTACTTACTCAATTTTGTCATTCAAATTTGTAAATGGAAAGAAAATGTCTGAAGCTCTTCGGAAAAGAGGAAGATTAAGAGTGTCAGAATTATTCTGATCCAATGACTTTAGCTAAGCAAATCTTTTTAAAACAGATCAAATAGTATGAGCATTTTACAAATGAGCTTTAAACATCCTTAATCTAAATTGCTCTAACTTCTGAATACCTAGCAAACTACTATTTGCAGCTTGATATAAACATTCATGCCAGAGTAATACAGAAAAATCTAGGGCAAATCCATGATTAATATTTTTTTTTCCAGTCCGCAATATCCAGCTCTGTTTAAGAAAGGGGTTTAATGAATGCTACTATAATCATTTAAATATGAAGCTGATTTCATTCTTGCATTATCACTGTCATTTCCATCAGAATTGTCACTATCACTTACATCTTCTATTGATTATCTCCGTTTCTATCCACACTCATTTCACAAAGGAAAAATATATCATTAAACTTAGCACATTTTCCAAAACTGTAAGTAGGCATATGAAATCCTCTCTTCTTTGCAAAGAATTACTAACATGAGAGGGCAAGCTCTGGCTAGCAGAGCAAAGGACAGATGGTTCAAATCCACCCTTGTAAGTGACAGCTACACTTAAATTTAATTGTCTGTAAACTTAAAGGGTACTTTTCTCCCTCTGGATAAACGTAAATATTTCAGCATGGTTCATTCAAACTACTGTGAAAACTTAAGGGTATATTTTTCATGATTACATATATTTTTGTTTTTAGAAGGAATATTAGTAGAGCTTGAATGCATTATAATCACTTCTCAGATCCTATAATGTTAAAGCTTAGTTTTTCAGAAAAATAGATATCCCTAATCTGCACACACATGTAAACCCCATAGAGCAATTACCTATATTTACATTATAGTTATATATTTATATTTTGTCAACCAAATACTTTTAGTTTAAGGAATATGGTTGACTTATAAAATACAATAGGGTTCAAAGTAAAAAATATTACATCTTAATTAACAACAGATTAAGAAAATTCAAGCAAATTGATTATAAATGTTAGAGACAGACAAGCACAAACAGAATTTTACCTTAATATCTCACTGACTCAGTAGTCACTTTTCCCCCCAAATCATAA
This sequence comes from Leptonychotes weddellii, assembly GCF_054177405.1. Taxonomy (NCBI): domain Eukaryota; kingdom Metazoa; phylum Chordata; class Mammalia; order Carnivora; family Phocidae; genus Leptonychotes; species Leptonychotes weddellii. Next base: position 125,585,001 of record NC_138376.1, read on the forward strand.
GAAATTTAGTGAAATGGAGTATAAAACTGTAAATTTATAAGGAACATTGTGTGACGTTACTTAGAAAGATGTTTAGCTTTTCCATTTAAAGTCCCAAGTTAATGCTTATTATCCTCAACCTGACACTTTTCTTTGAATAAGAATTATTTAGCACTAGAATATTAATGCTCGTATAATCAATTACAATTTTATTTTGAAGAGATTAGTCAACAATAAACAAAGCAATGGCTAATAGTCTACATCATCATGAAGATGCATACCAAGAAGAGTATTTGGCTTTTGTTTTTCTTGCTAAACTGCCTTCTAATTAAGCAAGCACGTTTCTCTTAAAGCCACTTGATCCAAATAGCTCACTCCCATGGGCTGCTGGCAGCTTGAAACTCAATGAACGTGCCCCAAGAGCCTATGGACAGGTCATGTCTGTGCTGCTGGGTTTTTCTCCCATGTTCTGAAAACCTTTCTACAACTAACCAGAAATACTGCACCCATAATGCGATAAGCAGTTCTTTCTCCCATAATATTACCAATCAGAACATCTGATCAGGAAAAATACCATTTTTATACAGTTATAATTTCAGAAAAAAAACAAAGAAGGCATCTTAGTTGGGTCATATTGCCTTAAAAAATGTAAATGATTTCTCTTTCAGCCTTGACCTCTCTGGCAAATAAGCCCAATCTCTCTCTCTCCTCAGACTTTCCTTCCTCTTGCACTTTCTGTTCATTCAGTCAACAGAGTCAAAACCTTGGGGTCGTCCCTCATGCTGTGCTGGGTTACAACAGCCACATCCCAGAAGCTGCTGAGCCCTGAAGTTCAACTGTTCCCTCCTCTCCGATCCTGTTGCCACGTACCTAAGTCATTAGAAAATGGCCAGGGGGGCAATTTGGAGTTAATCAAGTTAGGAACGGCTCCTGATGATGAAAGTACAGACATGGCAATGGGAACTCACAGGAGTATGGAGGTGGAAGGAAACCAAGGAATAGGGGACGAGTTAGAGGCTTGTTGAAGATACTTAGGCATGAGGTGCTGAAGGTCTCAGTGGAAGCTATGGCAAGCAGAAATAGTAGGAAAGAAGCCGAGAAAGGAAAAATCCACTGGGTATTGCAACAGATTTGTTTATAGGGTTAAAAGAACTGCGAAGCGAAGCATTATAAGAATAATGAAAGAGAAGAGGCAAGATAGCATCAGTGTGGAATGAGTGCCAACAGTTATATTTCAAAGCAAATTCCAGAACGTTGGCCCTGTGGGTAGGTCTGTGACCTTGGTGAAGTCTCTTCCCCTTTCAGTGCCTCTGTTACACCTCAGCCATCAAATGAGGATGTTCACAGGGCCCATCCCCTACATTTCTTTGGAGGATTAAATGACAGATATGTATGCATGGAAAGTACTAAAAGCCTAAAGGTAATGAATTACAAAACACCTTTCAGCTCTGAAAGTTTAATTCTCTACCTGGTAGTTTAATAGCAATCCTGGATATTTCTAACCTTATATATTTTATGCCAAATGTGTCCAAAGCACCATGTTTCTGTGTGACTCTATCCAATAAATATCTAACAAGTATTTTGGATTTTACTTACGATAAATATCTCTGTGTGTATGAGAGGAAGAGGGGTGGGAAGGAGGCGTTCTTATCATTTAGAGGAGTCATTCATTTATTTTTTGGTCTTAAAATTTCCTTTGGACTATTGTTAACTCTGAGTTTTGTAATATTACATCAAATACTTTTTTCCAAATTTTTAGTAAAACAAGTTCTCTTTTAGTAAACAATATAATCAACTTATGAAGGTTTTTATGTCCCCTAAGTAACTACCATGTTCCAAAATAGCACCAAATCATAATAACACTGAAGTTAAAAATATGTATGATATATACTGACCCCTGCATTTGCAGTATTTTGGGGTAACCAAATTGTTCAAGGGTTAATAGTGACCTGTCATGATAAGAACAGTCTGTGAATTCCGTAAAATAAAATGCCTAGACCTTGGTTTAGAGAAGAGCAATTTACTTTAGGGCATATTATCAATAATTCCCTTCTCTTGAGCTACTTTCATTTTTATGTGAATTCTTTTCAAAGTCTGGAACAACTGATGCATTGTCTTGGCTGCACACAATTCATTTACAAAAATCCAGACCATGGGCTAGGGTGATTTATAGGGCTGCCTTAGCAAGGCTAAGTATTTTGAGGTGAGTTCACAACCTCAAGTAATAAGAATCCTTTTATAATATTATATCAAACACTTCTTTCCAAATTTTTAGTCGAACAAGTTCTCTTTCAGCGAACAAAATAATCAACTTATGAAGGTTTTTATGTCCCCTAAGTAACTGCCATGTTCCAAACTAGCACCAAGTCATAATAAGGCTGAAGTTAAAAATATGTGTGATGTAAACTGGCCCCTGCATTTTCAATACGAAATAATAGGACTTATTCTTCAAAATGGAGGCAAACTAAATTAAAATTAAAATAATTGGCTTTTCCTCAAAGAATTTCAGAAGCAAAGTGTACAATAAATTGTCAACTACTTAGAGCAAGGATGCAAATGGAGTCAGAAGACCCAAATCCAGAGCCCGGGCTCCACCATACTGCAGCTATCCTGGCTCAGCCACACTAGCTGTAAACCACGGAAGGGGGTCACAGTCCTTCTGATGTGTGGCCCCTCTGTGAGACAGGAATAATCACATCCTCATTATCCCATTGCTCTCTGACTTCATCTAACCCCCTTCCCTTTAGCTCCTTTACTCCAGGCACAGAGGCCTCTCTGTTCCTCAGCCCCCACCCCAGGCTCTTGCCTGAAGCCATCTGCACCTGCTCTTTCTCCTCCAGAAATGCTCCCTCCACCCTACGATGGCTGCAAGGCTCAGCTTAGTGGCTCAGAAAGGTAAACTTTATTCAAATATCACCTGCTTAGTGAGGCCTCACCTTATTTTAAAACACAAATCAACCCCACCCGGCTCCCGTCCCTTCCAACTATCCAAGATCCCTTTTTGCTTTATGTTTCTCCTTAGTACTTTTCATCAATACACTATATATTTAACGTATCTGTTCTGCTTATTTTCTTCCTTTCTCACTTGAATGCAAGCTCCATGAATCAGAGACTTGAGTCAATTTTGATCAAATCTGTACTTATTCAGGACTTACAATAATGTCTGCAATGTGGCAGGTGCTTAAGGAATATCTATAGAATCAATGGATGAAGGAATCTTCCCCAGGACGTTGCTGTGATGATCAAACAAGATGTCATAGGCAGAGTTTACCAAACTGTAAAACATATGATTCATGATTTTTAAATTCATTTTAACATTCTGTTGAAAGAGCAAAATGTATATTACAATTAAAGTATGAAAGTCAATACAAAAAATATGTTATAAGAACCTTAAAATACCTGATATCATTAAAAGTAAAAAAAAAAAAAAAGAAGAAAAAGAAGAAAGGGGGGGAAAAAGGCAATTGAAGGCTTAAACATATACCAAAAATATAAATACCCCAGATCTGTGAATTAAACCAGAGCTGTGACCTCTGGTCTAAAGCAATAAACATGTGACCTATAGCTTGGTACAGGAAAACAATTTGAGAAAAAGAACAAGTTCCCATAAAAAAATAAGAGGTCTGGAGACAGGAAGAAAACAAGGAAAGAGGAAAGAGAAGGCTCTGGAGAATTAAGTAGCATTCAGCAAACACACTTACAGAAGATTAGATTTTCAGATGCTGTTGACTTAAGCAATAAAAAGTACATCAAAGTGTACCCTGTTGATGAATGGCACATAACTAATAATTCCTAGGTTAGCCCTTTCAGGCACATTGAAAGATTGGTCATTCCCTAAGTAAGACACAATGAAATGAAACTGTGTATAAACCATCAAGTCCCAGGGGGAACAACCTGGTTTTAGGCTTCAGCTTCTCCCAGGGAGAAAACAAAACAAGACAAAACAAATAAAAAGCAAAACCCAAAATATGAGTTGACAAAATTCACCCTACACAACCAAGTTCACATTTGCATGTATTAGAGGCATGGTTTTTCTCTTTAAGCTAAAGGTAGGAGGAGTGAGGAACAAATACGTAGATAGGATGATTGGTTTCTCCCTGGGAACCTCAGCTTTGATCCAAAGAGTATAGTTTCCAGCAATGCTGAGCACTATTTCTGATCTGAAAATGGGATAAAATGTAGCTGAGGATCCCACAGCTCAGAAAGATTGCCAAGCAGGATATACAGTTACAGTAAATAGATAATGGAGCTAACTATTTAAATTGGAGCTAATATTTTATAATGGAGCTAATGTTTTAAATTTTTATAGAACTCTGTCTTGGAAGGTATGCAAAATCATTTTTACAAACAGGAAAATTCAAAATAAGTAAATCATGTGATTTTTTTTCAAAAAAATAATTACAAAAGTCACAAAAGTTATCTAATTGAAAACTACTTCACAGTAGAAATAAAATTTCTGGTTCTTTGGTAAAGAAAATTAACAAGGTTCATTAATTCTTTTGTTAAAGCCACTTCTAAGATGTACAATACACTAACATAACTGAGCCGTATATAGAGGTAAAACCAGTCCCCTGACTATTATCAGTTAAAACTGATCAAATCAAATACAGAATTTGCAATTAGCTCATAAAGACTAAATTTAACAAAGCATCAAGCTTTATTTATATGGAGTCTATATGTGTTTGATTTCTTCTTCTTCTTCTTCTTCTTCTTCTTCTTCTTCTTATTATTATTATTATTATTATTATTATTTTGAGAGGGAAAGAGAGAGAGAGGTCAAGGGAGAGGGAGAGAGAGAATCTTAAGCAGGCTCCACACTCAGCACGGAGCCCAACACGGGGCTCGATCTCACGACCCCGAGATCATGACCTGAGCTGAAACCAAGAGTCAGATGCTTAACCGACTGAGCCACCCAGGTGCCCCATTTGATTTCTTTTTTAACTGAAGTACAGTTGACACACAATGTTACAATAGTTTTAAGTGTACAACATAGTGATTGCACAGTGTTTGAATTCTGTAAAGGACGGAATAACGGGAGAAAGCAACACATCCCTCATGGAGATTTTCTTATTGTCAAGCACACACATTCACTCATTTTAGTCGCACGGCTACCCTGGGAGGTAAAATTGGGACATTGGAAGAAAGTTAAACAGCCTACTCAACGCACATTAACAAGTGCCAACAGCTGGTCCAGCTGAATTCAAATTGGTGCTCCTTCCACCACATCTGTCCCGGAGGTACAGTAGCCCAGACAAACAGCTTCTCATCATAAATCAACTGACTGAACTTGGTCCATCCAAACAGGAAGTACAATGCAGAATTCAGGACAAGTTATAATAAAAGCAAAAAGCAGGAAGGAAGAAATTTAAATAGTAGATTCAGAATGTACAGAAAGTAGTCATTAGCCCTACCCAAGTCCAGTTGTGGTCAGGTTAATAAATTCCATTCACAGAATATTTTAACTTCTCCTGGAAGGTTAGTGTTGTGGTTTTGGTGTAAATTTAAAGTAGTCTGTGAACAATAGAAAATAACATAGAAAATGTAAAGTCTGGAGGCTAAGACATTACTAACTAAATTCTAATGTTTCCATGCAAAGAGGCAGTAACAGAAGGGAGTAGAATAACCCAGAAGAGAGGAGCATCATCATACTCAGCTGTTTTAGTGACACTTTTAGACTGACCGGTTTCATTCTCACTTAATGAAAATAAAATTGGTAGTTGGAAATGAACATATGGAAATATGACTTTGCTCCTCAGTCATGGTTATTCACCACATTTGAAATACCCTTGAGCATGTGGGAACTAAAAATGCATGGATATACATTCTAAATGCTCTCTTCCACTTCTATTCTCTGCAAACCCCACCCTGAAAAGCACAACACTGATAACACCATGGAAAATTAGAAAGGTAGTATACAGCAACAGGTTTTAATTTTCATTCATTTTGTGAGTTTCTTAAAATCTGTAGAATGACAGCCCAAACACCCAGACAGAAAACAGAAAGCAGAAGAACAAGCTGCTAGGAAATGGCAGTGGGGTCGAGAGAGATCTTCATTCCCCGCCTGAGGAGAGGGGCATGCACATTTCCCATGGGCAGCTGGGTGCTCAGCTCAACCTTGGAAGACAGAGCTGGGCTAGATTTAGAGAACAATGGCTCACTGGTTTATGACAGTACTCAAAGCCATGATGAAATTATACACACTGCCATAGAATGGTGAGGCCTCATGGAAAATGCAAAGAATTTGGAATCTGAGGTTCCAGGTGAAAGTCTCAGACCTGCCACTTATTAGCCATGTCCCTGGGTGAATACTTTAAATCTCCAGTCTCAGGTTCCTCATTGGTGAAGTGGAAAAGATACCTGCCTCATCCTACCACTTACGGTTGCCCTGAGTATGCAATGAGAAAAGCACTGTGAAGTATGTATGAAGTCCAATGCATGCATGGGTAATTGTTATTAGTAGTATTTTTAATGGAGGATATGTTTATATTCAAAGTACAAAGACATCCTAAAATTTAAAGAAAAATAAATATGTGGGGCACCTCGGTGGCTCAGTTGGTTAAGCGTCCAACTCTTGGTTTCGGATCAGGTTGTGATCTCAGGGTCATGAGATCAAGCCTCGCTTTGGGCTCTGCACTCAGCGTGGGGTCTGCTTGGGATTCTCTCTCTCTCCCTCTGCCCCTCCTGCTCATACTCCCTCTCAAATAAATAAATAAATAAATAAATCATTAAAAATAAAGAAAAAGAAATATGTAAAAAGGTATGTAAAAGGCAGTCACAGCAGTTGAAAGGGAGGAAGTAATGAAAACAAAAAAGGACATTGAAAAAGCTTTAAGATTATGGATTTTCTGTCTAATCACTCAAAATTTGCTGGAAAAAATTAACTATATCCTGTGTTTACTTTTTTACCATATTTTCCTAAAACTTATAATAATCTTTATGATAGGACCAGCCAACAACTGCTCATTACAATCCACCACATCTCCACTTGAGCATACAACAAATTTTCCTAGTTTACCCAAATTACAGATGTTTCCCAGATGCATACTTTTGTTGAGGTCTGTCACCCCAACCTCTCTTTCTCCAGACAATAGAATGGCTACAATCCTTAGGTGAACCTTTATAGCATAAAGCCAAGCATGTCTCTAGACTCTCAGTCATTGTTTTTATAGACATATAAAAATAGCAACCTAGCTTTCCACAAACATCTTTACTGCCATTAGTGAAAATATATGATTATTATGTATGCACGCACACAGCATGTGTCTGTCATCTTCCAGAGCTGAGTCTGTATCATGGAGACCTGAGCACACATTTCACAATGCATATCACTTACACATCCCCCCAGGGGCTGACGGGCAGGGTCTTGGCTTTATCTTTCCTCCATCCCCTCACCCGGTTAAGAGTCCCTTGGGTAGTATCTTCTCTGTGCTCACGTTTGGTATTTCTTACTCAGCCTCTATGGTTCCTGATCTAAAGCCGGCTGGGCTGTGATCTCCTCAAGAGGTAATGTCTACTTCTCTGTGTCTCAGCACCTAGCCCCACTGTGGCAGGCCCTGGGCTCCCTACTGATGTTGTGAATTAACTTGGTCCAAGTTAATAAGAAATGTAAACCACTTGTGATAAAAGATAACTTTCTCTTCCACACAAAAGTTCAGGGTAAATCTGAATTCAAAACATAAACTGCATTTGACAGATTTCTTATCTGTATCAGAATTAAAACTCAGTATGGTATTCTGTACACAGAACAGACGACACAGCTACATCTTTCTACTACAGATGTAACTGAGAAAGTCCGTTTCTCTCCCTGGGGTCTGAGACACACTATGAACTCAGTAGTCAGTACTCTACACCACTGCCAGAAGCCAAAATTGAAAGTCATCATTCCAAGTCTCCTTTAATAAAGCAGAAAAAATGCAATAATGTCTTAGTAATGTCAGTTCCCAAACACTGACAACTGAAACTATGTCTTCTGGCTCTAGGTGCTTATTAGGTGCACGGATGCACTTCACATTTATTATGTTGATAAAATGTAGGAACGGTCCTCCAGCTTTCAGATTCTACTATTCGGTCAGCCTGACTTGGTATTCCTGTAAACAGTCACAAAGAACAATGGCAATATCTAGACACTCATGTTCTAACCACTTACAGTCCTAGTTCTCTCTGGATGAATAAATTTTCAAGTAAATATATTTCACAACTCATTCATTCATTCATTCATTCAACAAATAAGCATTGGCTAGCCATCTTCAATAGAGGTGATACATTAGAGTCTTAGTCAAAACAGACTGGGTGTAAATCCTGGCATTATGCTTCAGTAGCTTAATGATCTTGCACAAAATATTGTGTCTGTGTGAGTACCCACTTCCCCTCGGGTAGAAAGGGATGAGGAGGAGGAATGATAGGTAATGTGTCTAAAGCATCTGGCACACTGAATGGCACAGTTGTGTTTTTGTTTCCTTTTTCTTCCCTTGAGAGGCAGTGGGTAGAAAGATAAGTAAAATGTGTTTCTGTCATTTAAGAACCCCAAGTATAGTGGGACATGTGGACAACCACCGATAAACGCGTTAATAATAACCCAAGATGATAAATGATACAATTCAGGCATGAATTTAGTACTGCTATTGAGGAGCAGTAACTGCCGACCGTGATCTTGACTAAAAGAGCCTGGGCAAACTTGGGAGGCAAGCTGCCAGAACTGACCACGATAACAAGAAGAGTTTCAGAGACAAGGCAGTAGAAGTTATAGAAGTCACGGTCTCAGATGAATCTACATCATAAAATCCCCTGATGTTGAGCATCCAACCTCTGCCCAAATCTTTGAATATTTGGGGTGCTCAAAACAAAGTAAAACAAAACAATGAGCTGCCTGATGAATAAAAGGCAAACTCCTTGACTTGAAGATCTTTGAGCTCCTATGATTCTTCCCCAGCCTACCCCAGCAGGTTTGTGCTCTGCTCTCCCAGCAGCAAGGCTCTAGTTAAACCACAGTCTTGTTCTCAGTCTTTCCCCTGGAGCACCTTCCCCCTGCTGGTGCTTCTGCCTCCTTCCCTCAGGACTCCATCTGCTATAAAGGCTCACGGGTCCACTGAGAAATCCCTTTTCTCCTCCTTGGAACATCCAGAGCACGTTGTGCCTCTTTCATGGCAGTTCCTTTTACAACCTGTCGTGTTCCTTTTCCATATAATCACTTGACTACAAGTTTCATCTTCTTCATTAGATTGCACACTTCCTGAAGTTTATTTGATATACACTGATTGAAGATACTTTAAAATTTTAGAATTCTCTATTAATTAAATGAGCCATTTTAGTATACTTTATTAAATGTACCCATTTACTAAACATACATAGTCTCCAGCTTTGAACAATAGGCGCTCAAGTCACCCATTTCCCAAGTCACTTTCTGGGTAACTGCTAAGTAAGTTCCCACCAGATCTGCTTCTTACACAGCCCACAAGCTCTTCCATGGAGGTCAAGTGGAGACCAGCCATGGAAATTGTATCCGGGAGTGAGAGCCCTCATTGTGTTTTCTCAGTCTAACTGAAAGAAGAGAACATTTCTGCCAGTTACTAGGTGAAAGCCCAAACTCTGCCATGACCTGTAATCTTAATTTCCCCCACGGCCTCCTATAAGCCTTCTGCTAAGGAATCATGGGGAAGTATATATACTTAAGGACACCACTGGTTGTATTACTATCTTCCCTTCCCCAGTTTTCATTCCTGCAGATATTAAAACAAAACAAAAAACCTGATAACAGGTGCTGGGGCAAAGGGAAGTTCAGGGTTTCCATCATCTTTATAACAGAGGATCCCTCACACCAGTGCTAGTCAGAAGCAGCTGAGTTCACGTGCCCCAAGTGAGCACTTGTTCACCCTTTCTACAGCCCAAGAAAAATAGCTGGACTACCAAAGCCAGTGCATGGGGATGTTCCTTCAGGGTCCAGTTTCCCCATCTGCCCCCCACTATCTGCCTTGATACTTTGTGTTTCAGGTAACTTTTCTCTTTCGATTACTCAGCTCCTAACCTATATTACCACCTTTCTCTCTCTATATATATATACAAAATATCTCCATCATATATATAAACATACACACATATAATGACCTTGTGCAAGATAATTTATAGTAATCATTTCCTATATAGATAGGAGATATATTTACATATATATATGCAAACACACACACATATACATGCATTCTAATCAAATAACTTGCTCCTTTCTATGTGTCATACACAGTAATCCATATTCATGAATACTACTTCTCTAGCACTCCAGAATCAAAGATAAAATCTGGCACCGGGCTGAAGTGTGTTGGTCTGATGTGCTGAAATCCATTCCCTAAACTTGTCCCCACCACAACCAGTAAGCACCTTGCAGAAAACAGACTACAGCAAGACACACCAGCGAGGATTACAGTATCTGACTCTCCCGTGAAGATAGTAGGACTGCTTTCCAGACATTCTGCTTATAACTTGAGGCCAAAACAAAGAGCTGTGGTTCTGTGCAGGATGGGCAAAAGCTCTCAGGTCATTTCCAGTCATGCCATTTCACTAAAGGACTATAATCAACTGTAAAAACGGCATCATATAATTCACTCAACAATACCTCCACTACTATATGTTGAAAATCTGAGTATTTAGATGCATAAAATGGACAAACGGAAAGCATTATTTTCTACTCTGTATGTTCAGAAACAAAAGGATGGCCTTCCCTTGTAATAAGGAAATACTCTGCACAGCCCCAGGTAACTGTCAACTTCCCCATCTTTTAGTTCCTTTGGGTACCCTGGGTCATTTTGGCATTCAGTTATGTATTTAGGTGACATGATGGTTTTTTTCTTAGATAAAGACAATAGACGAACTTAGTCTAAAAAGCACATTTCTTGCCACATCTCTTCCAAGTGGCCCTCCTTCCTGGTTGCATGTAGGGAGACCACTATGCTAACACATCGTACCTCCCCCTACTTATTCGTCCCAGAGACTAAGGCCACCATGCTGGCAAATTCCTGTATGTCTCGGCCTTATTGCCAGGGAGTTTCCTTGACAGTGAAGCTCTCTGCTGCCTACACAGAACTCAGGGACCGCTTCGAGTTCTGCTTGGTCCCTGACAATCAGAGGCTGGTTTGGAATTGCCCTTTGTAGAATTCCGCACGTTCTTTAATCCTAGTCTCAGAACTGGTGTGATGGGGAGACTTTCTATGTGATGCAAAATTAATTGAAATATGGCTTAAGTTTTTAGAACTTCAACTGTGATATGTAAGAAAGTACATTTTTTTGCTGAAAAATGTTAACTAATTCTAAGAAAAAGTCACAACATTATTTAAAATAATGCCAGAATTCTTGCCCTACAGTAGATGACATTAGATATGCCCTATCATCTGCATTAAAGATATATTCATTCGTTGTATAATGTCTGAGTGTTCCCTTGAAAGAAATGCAAGGATTATTAAAAAAAAAAAAAAATCCTTACTTTTTGGAAGCCGATTTCAATTATAGCAACCCAAAGTTTCTGTAGAAAAAACTAAAATGTAATACAATGTGCAAAACTGCACTGATTCTTTTTTCTCCAAATTCTATACAGTACATATATATGAATATATCACACATATACACACTTACACAAAATTTAAGAAACACATGGTTGTGTGACAATGAAAACTGTATGTTGTTGGTTTTTAGAGTTCTTTTTTTTTAATCGGTTATATTCTCTATTTTGTCACTTCTAAAAAAATTATTTCAAAAAAAATTCTCATAATTCTCCCCGAAAAGTTTTAAGGGGCTAGTTTAAAACTCTAATTGCCTGAACTAATTATCCTGAAGCGTTTGGTTACAGCAGTTTCTAACCCTGGCTGCACAGTAGACGTACCTGGGGAGCTTTTAAAACTATTAAATAGCAAACTACCTGGCACATGGTAGCCAGTCAATACATGGAGATGTCTTTCTCTATTATCCCTCCTGGCCTATCTGCAATTCCAAATGTCCCCAATGCAGAGTATAATCTGACTTCTCATTAGCACCTCACTCAGAATACCCCAAAATTTCTTTTAAGTGTCACCACATATTCTATCCTCATACCCAGTAAGTGACCGAAGGTATCGATTTTACCTATGTGATATTTTATATCTGTCCCCTCCTCACATACCCTCTTGCTCGCAGAATCATCTTGAACCGTCTACCAATTTAAACCCACAGTTGCCTACTCTGAGGCCTTATTACCCTTACACTGTGCAGGTGTGATCACATCTCTCCTAGTGCCATCTGCTCAAGTTCACATTCCCTCGCTCCTCCAAGCCCCATGACCATTAGGGATCCCTTAGCTCTGTACCTTTATCTCCATGTTCCCCTTTCTGGGACCCTATATTCCAGCCAAACAGAACCCTTCCTGGATTAAGACAGGATGTTTGAAATAGGCGCCTTCCCCCATTCTTTTCATATTCCTATTTCTACGCCTACCTGCTCTTAATGCTTGTCTTTTCTCAGCTCCTGCTCTCTCTACTGGAAGTGTCCAGCTCTATGTCAACCTGTGGCCTTTATCACATGCCTATACATGAAATGGTTTAACATTTAGAGGGAGTGCTTACGTAATCGATGAAAAAACAAGTCATAAAGGATCACTGTGTGATTTATCCTAGGGTGTGCCTTTTGCTTTTGGTTATGTATACATGTGGGGATACCCTTCATAAAATACAACACTCCCAAATATCCAGTGGGTAGCTACTATAGTATTCTTTAGATCCTGTTATAAATATTGTCATCTTCACAAATTAGTATATCTCTTTCATAACTATTCATTAATAGCAAAATAACTTTCAAAAATCAAAGGCAGAAATCTCTAAATACCTAGGGCCCACACAACTTAAAAACCATCACTGTACATCAAACAAAAATCATGCCTTAATGAAAAAGTGGCATAAAGTTTGGTATGCTGTGTGGAGTAGAAATGCATCCAGTAGTCAGTACTTTCTAGACAGAACCCATGTTTTTGTATTTCATTACAGCTAAAAATATTGAATCTAGACAGAATCTGGGAGGAAATGACAACATGTGGGAAGCCAACCTATTTAACTTGAGATCAGCTGACCTTTGGAGTATGGACATGGCTCTCTTATAAAAAGCTGAAAATAAAGCTACGACTGTGTTGGATTTCAACAACACTTTCCTCGTCATGAAGGATCTTTACAGGAGATAAAGCACTGATTGTTTTAGTCCCTTTCCTCTGCTGGGGAGAGGCGCAGTAAAAAGAGAGCTGAGCTATCTACTGTAGTGAGCAGGCCTGGCAAGATGGGTGTTACTTACTGATAAAAAGCACACGACAGTGGTTTTAAAACAGGGCTTGTACTGTCAATCAAAATGGAGAGGGAGGATATCCTGTCCAAGCGATTACCATCTGGGCTGTAGTGTGGCAAACTGCCAGGTCAATTACAGCAGGCCGGGGAGGATATATGAAGACTGATAGGCTTAATTCTAAACAGGAGCATCAGTAAAATAGAAACCTGGGGACACATTAATGCAATGGTCATTTACTTAAAAGTGTGGCTTTGGCCAGAGCTACAAATGTAGGTAATATAGGTAAAAAAAATTTTTTTTTTATCAATAAGAATGGACATATAGGGAATTTTTAAAATAACATTTGTGTCTTTATTTGTGGACGAAAACATTTCTCACAGGAAAATTAGTATTCTTTAATTCTCATCTAGAAGCTTACACGCATAGGTAAATTAATATTTTGGAAAACTGGCCAATGATATTTCATAATTGTTCATGTCACTGTTATGTCAATTTTCCTTCAATTATTCCTTACCAAGATTGATTTCAGTTCTAAATTCTCCTAGTCAAATCTCTCCTTTCGATTGCACCTACAGCTTCTTTGTCTAAGAGAAAAAACACTAAGAGATCAGCAGTATTAATTTGAGGATTCATATCACAGAATACCTATAAACAGGGAAATATTTCCTTTGTTTCAGACTCAGGTTCCAGGAGTCTCATGGAATCACACTGAACAGCAGACTTCACAGGAAAAAAAAAAAAAATGCAGACTGTTTGAATCACAGCTTAATTGCTTGTGAACAAGATTCTTATATTCCTCTAATAACAGAAGAAAATCCCTGTCAACATCTATGTGAAGAAAATACCAGGCTGCTGACACTGAATTTTGCAGCTATGCTATTTTTAATGGTGATTAGTAAGCTCTCAAATTGTGGAAGGTTATGAAGAACACACAAAAAAGATGTAAATTAAAACAAAAAGTAGGAAGTACTATCATAATTTCCCACCAACCTAAAGAGATGTTTCTAAAAAAAAAAAAAAAGTGGAGGATTCACATACATTCTAGGACACAATGTTCATTAAAACCTCAGTAATATAGGTAGGCAGTATACAATGCTGGAAAAGGTGCCAAAAGCTGAAATAATATAAATCAAATCCAGTTTCCCCAAGACAATATAATAGGAGATTAAGTGATACTTAACTAATTATAGAAATGAAAAGAAACGCAGTATTTTATCTATCTCTGTGTATTATTTATATGGGTAAGAAGGTACATAAAAATCTCTGTGAGGGTGTCTGGGTGGCTCAGTCGGTTAAGCGTCTGCCTTCAGCTCAGGTCATGATCCCAGGGTCCTGGAATCGAGTCCCACATCAGGCTCCCTGCTCAGCGGGGAGTCTGCTTCTCCCTCTTCCTCTGCCCCTCCCCCTGCTTATGCACTCACTCTCTCTCTTCCTATCTCTCAAATAAATAAATAAAATATTTTTTAAAAATCTCTCAATGACACAAGTCAATCCACTAGTGGCTTAATCACATACTAAACTACATAATAAAAGAATCTATAAAACTTCCTAGAGAAAAGATCCTAGAAATTCTGGCCATACCTGCCCATGTATCTGTCACATACCGTGAGGACTATCTCTAGAGCAATCTCTAAAGCTGCTGATATCTCTGTGCCTAAATTTTTCACCATTTTTAATCTATCATAATAATTTTAAATTACCATCCAAACATATAAGTGAGAAGTGTAGGATTAGAATCAAAGAAGTCTCCAGAAATCTTTGAAACCAATCTTCCAGCTTCCCCGGCACGATGGAGGGTTCTCTTTCATGCTACCCCCCTCGTTCTTCCAAATATTGAACGACTGGGCTCTGTGGTACAACAAGGCACGACAGAGCAGAGACTCGCCCTCACATAGGCAGACAGACACAAGTAAATAAACCTCACAGGCAGAGAGCATGGGTGGTCAGGAGGGAAGTGCAGCAATTTTACAGAGGGTGGTCAGGGGTGGCCTCAGTGGGAAGGTGAAATTGTAAGAGGTGAGGGTGTGAGCCATGCAGAGAGCTGGGGGAAAGAGCGGTCCAGAGGAGGGAAGAGCCAGTGCACAGCGCTGGAGGATCACCAGCCTTGTCTGAGGAGCAGTGGGGCTGGGCAGGGGTGAGGGAGGGAGGGAGGGAGCAGTGGGAAGGCCTTCTTCAAGGACTGGGCTTCAGACTCCAGTCTGCATGAGATGGGGAGGAGGCTCTGGGGGGGCTCTGAAGGTGGGAATATAAAAGAATCCCCTAGGGTGACTGTTAAATGCAATTCCCAGGCTTCCCTTATGGAAGGGATGGATTCTAATTTAGTAGGTTTGAGGCCAAGGAATTTGCATTGTTTTAGTTCTCAGGCAGTGCATCTGAGATTGGCCTAAAGGCCACTTTGAGAAACACCATTCTGAATCCGACAGAGCCGAGACACAGCAGCCATGGGGGATGCAGCTGTTCGTGTTACACACCTGGGACAGAAAAGGAACAAAGAAGACCTTAAACATGAGTGCTAGAAACAGAACTGTCCACTTTTCACTTAGCAGGAGAATTAAGTCCCCACAGCTGCTGAGACAGATCGACACCCGGGGGCTGGTTAGCGATGGGCCAACTAGTGAATTATATGAGTACTGAAAGTCCTATGACTATTCCGGTGGTTGATTTAACTAATGATTCCTGTGCCCTTGGGGCTTGCTAGCACAGAAGGATGGTGTGCTTGGTGAGTCTGGGAAAGTGTGGTCATGTCAGACATCCGCTGACGGCTCAAGTTATATCACGTGACACCTACCCAAATCCCCAGGTGGTAGGAAGCAAAGGAACCCTGGATGACAGGTGCGACAGGTGCGAGCATTAGTCCAATGATGCGAAACAGTTCCAGTTCAGGAACTTCTTTTAGGGATATCACTTAGTACTTCGTCACTGTTCCTCTACTGTACGCGCGTGTGTGTGTACATGATATACTACAGAAATCAAAACTATTGATAATAGGTGCTTCCTCTATACATGATCATACTTAATCCTCAAAACAGCCCTGTGGGGTAAATACCATGTAGGTGAACTGAATGAAGCCCACAGAACTTAAGTAATTTGCCCAAGGGCCACACTGCCAATAATAGGCAGAACTGAGATTTTTAATTAAAAAAATAATTTTTAATAAAATGATTAACCTGTGTCTGATTATTCCAATGCCCATGCCTTAACCACCAAAATATATGACTTCCTAAATCTATTTTTAAAAAAGCTTGATGCAAATGTTTACCATGTGGCATTTCAACGTGAGACTTTACTATTGAGACATTGGTTCACTCTGAGACAACATGATGATTGAGGAACGTGAGCTTGGGAGCTGAAGCAGATCTGGGATGGACTCCTTGTTTGACACTCGCCACTGAACATACCTGCGCCTCAGGACCTTCATTCATAAAAAGGGGAGAATGCACCTCCCAAATTTCAGTGACATAGAATGTGCAATGCACGGGGTGTAGCACAGATAGTCATTCCTTCCCCGCCGACTTGGAAGGAAGCCTTGACAGTCATCCAGACCCTTCTCGCCTTGTACAGAGCACTTGCACAAACTCCTTGCCAGGGGGTCACCTAAGCTGAGCGAAGACATCTCTTAAGGTGGACCAGGTGCCCTCATTCAGGCACAGAGGGATCTAGTCACTCAGAGTGTCCTTCCTCTTACTGACCTGATGGGCCACCTGCACCAGGACTGCTCCTCTGGGCAACAGACTCAACTAACACCTCTTTCCAGGTGACAGCGCCACAGATAATGGAAGAGTCATCCCCCCGTCTTTTCCTCTCTGAATTAAGGCAGGCACACCTCAGTCAGAAGTCCTTCCGTCACAATTTCCCAAACGACACAGTATCCCAATTCTCCTCTCCTGGAAAAACTAGTGTTTTCTCTGTCCTTTCAAATGCAAAGCCCAGGAACGAAAGATTAGACTGACATATTAAGCAAGGAGCACAACTAGACTGTTATCTGGATGGTCAAAAAGGCACACTTTTACAATTCAAATCTTCTTGAGGCACCTTAGCACCCTTGCCCAGTGTAGTCACACCAGCAGAAAGCACCCTCCCCTCCCAGTTCCTGCTCAGATCTTTCCTTCCCCCAACCCCACCCCAACTCTCTTCCCCTCCAAGGCCCTGCCTCTGCCTCTGCCCATTCTCCCAAGGAACCTCTTCCCACCAGTCCAACCCAAAACCCAGGAAGCCTCTGTTCTTCTAGGTTTCTCCCCTCCACATCAGCTCGCCAAAACAGCCCACTTTGGCAGGCAGAAGAAGAGAGAATTATATAATACTTTGAAGGTTCTGGACCCTGTCACCCTTCCACTGACCCAGGAAAAGGCTGTAATTACACCCGCACTTCATACTGTTGGCCACACAGACCCAACTTTTTTCTAACTTTTTTCCTCATATGCCTCTGTTGGCATTATTCACAGGTTTCATCAGAGTTTTATTTCATAGGGTTAATGATAAAATATTTTCCATTTGTTTCCACCAAGGGGCTTGCTATGCCGTTACTGCTCAGTGCTTTGAGTGTCTCAGTAGGACAAATGCCAAACGTATGCCTATCAAAACATTCAACTGATAGCATATGCTGAATTTCCCAGATGCTAGAGTTCAATAAGGAACTTTTTGGTTTAATGGGTCTCCTCCTATTATGTTTCTCTACACATCATTATAGAATTGTTCCCATCTTCTTCAAAGAACTAGCACAAACTAGAAGAATAAAACAAAGTACAACAAACGAGGATACCCCCTATGTTTATAACTTATATGTCATATAACAAAATTAGTTATGCCGGCAAAATTTACTGAGAGCACTGCTGGGCTTACTAAGACTTCTCTCATATTACAGCCAAATTTTATCAGAAATGAAAACAGTATTTTACATCCATATAGTCTTTATACTATTCATTTCAAAGGACTTTCAGGACCATTATCTGATCAGATATTTACAAAAACCCTCTGACTGAAGTAGGCAGGAATTTTTTTGCCTTTAAAAGAAAGGATAATTTACTCCAGCTCTGTGAAAAGTGTTGATGGTATTTTGATAGGGATTGCCTTGAATCTGTAGATTGCTCTGGGTAGCACTGCACCCCAATGTTTATAGCAGCAATGTCCAGAATAGCCAAACTGTGGAAAGAGCTGAGATGTCCATTGACAGATGCATGGATAAAGATGAGATTTATATATACAATGGAATACTACTCAGCCATCAGAAAGGATGAACACCTACCATTTACATCAACGTGGATGGAACTGGAGGGGATTATGCTGAGTGAAATAAGTCAGTCAGAGAAAGACAATTATCATATGGTTTCACTCATATGTGGAACATAAGAAACAGCACAGAGGATCATAGGGGAAGGGAGGGAAAACTGAATGGGAAGTCATCAGAGAGGGAGACAAACCATGAGAGACTCTTAACTATAGGAAACAAATTGAGGGTTGCTGGAGGGGAGGTGGGTGGGGGATGGGGTAATTGGGTGATGTGATGAGCACTGGGTGTTAAACGCAATTGATGAATTATTGAACTCTACATCTGAAACTAATGATGTACTATATGTTGGCTAATTGAAATTAAAAAATGAATAAAGAAAGAAAGAAAGAAAGAAAGAAAGAAAAGATAAATGAAGCCCAGAGAAATTAAGTGGCATCTCCAAAATCACAATCTGTCATTAAAACCAAGAGGGACACCTGGGTGGCTCCCTCGGTTGAGCTTCCGACTCCTGATTTCAGCTCAGGTCGTGGTCCCTGGGTCCTGGGATGGAGCCCCACATCGGGCTTCCTGCTCAGTGGAGAGCCTGCTTCTCCTTCTCCCTCTGCTGTTCCCCCTGCTTGTGCTTTCTCCCTCTCTCTCTCTTTCTCTCTCTCTCTCTGCCAAATAAATAAATAAAAACTTAAAAAAACGGAACAAAATAAAATAAAATAAAAGGACCAAGACTAGATCAGAACTAGTCTTTAAGCCCATATCCGGAGTTCTCCCACCACGCCTCACTGGGATTGTCTCCAAGGACACAAAATCGACATGCATTCATGAACTCATACATCATCAACCCCCCTCCTATGACCAAAAGGCAGCTCTACTAACTCTCTGACTGAACTTTTTTTCTTTAACAGTCAAAATAATATGAATGCATATTTTAGATCTCTCCCTATGTTCCTTGAAAGGAAATCATACCTCAACATCAAACACAAAGATTAGTCTTAAATTTGAACCCAAGAACATGAATCTCCCTAGTTAAGTGTATAATCCCATTTCTACCTCTAGAAACCACTAACATCCAAATAATGCTTTGTTTCTTTTGTAAATATGAATTAGGTAGATTCTAATACAATCCATGGAGATGGATTATTACAATTGTGGATTTCTTTTGGAAGGATGGCGGTTATTCCTATTTAAGTAAAAGATATCTTAATTTGAAAGCTATTTGAGCTTCAGTGTTAATGAACTCAGGTGCAATTTTCTGTATGAACAAGGCTAATAATGACTATTTCATAAAGACCAAGAGCTCATTCATGGGTTATTTCATGTGGCAATCATTTCAAGTTAAATAATCTGACATTTTAAAATTGGCATTTGGTAAATAGCTCTCAGGTGCATTTCACGAGCTCTCTCACTTTCTTTGCCTTTTTGCTGACTAGGAAAGGTAAATGATATTCTTTGACAAGAGGTGGGTGAATTTTTGTCCTCTGAAATAAAGAGATTGCCTATCAAATCTTTCCAACATGAGGTTTTCATCAAGTCTGTTGTGAGAAATAGATAATAGATGGGCAGCCCTGCTATTGGTTATTTCTCAGATATTATAAAGAATCATGTTGGGAGCATGGGTGGCTCAGTCAGTTAAGCGTCCACAACTCTTGGTTTCGGCTCAGGTCATGATCTCAGGATCGTGAGATCAAGCCCTGTGTCATCAGGCTCTGTGCTCAGCACAGAGTCTGCTTATCTTTCTCTCTCTCTGCTCTTCCCCATACCCCCCACCCTGCTCACATGTGCACTCTCTCTCTCTTAAATAAATAAATAATATCCTTAACAAAAGAATCATGTCAATAGCACTCTCAAGATATTATCTCTGGATGAACTGATTTGCTTTCTAATTAGGTATTTATTTATTTAACTTTTAATACCAACCACCAGTTTCTACACAGACTTGCAAAAATGAATAAAACCTGAGTCTTGCCATTGAAAAGACAGCAGCCTAGCTGGGAACGTAGAACGAATAATAATACAATGTGATAATTTCTTTATTAAGGATTAATATAAAATCAAAAGATAAAGGAGCAGAGAAGACGATGAGAAGACTAAATGTGCCTTGCCATTTGTCTGATATTCCATGGAGGGGGTTAAGTTTCAGTTGATGGGCCGCAATAACATCTTCATAAACAGAAAATAAAGATTAATGTGTAGGGAGATTAAGGTTATTGAAATAACCAAGGTACTATAAAGGAAACAATAAAAGCTATAATAACACAGACTAGGTAGTTAAAGTCAAAGGATTAAACTATTTTTCCTGTAAGTTCAGCCTCTAATACAAAGAAGCCTGACTTAGGTTCGATTCCCTGGAAAGAGACCCTAAGTGAAAGTGATTTATTACAAAGTGTCCTCCTAAGGGAGACATAACTAGGGAGCTAGGGAGTGAGACAGGGAAGGGAAGTAAGCCAACAACAGCGTGTCATCAGGCAAACTCTTGTGGAGGGGAAATGTAGCTCATTTCCAAGGAAAAATCTGGAGACATCCCTCAAAATTGTCCTGATTGACAGAAGGGTAGAGAATGAGGAACAGGAGGTAAAAGAAGTTAGAGTAACTGCCCTTTTCATTGGTTAAAGACCCTGTATTGGTTAAAGCCTGCCCTAGGATCATGTAAATTTCCAGGCTCACTTAGGGGGTTATATTTCTACATGGTGAAGTTTCTGAACAACATAATCTCATCACCTCCAGGGTTCATCCAGGAGAGTTACTTGTAGAGTGCATTTCACTAATATCTAAGTATACATTAAGTCCTAAGCAGAAGGCTTCAAGTGTCTGGTAGATAGTGCAAGAACATAAGACCATATTCAAGTTCTTACAAAGATGTATAAGAAATGGGTTTCAGGAGTTTTCTGGAGACCAGAAACACTTTTTTGCATATTATGTTGTGAGAATGCCATGTCCCGCAGCCCCAGGAATGGAATATAATGATGGAGTTGACTTCAGACCCCGAACAAAAGGTAGAAGACTATCATCAGGGGGGCCTTGGGTTGACTGGTCTCTGCTCATACCTCACTCACGCTCACTTGGCAAATCTCTAGGACTAAAACTGAGAGGATATCATATGGAAAGACATATGATAACAAATTCTCCTATGTATGTAATTTCAAGACTCTTCTTACCATTTCCCTTAATGATCTAGTGATCTGATGCTTGTAATAGCATTAGTAAATGTTCCCCTCCTCAGAAACTGAACACATACAGATGAGATTCTACTAGATTCAGGTCTTCCAGGTAAGATAGTCTGGGGAGAAAATTTAATAGAGAATATGCACATGGGCATACAAACTGCAAAACTATGTACTAATTCTCCTAGGTATAAACATCACTGGTCAGACCAATGTCTGAAAGCTATATCCAATTTCCAGTCTATAACAAGCTAAATGGAGTTTAAGGAACTTCGTTAAAGTCTATGAAACTTATAAAATAAAATCTACAAAAAAATATCATGAATAAATAAAATCTTTAAAAAGGGGGGAGGCTCCTGGGTGGCTCAGTTGTTAAGCATCTGCCTTTGGCTCAGGTCATGATCCCAGGGTCCTGGGATCAAGCCCCTCATTGGGCTCCCTGCTTGGCAGGAAGCCTGCTTCTCCCTCTCCCACTCCCCCTGCTTGTGTTCCCTCTCTCGCTGTGTCTCTCTCTGTCAAATAAATAAATAAAATCTTTAAAAAAAAAATATCATGAACAAAAGAATGAGAATAAACAGTGCTTTTTTCTCTACACATAGTTATCAGAGATTATATTTCTTAGAAAAAAAGATTATCAGTCCTCCTGATTATAAAAAATAAGTCCTCACTGCAGAAAATTGGGCAAGTAATTCTTGGCACTTTCCTCCTTTTCCTTTTTTCTTTTGTATATAAATGTTTTTATAGAAGTACAACCATATACAGAAAGGTACACAATTTTAAGTCTGTGGTTCAATTTTTATAAAGTGAAGATACCTCCATAAGGAACCACCCAGAAGATGACTCTTTTTGTTGAAAGCACAGCAAACTCATGGGAAAGCCCTTGAGTGGTCGTTGTAACACGTATTTGTGAACTACTACTCACAATCCTTGAATATTTCATTTGTTGTGAAGATTGCAGATAAGGTTATTCATTCACTTAATTATTAATTAAATGCTTAATATGTGTTCAGCAGCAGTTATATGGTGATGAAATTTGGGGTCTAGTGGAAGACAGATAATGCAGAAGCAAATGCATTAATTAATAATTATAAAATACGAAATGCCATAAAGAAAATAATGCTATGGTCAGGAATATCAGGGTATCTGGGGGCACCTGGGTGGCTCAGTCGGTTAGGCAACCAACTCTTGATTTCGGTTCAGGTCATGATCTCAGGGTCATGAGATCCAGCCCCATGTAGGGCTCAGCCCTCAGCACAGAGTCTGCTCCTCTCCTTCTGGCCCTCCCCTCACATGCACTCTCTTTCTCTCTAAAATAAATAAATAAATCTTTAAAAAAAAAAAAGAATATCAGGGTATCCTACCTACAAAGAGTGATTAGATAAGTAAACAACAGATGAGCTGTAGATGGAAACTTGAGTAAACAGAACCAGCTATGGGAAGAAAGAAAAAAGGAATATTCTAAACAAAGGAAACTGCATGAACAAACTACAGGCGCTCCCCCTTGTCCACAGGGAATACGTTCCAAGACCCCCAGCCTGAAACCGCAGATTGTACCAAACCCTGTATATACTATGTTATTTCCTATATGTTCATACCTATGATGAAGTTTAATTTATGAATTAGACACAGTAAGAGATGAACAAAAATAAGTGGTAATAAAAGAGAACAATTAAAACAAACTGTAATAAAAGCCATGTGAATGTGGTCTGTTTCTCACAATATCTTACTGTACTCACTCTTCTTCTTGTGATGATGCACAAGGATAAAATGCCCGTGTGATAAGATGAAGTGAGGGGAATGACGTAGGCCTCGGGACAGAGCGTTGGGCTACCGCTGAGCTTCTGACATTACATCAGAAGGAGGGCCAGCTACTTCCAGAGCATGGTTGACCACAGGTAACTGAAATCAAGGAAGGTGAAACTGCTGACTACCGTACCAAGTCTGGTTTGTTCCACACACTGAAAACCTAGGTAACAGACTGTAGTGAGCACAGGCAACCACAGCTGGAGAACAAGGGCAGAGGCCAGGCCATGCATGGCCGTGCAGCTCAAGAGGAAGGACTGAAGTCACTAAGTACACTGTAAAGGCAATAAAGGGTTGTTAGCAGGGAAGTAAAGCGATCCCATTTGTGTTTTAATAAGACGACCCTGACCACTATATTAGTGTATGGCAAGACAGAAAGCCAGGTACCAGTAAGTGGGTTATCACAGTAATAAAGGAATACCAAGATGTACTCTGAAGGTAAATCAACCATTTGGTGAATGGATTGGATGTGAGGGTGTGGGAAGGGCAGAACAAAAAAATCAATCAGCTTTCTTACTTCAGCAATTGTATAGAGTGAGGTGATATTTACTGAGGTAGAGAAGATTTGTGGAGAAATAGGTTTCCATGGGAAAAAGCAAGAGTTTAGTTTTGTACATATTAACTTTGAGATGTTTGAGAAACATCCACATGGAGTTGTCAAGTAAGTAATTTGGATAAATGAGAAAGAAGAACTGAAGGGAGATTAGGCTAGATATATAAATTTGGGAGTTATTAGCATATAGATGGTTTTTAAAGCCATGGGAATGTAACAACAGAAAGAGAAGATAAAGAGAACTCAGTGCCAAGCTATGAGGAACTCTAATGTTTAGAAGGTGATCAAATTCAGGTTAGAAAAAGGAGCTAAGCAAAAAGGACCAGAGAAGGAGGAGGAAAACCAAGTTCTCAGAAGAAAGGAGAGTGTTTCCACAAGGAGGGGATGATCAGCTGTGTAAATGTTAGTATAAGGTGAAGCAATATGAGAAGAGAAAAACACTGAATGCATGTGGCAACATCCAAAGTTACTGTGACCTTGTCAAGGGTCTCAGGGGCATAAACGGGAAGACAGAAACGGGGCAAGAGGTGGAGAAATAACTGGGGTCAGGTAAGATTTTTAAAAGATAGATGGTGCTCTAATATGACTGTGGACAGAGAAAAAGAAAGGTTCATGATTCCACGGAGAGGTGCCTAACTGGAGAAGCAACGTCGTTGATAAGGCCTAGAGGTGGGGGTCCAGAGCCAGCGCAGAGTCTTGGCATCTGACAGTAGGAGAGATGATAAGTTTCTAAAGAAACAGGTAGGAAGAATGAAGCGGTTCTCTATATCATCTTCTTAGACCCTAGTGAAGCATTTAGGCAAAGTCATTAGCCAACAGGAAAGAGGTAGAAGAGGGACAGAAGGAGTATCAGGCCGAAGAACCACGGCCAAGGTATAAAGTGGTGCTTATACAAAGTGGAAACTCATGCTTACTTTGGAAGTCCTGGTAAAATTAACAAGAATTGAACCATCTGCTGATTGTGATCTTACAGTGTCTTCTGTTAACCCAAACGCTGTTTACTACAAAACAACAAATCCTTAAGTCTTCATGAGAACAAAACCAGAAAAGATGGATTATCAAAGTCATCTGAAGTTATGAATTTGCTCAGAAAGTAAAATAAAAGAGTGGAAAAAGCAGGCAAAGGAAGTGAATAAAAAGGACTCCGGAGGGGCGCTTGGGTGGCGCAATCGGTTGAAAGTTTGACTCTTGGTTTTGGCTCAGGTTGTGATCTCAGGGTTGTGGGATCCAGCCCAGCATTGGGCTCCGTGCTGGGCGCAGAGTCTGCTTGGGATTCTTTCTCCTTCTCCTTTGGACCCTCTTGCTAGTACGCTCTCTCTCTCAAATAAATAAATAAATCTTAAAAAAAAAAAAAAGGACCCTGAAATTGGGCTGGATAAAGCAGGAGGAAAGACAGCAAGGGTGGGGAAGAGAGAGACGGGAAGGAGTCACAGGAGGCTCAGTGAGGCTGGAATGAGCGAGCAAGAGCTCTGTGAGCGAAGAGCTGTTGGCAGAGACAGGAATGTCTGAGTTTGTAATCTGGAGAAGAGAAGCTTCTGCTGATGACAAAATCTAGTCTGACCCTGACCCGCTGAAAGTGTGTGTTTGGAATGGAGAAGAAACGCTCATTGGAGATAAGCAGATCAAGGAACCAAGACTGAGGATACTGAGTAGATCATTCAGGAAGTGATGACTTCCCAAGAAAACACAAGTTGGAATGGAGAACACGGGGGAAGTGATAAAACCTTCAATGGCTGGGGGATACAGGTTAGGAGAAGAACAAGAAGGTTGAGAGAGGACAGTAGCAGTATGAAGGAGAGCCTAACAGAGATAAATGGCCTGAAGCCCAGTCGTTCTTATAAGAGAGACGGAAGTACTAGTCTGGTTGGTACTGTGGACAAAGCACATCATGACCTCCTACCTAAACGTGAGGCATGCACTTGTGAGATTATCGAGCCTTGACTCAGGAAGGCCTCCGGGGAAGTGGAAAGTCCTAGGTAAGGCCAAATGAAGGGGGAGATATTCTAAAATATGATTGGGAATTTAACAACAGTTTGCTGATCATGGAAAAAGAATTCCAAAAGCAGAATGGGGAAATTATCAAGGGAAAGATTAGAATATAATTATCTGGGGACTGTGTAAAAGGAAGGAATTCTCAGCTACACCAACTCAAAAATATACAGCAATATCCAACTCAAAAACACACCTTCAAAGATCTTTTATTTGCCTCCTTTCATATGGAAGGGGCTGTGCTTTTAACAGGCATGTCAGCCGTAAGCAACAAAGAACCAAGTGGGAGAGGCACACAGGTTGGTGCCAGCTCAGCATGCAGTACCCTGGTGTATCTGTGTGCAAAATGATTTGCAAAAGTCAGTAACTGCTACAGATATTTATGTCAAAAAGGAATTTTAGATGGCCTCTAGAGTAATATAAAATAGATGTTTTAAATCAATTCTGATGGTATTATATTTAAATACATCAAATAAAATTAATTCACTTCTAGTCCAACCACTAAAATAGTCTTTAAAGCAAAACTTTACTGGAATGCCAAATTTAAAAATTAAAACAAACAAACAAAAAATCCCAGCTTTTCATGTAATTTTATTCATCAAATCCTTCTCTAATAGCAACAAGACAGAAATTTACACTAATTAACAGGCTAAAGAAAAACTGTTAGACATTATCCAATTATAAGCTTCCTTTTCTACTAGCTTTTCACCAGTCACAGGTGTTGAGTACATTTGAAAAAGCCACTGTTGCTGAGATAGCTCTCTTTTGTTTTCCAAATACACTCAAAATATCTTTCCATGAATGATGTTAACGTCACACAATTATTTGAAAATACAAGTAAACAAAAATTTTTGCACTTTTCTCTATGAACATTATTGTATTGAAATTTCCCACTTACAGTCAGTTTCCTAAAGCTGAATTTAAAACTAAAACTAAACTAACAAAAAAGCTGAAGTATTTTTTTAGGGTAAGTCAAAAAGATTATTAGACTAATAAGAATTCTGGGCTTTAATGCTACAGGTTTCTCAGTTATGAAAAGGGCAGGTTTACTTTTTTTTTTTATTTTAGAGTACAGACACAGTTTACAGCGGTAATAAAATGTGAATCCTGTTAAGCCAGTAAGTTTGTGGTAATTTGTTACATGGCCATAGGTAAATAACACCAGGAACAACCTGGGAAAAAAGCTCAGGCCCACTGCACTCTAGGTTATTTATTTACTATTACAAGTCCGCTGTGAAATGTCTTGGAAAAATCGGGTTGGAAGCAGTTTTGATCAGAGGCAACTGGGGGTAGGTGGAGCAAATGAAGGAATAACCACTCAAATTTCCTGTGTGTATATGTTTTCCAGTTCGGCCCACACCTTTTTCTCTTTTCTGTAGTTTATCATGTTGGATGTATAGCTTAAAACAAGTAGAAGAGGCACGATCGTTGCCTGGAATTGCGGGCTGGAGGGACACTGAGGACTAGACTGAGCCCACAAGGGGCCAAGCAGCACCATGTCTGAGTCATTCTCGGACACCACCTTCCTGGGGTAGAGGACAAAGAAAGGTGAACATCTGAAGAATAAATAAAGTGGTTTTGAAGAAATAAAGTAGATGAGAAGAGAACATATGTAAACAAGAAGATACACATTTTTTTGATGTCCAAGTAACATCATTCAGAAGAGCAGTGTCTTCGCATTGTGAGTATAATGTGGGTATATATAATGTGTGTATCGCTGCCCATACTTGAGAAAACCCTTGACGGTGCCTGGACAGAAGTCAGGACCGCAAGAAATCAAAGGATTCCTTTTGCCCAATGTGAACATCTTCGCTAACGCTCTGGTCGGAGAGCATTCTGCAGACCTCGAAAATTAATCATAACTGCTGTGACTGCCACACTCAATCCCTCAGTGTTCTGACCGGACCGGCTGTTACGTGGGCTACACTGTCCTGCACTCATCACGGCAGGGCAGGTGAACAAATGCACCACAGTCAGAGGCTCCCACCCTCTCTGTGAGCCTCCAGCTACCCTGCTTCTGGCTGCAGCCATCCTGAGTGAGCCACACCTGGCCCCCCGCAGGAAAGCCCAAACCCAGCCAGGCCACCTCGCCAGGGTCAGGACTCGCCTCTGCACCTCCACCAGCTGTTCAGGTGGAATTCCTGATTTTAAAGGACCCTGAGTGATGTGCTGTTCATTGGCAGCACGTCTTCCAACTCCTCCAAAGCTGCCACGGCACAAGCTTGTCCCAATTTTCTCTTGTAGGGTTGCCTGGGTGGCTCAGTCGTTAGGCGTCTGCCTTCGGCTCAGGTCATGATCCCGGGGTCCTGGGATCGAGTCCCACGTCGGGCTCCCTGCTTGGCGGGAAGCCTGCTTCCCCCTCTCCCGCTCCCCCTGCTTGTGTTCAGAGAGAGAGACAGAGGGAGAGGGAGAAGCAGGCTCTCAACCGAGCAGGGAGCCCCACGTGGGGCTCGATCCCACGACCCCGGGATCATGACCTGAGCCGAAGGCAGACGCTTAACGACTGAGCCACCCAGGCACCCCAATAAATAAAATCTTTTAAAAAAAGGCATAAATATCATTTCATTATTGGGGGAATGAAAAATACCAGTATTTCATTGGTAAAAAAAAGAACATATGACACAAACTGTGACAGGCCATCAAGCTGATTTGTGGGAAAATATTTTTGTTTAATTAAACCCTTAAAAAGCACATGGGGAGACACACACACACACACACACACGCACGCAGCCTTCCCCACCCCTTCCATCCCATCTGCGCGGACATCCAGGCAGACATGCCACGGCCATCCTAGACCCCCTCGCCCTCGGAGGGCTTCACATAAGGAAGCTGGAAGGCCCCAGCTCACTGGCCAAAGGCCCCGACTCCTCCCAGCAGAGGCTGGCACC
The DNA here is from genome assembly GCF_054177405.1 of Leptonychotes weddellii. Lineage (NCBI taxonomy): Eukaryota > Metazoa > Chordata > Mammalia > Carnivora > Phocidae > Leptonychotes > Leptonychotes weddellii. The sequence continues at coordinate 125,613,879 of NC_138376.1, forward strand.
ACTGGTCAAAGGGGAAGCCTCATCTCTCCAGGCTTCCAGGTACGGCGCTGGGCTAAAAGGTAACAGCCACTGGAAAGCCCACAAATATAAACTACACGTTTCTGTGCCTCCATATGTCCGCAATTATTTTTTAGAAACATTTCCACCTGCATCTCAGCCCCTGATTCCTTGCAAATATTCCTCACCAATCAGAAACACACATGCTACTGACATTTTGTTGTCAGCTACTCGTTCACAGAGATGGGAATTAAAAGGAGACTAACACTTTCCCATATATGAGAAAGCAAGGTTATGGAATGAAAACAAGGTCTCTAATGACCTAAGTTTGTCAAACTATTGTGACCCAGTTTATGACCATGACTAACTTCTCTAGCCTCCACTTTCTGCCAGGCAAAATGAGTTGTCTAGCCAACAGCAACCGAGAGATCATAAGAAGCAAACTCAATTAACATTTGAGACCATTATTATTAAACTTTTATTTATATTTATATGTATTTCATTTCCAATTAATATGATGACAGATAGGGATAGACATACTTGTCAACTACATTAACAGTGAATTCCTTTCCCCTATCCACTCATTAATGAAGAAATTATAATTAGGTCTCAAAGACAGCATCTCATTAAGTGAAGGACCATAAGATTACTCTTTGTTTCTGAGTGTAGTAAAAACCTTAAAGAAGTTTTTACTTGACTGTGTTAGCTTCATAAATAAAAATAATACATACAGTATAACCTTGAGTTAAAAATCATCAACAACAATATATTCATGGTGATTTTAAATAAGCAGTCATTCAACTGACTGTGTGAGTTCATAAAGGGTTAACACATGACAATTCCCAGCTGGAAAAAGAATTATCAAGGTAAAATAATAAACGTCCAGAAGCCCAAAGAAACACAGGCCAAACAGATCCTCTGGGCTGTGCCTGAGCAATGCCTTGCATTTCACAAACATGAATATCAAGGTCCCGAGACATCAAGTGATTTTTAATAAGGTAATATACCCAATGTATTAAAAATCATGAATTAGAACCAATCTCATGACTCCCGTCTAGTGGGGTTTTTTTCTGTCATTAAAATGTCCTGCCTTGTTATTTTTTACATTTGGCATTTCTCTGCAGTATAAATTACAGATTGTATTAATGTGTTACCAAAAAAAAATTGCATAAATATCAATTGCCAACACTTACTCATTTAATTTAATCAGTGTATATTTACTAAATGCCTACTCTTTTTCAGAAACTTCACTAACATGAGTAAGCTGCTCTCAATTAAGGCACAGAGGGAGAGGCAAACAGACAGATAATTATAAAACATTATAGTCCGTGTAGTGATAGAGATGCCCACTGGGTATTAAGGCACCAAAATGGAATAATAATGAGGATGATAACAAAGGGCATTTTCAGGTACCAGAAAAGACTCCATAAGAGGCTAATACCTGATTTGAGCCTTAATTGGTGGGCAGAGGGTTGTCAGCACAGGAGATCACGTGAACAGGGCTCAAGGGTAAGAAGCAGCATAGGGTGTGTGTAACGAAATCTGTTTGGTGTTGATCATACCACATGGAGAGATCGAGATAAAGCTCCGTGGTAGGATGATCAGACTATGGAGGGCCTTACACACTAAGGAGCTTGGGATTTATTCTTTGGGCAATGGTGGCTATCAGACAGTTTTAAGCATAGGAATGCCATGGTCATATTTTTCATATTATTAGTAAATTTTTATAGGAGTAGAGTAGATCTTTAAGAGGAAGACTAAAGGCAGAAAGCTAATAGTTAACTAGTTTAAAAGAATCTAGTTAAAAGATGATACAGGACCAGGTTAGGGCCAGTGACACGACAAAAAAAGAAAAAAAAAATGCTTGACAAACTTGGAGTAGGTGAAATTTTGACTGGTGAGATGAGGTGAGAAGGGTGAGATATGGAAAATTCAGCATGGAGGCCTGAGTGGATGTGGCCTCACCAAGTGAGAAAGTAGTAACAGATCGAGGGACAAAGATGATTTCAGCTGAATTTGAAGTGTCTGGGGGACATCCAGGTAGAGGTGTCCAGCAGGCCAGTATAGGAGGAGGAGGAGGAGGAGGAGGGGAGGGGAGGCGAAGGGAGTGGGGAAGAGAGGAGAGGAGAGGAGAAGGAGAATGAAAGGAAAAGAGAAGGAAAGGAAAAGAGAAGGAAAGGAAAGGAAAAGAAAGGAAAGGAAAGAAGGAGAAGGAGGAGAAGGAAAAGGAGGAGAAGGAGAAGAAGGAGAAGGAGAAGAAGGAGGAGGAAAGGAAAGCATTTTCTCAGCCCATGCCAGGACACAGCCAACATGACTCAGTGGAGAAGTAGGCCCTGACCTACTTCATAGTGACTTGGTACCCCCCTCCCAGTTTCAACACTCTATCAGTTGAGTGAACTTGGGAATGTGGCCCAGTGGCCCAGCATCATCATCTATAAAGTGGTCAAAACAAAAATCCCTAAAGGAGACTGGTGAACATTCAACAATTACTCTGTGATGATACTCCTATTGTTAATATTGAGAATAGCTTTACTAGAACAAAAAGCCAAAAGTCCTAGCAGTCACCCCTGACTCTCACTCTGCCTCCCCATACCTAGTCAGTCAGCAGGCCTCTTTACCTCCCTAATATGCCCTGACTTCATCCATTTCGTCCATCCCTGCAGCTCCCACTTGGCCAAAGCCATCATCATCTCCCCTGACCTTCTGAGACAACTTCCCACCATTCTCAGTCAACTCTCCACACGGCAACTGGAGGGATCTTTAAATTTTTAATTCAGATTAAACCATATCCCTGCTTAAAATCCTTCAGCTGCATTCCACTGCCCTTAGATTGAACACCAACTCCTCCCCTAGGTCTTAAGGTCATGAAAGTTCTGCGCCCTGACCTCATGTCCCGTCAGCCTCCTCCTCACTAAGTCCAGCTATACGGGCTCTCTTTCGTATCCTCACAGCCTGCCTCAAGGCCTTGCATCTTAATCTTCCCCCCTCCCTACAACACCGTGGCTTCCTTCTCGCTGTCATTTAGATCTAGAGCCGCTTCCTCTGTGAAGCCCGCCCTGACGAGCTGATCTAAATTTATGAGTGTCCTCGTACCTATCATCCTGCCCTGTTCTCTTTACGGCACTTACTTTTATCTAAGATGCTTGTTTGTTGTTCTGTTCACTGTCCTCACCATTCCCCATCTGTCCGTAAGCACAGTAAAAGCAGCGGCCTCGGTTTCCAGAGCTCGGTCTTAGCAGGCACCGGGATATTGGTTGAATGGAAAGATCCACAGCTATGCTTCAGATTATAGCTGACGCGCCTTCCCATGCATTCGTAAAAACATACACAGTGATGACATAGAGACACTGTAATTTCGTGGCAGATACTTTAAGTATTATTTGGTCTGTCCTTGCAGGCTTTAGGTAAAGAGTAAATAGGAAAACAGTACAATTAAATGAAGACCACTAGCAACCAAGTGCAGCATCACGCAGCGCCCACTCTCCAGGACTTCCTTCCGGTCACGTACCACAGGTGTGCGGCGGATTAACTCACACCCACGGAAGTATAACGTGGTAACACTAGAGTCACTGTCATCTGTAAGTAGCCAATCTAATTGAGTCGGGCCCCAAAGGCCTTTTGCTTCCTACTTTACTGGGAAAATCGAGGTCACTGGTAAGAAGAATACCCTTCTCTGCCCCTCTCATTTATTTACCACAGCACTTCGCCTTCTGCTGTGATAGAAAAGATACTCTTCCTTCAGTCCAGCCTTAATCTTGGTACCTTCACTTTGGATCTTGTCCTCTATTGTCTCCTTTTACAATGCTCTTATCTGTCATGGAGGTGCCTTTGAATGTCCACGTGGGTTGCAAAGAAGGTCAGAATATAACCTAGGCCTTCGGTGTGCCGTGCTCAAGAAGTTATATTTTCCAGAGATATCCACATCCTGAATTATCCCTGACTATGCTCCCTTGCATACAATTAAAGAACACAGGTTTTAATATACATATTTCTATGTTACTGCAGAATAAACACTTAATACTCATGAAAAAGAATCTGTGGCTACACAAATCATATCCAAGACTGACACAAGATTTGAAACTGAGCTCTGACATTAATTTGCTTTGTGATCCAGGATGAGCCACTTAACCTCCTCTTCCTTCAGCTCTGTCATCTGCAGAATGAAGATAACAGAATGGCACACTTGTCAAAGCATCCAAATTACTGCCTTGATGAGCCATAGGTAGACAGACATCTTTTACTGTGTCCCTGGTAGAATGACTGAAACATCCTCACTGCGGAAAATATCAGTTTTTACAGTAGGGGGCACACTGAAATATTCCTTCCACTGTGTCCTTGTTTAACTACAAAATGCTCTACCTGGGAAGAAAAACATTAGTTAATTAGTTCTATTGAAAAGAAAGCATTAAAAGAATCTTACTAGGTCTTTCAGTGAAGTCAACCAGGAAATCATGAATTAAATATTTATCAATAGACATAGAATGCCCACCCATTTCTTTAAAACAGTAGTCATGGAAACCCTACTGCGTTGCCGAGGTTGTGCAGCCGGCCTCACAAACTTGTGTGACCTAAAACACACCTGGTGCTGCTCCCCTTGCCCCAAGTATTCCTCCTTCGCATTTGTTATCTGCACGGCAACCCCTCTTTATTAGTAAAGTGATGCCCAGTCAAAAAAGGGCAACAAAAACGTTTCACTGAAACCTGAGTTGTCAGACGTGAACAGTATGGGATATCTAAAAAGTTGTCCTTTAATTGCCCACCTTTCTCAAAATCATCTCTGTTAATTGTATTTACAAATATTTTTTTTTGCCTTCTGACAAAACATTATGTTTTATGGATATAGGCAGATTCCCAAACAAAGAATGAGTACTGAGCCATGGGAGTCTGAATCACTCATTCACGTGGGCAATTCAGCAAAATGAAATGCAGGCCTACCTTAAAGTTAAGCCCTGGACACCACTACTCTTAACTCCTACACGCTTTTCGTCTGGGCTCTCCAGGGAGGATACTGCTTCTTCGGGTCTAAGCAAGGCTGTCTGTATCCCTATGCCCACCAATCACAGGGCTAGGGGCTGAGCTGGAATTCTTTGAGGCTCACATTACATTTGAATTTGTCTATCTCTGCAAATTCCTCATTGTGATACCTTCCAACTAGCCCCAGCTTACCCCTGTTAGGTCTGTTCTTGTCCTGCTCATTGTCTTCTTCTTATAAAATTTTTACTTTTTTTTCTTTTAATTTCAGTGATTTGAATTAAATGTGTTATGCATGCTTGTAGTACTAATTCAAGTGATACTAATGTTTCCACATTTTAATAGAGTAAAATCCCCTGCTCTACCAATTCCATTCTCACCCCGCCCTCCCCGTAGTGTGTGTGTGTGTAATATTTGCACATAATCTGTGCCTTCTAGACCCACAATACTCTCTGATCAGCTCCATTCAGTTTTGCACACTGGAGCCATAAAACACGAATCTTGATTGTGTCTCTTCCCTTGGTAAAACCTTCCGTGGTTCCACTGCCTTTATAATGAAGTTCAACCATGAATCACTTCAACCTTACTTGCTTCTTCAGCCTCAATCCTTACTCTACATCGCTCATCCTCTCTGCAGTAACCATAACCCCGTTTCCAGTTTCCCGAATACTGCGCTCCCTCGCCCATGCACCTCTGCATTGCCAGTCCCCTCTGCTGACTCACTCTTCAAATACAAGAGGAAAGAGAGATCATGCTGCCAGAAATCCTTGGAGAGTTACACATAATTATTAATAAAACTCGAATCTAAAATAGCATGCTACCCCAAAACACTGAAAAATAAGCAAGGAAATTGGACATGAGGAAGACAAAATCAGTACTGTACTAGGGATACTACTAACTTGAGTAAAGGTCAGCTATATATAGACAGAAACAAAATTATCCAACGTTAAACATTCAGATTAAATTTGAATCCTCACAGACTTTCCTAATAATCATTTATTTCCTTTAAAAAATAAACTACTTACTGTAACTTTTGAATAAGAGGAGAGTTTAGACTGAGATTTTGACAGCCCTCAGGGTATCTTACTAGCTGAAGATTTACCATCAGTTTGTGGGCTCAGTTTCTTTCTTCCAACTAAAGCAAAAGTGGCAAAAATAAATGCCTTTCATTTCTAAGCATGACCTTAAAGATAAAACTAAAAGAAAAAAATGATGACAAATTTGACTACCTAAATCTTTAAAATCTCAGTATGCCAAAGCACACACACAAACACATCTATACAAATAAGAAGATAAATTACCAAGTGGAAAAATAGTCATAACCAAAAAGAGTTATACCTCTAATCCAGAAAAGGCTTTGATAAACTAACATGAAAAAGATAAATACACAAATAAAAACTAAGTAACTATAAACACAATTCAAGAAAAATAAGAGATGACCAATAATGTAGAGAAGACTTCAATCAAACCACTCGATAAATAATAAGATACCGGTTTGACATCTAAAATTGGAAAAGACTAAAAAGAAATGAACATCGGTGTTGATGAGGGTCTGCAAACATACGTACTCCCAATATCGCTGGTGGGACAGACCCATTCAGGAGGTCACTTGGTAATAAATATGTGTCAAAATTTTAAATATGTTCTTTAAACTCGCAATTTAATTCAGAGGGATTTATCCAGAGGAAACAGTCAAATAAAATACTATTTAACCATTAAAAATCATAATCTAAAACCCAAATCTTAATCTGTTATTAAGTGAAAAACATTGACAAAACCATGTATATACACAAGTTTAAGCCCCTTTTTTTGAATAAAAAGATGAATTATATAAAAGGGGCTGTGTTTGCACCTACAGGTATGTACCTAAAATAGTCTAGAGAGATCTGCAATAAAAGTTTAACAGTAGCTATCTCTTATATGTAGACATAGTGTGGTGTTCATTATACTTTTTAAATTTTCTATATTTTATACATATTTAAACAAAGTATAAATATTTTTTCTAAATAATCAAAATAACAACAGTACTATGACTTTGCTTTGAGGACAATGTATTTAGGAAAGTCGTATCTAGAATAAGAAAGTAATACATCCACGGAAAAGAGAGATACCACTTTTAAATTATAAAACCTGATCACATATTCTATTTGTTCATCATTCAGAATATCTTTTCAAATGGTTTCGATATAATAGAGCCTTAAATGTTTTTGCTCTAAGCATTCTTGATTTGATTTTTCACACATAGTGTATTTTAAGGGCTGTTCATTTGATTGCATTTTGTTCATTTAAATTCATCAAAACGCGGGCGCCTGGGTGGCTCAGATGGTTAAGCGTCTGCCTTCGGCTCAGGTCATGATCCCAGGGTCCTGGGATCGAGTCCCACATCGGGCTCCCGGCTCAGCGGGGAGCCTGCTTCTCCCTCTGACCCTCTCCCCTCTCATGCTGTTTCTCTCTCTCGCTCGCTCTCTAAAAAATAAATAAAATCTTTAAAAAAAAAAATAAATAAATAAATAAATTCATCAAAACGCAAAATTTCTAAGAGCCATTTTACCTACCCCCCTCCCAAAAAAACCCCACACATTTAGGTCTAATTTATGTCCTATTTTTCATAGAAAATGGAAAACAAATTTTACTAAAAGTAAGTGAACCTAAGTTCCAAAAGTTCAAGGCTGACACAGAAGTAAGTTAAACACCATGAGACTGAAAACATCCTGGCCTTCAATTCTTACTCAAAAAGTTTATTTACCCACATTTGATTTTTCAGTCAGTGGTCTACAGAACAACTTTTCCTATCTCTTAGAAACTTATGTTCATATTCTGCTTTAACACCATATTCTCTTTCAGCATAGCAAATGAACGGTGAGTGATCCTTTTCCTAGGAAAGAGGTCATACCTGCTATAAACCTATGAACAACCTAGGCCCTGATCCCAATGTCATTATTTCCTACTTTTCCATGTCTGGTGCTTGTCCTGGCTTCCTCAGGATCACTCCTTCATCAGGATCCTGCCATCTGACCTTCAGCTTTATGATCTTGCTTGTCCTACCTCTGACTGGAGCTCCGTAGCGAACTGTGCTCACCAGCAGACTCCAAACTCACCATTCTCCTAGACTCTTCCATTTCCGGAGTGCTTTGTCCTAAAGCTCTCTCCCTCTTATACGAGGAACCAAAGCCTATCCTGGCCATTTCCCTCTGTCTCCTATCAACTCTCTCACTTAGTTTTCAGACTCTGACACCAAATGTCCTTTGGAATCTTTTGTCTACCACACTTAGCGAATACTTAGTTGTCCTTCAGGACCCAATTTAATCATCTCTTCCCTAGTGACTTCTAGTCCCTGTAGTGGGATATGTGACACTTTCTTCTCTGGGCAAAACCTACACACACACATTCACACACTTCCACATAGGTGCATGCACACACACACATAGACATGAATGCATGTGTGAACACACACACACACACACACACAAAATGTTACTTGGCTTTTAACATAAGTATTTGTTTACCTGTCTTTCCTCCCCACCAGGCTCTAAGCTCCTTAAAGGTATACCCTATCTTACTTATCTACATACACCCAGTACCTCACCTGGACAAGCAGTAGCCCCTAACATATTCTCCGCAAGCTGCTGAATGAATTAAATATGGCCTATCAGGAAACCTATCTTCATTTTTTAGGTAATTTTCTTGGTGTTATACGCCTCCTTTTAACATATATCCAGATATATGTGGGGCAGGCTAAAGAATCTGTAGTTTATATAACGGTCAGTTGGGGGACACTGTACTTCCAGAGGACAGGAAGTATCATATCAGATGGTACTGTGGAAAATCTGGGAAGAACATGAAGGAGGGACTGGGCACTGGGGGCAATTTAGCTATTACCAAATCTAGCCTGGGGTGACAAGGTTCTGTAGGGGAATGGTGACAACAGCAGGCAGAGAAGAAAAGAAAAATCTCGAAGATGCCCCACATTACATGTTGGCAACAGGCAAGAAAAGTATTCTGTTAGGCAATAAAGTAAGGTAATTAGGGGAGGCCCCCTTTCCCTTCTGGCTGTACCATTTATATTTGGGAGCGTACAGAGGGCAAGGAGAAAGGGAACATATCTCAGCAAGCTGATAAATCCGAGGCTCAGATTAGCACTACATCTGCTCCTGACTCAGAGTCCTCCCCTCCTCCACAGGATCTGAGATCCGTATTACTCAGTTGTATGTACTGAAAACACAGTGGAATGCCAAGCATACTTGCTGAACTAAGGGAATATTAATATTCCGTGCTCTTTGGGTACAAGGATGAAGTCAACGTCAGCAGCGGCTTCCCAGAGAGAACCATGGCAGGTTCAGTCACGGTGCCATACTAAGTGAAGACACTGTCACAAAGGCTAATAAGGAGATTAAATGTATTAACAAGAGGAGTGAAACTAATATAAATTTGATTTTCTTTCCCCAAGGAATACCAAGCATTCGAGATACGAGGTTAAGTGAAAGGCAAAAGAGATGGCTAGACTCATTTATAAGTGATTTACTTTTGAAGAGAAGAGTTTTGAAAAGATTATTTAACTTAGAATGAACAGTAAAACATTCAAGGCAGTTTTATGGTAATTAGTGAAAAAGTGGGTATGCATATTAAACTAACTCACCAGTGTCATGGACCAAACAAGAAAAGGAAGCCAGTCTCCAATTCTGCTGAGGAACTTCTTATATGGCATTTCATACATCTTCATATAGAAAGATAATTATTTTTTTTTTAAAGATTTTATTTATTTATTTGAGAGAGAGAGAATGACAGAGCATGAGAGGGAGGAGGGTCAGAAGGAGAAGCAGACTCCCTGCTGAGCAGGGAGCCTGATGCGGGACTCAATCCCAGGACTCCAGGATCATGACCTGAGCCGAAGGCAGTCGCTTAACCAACTGAGCCACCCAGGCGCCCCGAAAGATAATTCTTAAATTGGATTTCAAGAGGTGTTCCAACAGACAGAGGTGGGTAAAATAAAGGAAATGTGTTTAACTAAACTATCCACACATTTTCATGCAATTTACATTTGGAATACATTGACGAAAGGGTGGCCAAAAAACTCAGAGGAAAATCATGTTTCTTAGCACTAAGCAAATGACCTCACTCACAAAGGGTGGTAAAAGCAAAAAGGTTAAATAGACCTAAATAAAAATTTGAATCATTTACTTCTAAACACAGAGTGCCAACCACTATAGTCCCAGGTTATTTAAATTCCCTGCGGTTAAATTCCTTATCTGTAAAACATAGATAAACATATAAATCTCTTTGATGGCATTATTAAACATGTCACACATTACATATCAATCTGTGAAGAGAGCAATGAAGCACAGAACTCCGAGATTACTTATGAAAACTGGCCTTGTAGGAAGAAGTCTCGTCCTTCTACAAAGTTCTCACAGCTCTGCAGATCTTAAAACTTGTAAAAATCAGCCTTAATATTTTAAAATGGGAAACAGAATACACTGGAATAAAAATGCATGTCCGTACAACTTCAAACACATCAAAGCTGACTACATCTTCCGAATCACCTGGTCATTCTCGTTTCAGAAACTAAGAATTCTGAGGATAACAAATCCTGATTATTGCCCCTGTATTATTGTTTTCACATGGTTTATCCTGTTATATAGATAGTCCAAGAGTCCCTGAAAGAAGAGTTATGAATAGAAATCCATTTCCAGGAGGAGGTTCAACTTCAAGTTTACATGACAATGTCTGCAGTGCTTTATCCTCTTAAAAAAAGAGTCACAAGCTACTAAACCCAGTTCTCTCTGCATCTTATTTAAAAGGGTCCAACTTGATGGTTACATGGTTTGTGTTTACCTTAGTATCTTAAGCTTTTGAAATCCCATACAAGATTTACCACAGTGCTGGGGACACAATGGGTCTCCAAAAAAATTCTGGTTCTTTTTAAAATAGTACCTTACAATATTTGCAAAGAGTATTAAATTCAGCAGCAAGAGCAATAATCCTTTAAGTTACCGTTTTGCTATACATTGTAAAGATAATACCTATGAAAACACAACCATTCTCTGTGGCAGAAGCTATCGAGAGCTTCAGTTCAGTCAGCCTTTGAGGTAACAGTAAAGACAAGTACCATATCACAAAACTGTGAGGAATTCTTGGTGGATGATTGACTCCTAGCTCCCAGAGTCCCTTTCCATACATACACACACGCACACGCGCACACACACACACACACACACACACAAATAAATAAAAACCTCGCCTATTAAAGAATATAGTACTTTCCAACCCAAAAGAGTTGACTACTGGTAGAAGAACAAGTTTATTCCTCAAGGCCTTCCTTAAATGGCATAATCATTTGTCACCAACAAATCCAACAATTATTCCTGAGATTGATGTATTAATTTAATAATGCTCTATCACTCAGAATCTGTTTATGCTTTCCCTCTCCCAGAGGGCAGCCGTTCCAAAGAGTTCCCTCTCATAAGCAGCAAGACCCATAAACTCTCTGTGAACACAAAGAAGGGTTTCTACCATCCCCATAGAAAGAAATACCAATCAAGCAAGCAAGTTATCTTATAAAGCCAACAATTTTTTTAAATAAAAATAAAACAAACCTCAGAAAAGTCATAACCCACCCCCAATATCCTAAAATCTTTAGAAATCTCTACCGACTGAAGTACTTGGAGCTTTAATGCTGTTTTGTTGCTAAAACTGACGATTTATGCCTACCTGGACAGAGAACACAGAATACCTACTTCCACACATATTATCTGATATGACTTTATTCTATTAATTAGTGCATAAACAAAGTCAACTGCTGAGTTTATCACTACATAGATTGCTGTCCTGCCTCTAAAAGAGTTTAAACATAGTTGTTACTGATAAGGAACAGTATTTGTGAAAATTTTACCAGGCAAAAATATTTAGAAAACCACTTGCTTCTGGATCCAGGAGACAGAACATGAATCACAAGTAAAAAATGTAATTACATTTTAATATCATGATATTCAGCTCCATAAATGATTAAGAAAATGATTAGGAAAAAGAAATTTGTCATATGACAAATTTGGGGCATTTGCTATAAAAGTAATGTAGCAGAATTTATCTAAGCTATTTAACTTTTCAAGACTCGCCAAATAAATGCCTTTCTTAACCTGTACTAAAAATTATGTTCTCTTTTTATCAGATAATAATTATATAACCGCTTTTAGCCCAGGTGATACCCTGAAGTAAAATTAATATTCAACCACAATAAATATGTCAGCACACCTAAAACTGCTGTGACTGGCTGACCTATGTGCTCCACCAAATGAATCCATTTCCTTTTTGCATCAAATCTCCCCCATGGCCAGGTGGTTGGCTGCACTGAACTCTTCCGTGATCTTCACACCAATTCTGCATTCCTGAAAATTCTCTGGCTCTGTTCATTTATTCCATTCATATCTACTCAAGGTCTCCCAAGAACCATGCACTGTGCTGGGCATGGGTGTTCACAAAAGTATTTTTCAAACTTATCAGAACTCTATTCTTCTCCTATAGTCCATAAGCAATTCTTTAAGTATGCAAATATGAATAATAATAAGATGCAACAATAAATGCTCCATAAATGTTAACAACTGCTTCTGTAGCCTCATTCCAGGGGAAATACATTTAATACTTCCTTAGCTTTGTTATCTAATTATCACATCCACCTTATAATCTCAGTATCAATATCTCCAATATTACAGAAGTACAGGCTGGGTTTACAGAGGCTAAGTAATGAACCCAACGTCACATAGGTACCAGAGTGGTACCTTTCTGACTCCTAATCTTGTCCACTGGGTGATAAGGGAGAAAGCTGCAGAGAATCAGTAGACAAAATTAAGAAGATGTGAATTTGGGGGATGTCCTAATAAATACAAAGTATCACTTTAGTGATAAAGCACTTTAAGTAACTCAGATTTGATAATATCCTGATATCAATATCTCAGAAGTTAATGCTTTTCAATAGTCAGCATGTGAAAAGGAGATGTTTCTATTTCATAAAAAGAAATTTAAATACACCTACTAATTCAATGATTGGAAGAAATCTGTGTTTAAATGTTCATGGGGGTGGGGGTAAAGGTTATTATGATGGAGGATACTGGTCTTTCAAAATGTTAAATCTAAGTACACTACTGATGGAGTAACATAATCACCTGTTACCATATCTGGCTGGCGAGTGAGTGTCCCTGGAGCGCAGAAGGGAAAGATGCACTAGGTAGCCCTTCCAATGTGATCATAAGTTACAGCAGGGAAAAGTCACAGCTATCAGACTGGAAATCACCGTGAGAGGCTATACGCTGAGCTTTAATTTTATGGCTTGTGCATATTAAATCTAGTATCAAGAGGCAAACAGGATTTCTAATCAAGTAAACGAATGACTTTTTTCCTGACACCAAAAGAGAAGCTCTGTAAAAGTAAAATACATTTGAAAGGGAAAGAGAAAGAGAGATACAGAGAAACAGAGACATGGGGGGGCGGGGAGGAGGGATAAACCAAAGATACCTGGAATGTTAAAGCTTGCAGTGAAAAGAAGTGCTCTTGATTATTTGTAAATTAAGTTTAGTTCACGAAGCACTTTGTGAGTGCCTTATATACACGGCACAGGAACCATGGCCGATCCCAGGGATGCAGACGTAACCCTGATACAAATGCCCCAGTAATCTAACAGTCATATATAAAAGTAACTTGTTCAGTGTGATATATGCAGGAAAGCAACTATATCCACGTGGAAGAAGGATATGATTTATTCATTTTGCCATCTTAGTAAAGAGGTACATTTTAATAGGAACATAAAGCAAGCATACAGTAGCATCCATTAAACTCTGACGTTACAATTGTCATTGGCATAAACACTAGTATTGCTTGTAGATCTAGTGGCAACTACCAAAAATGGAGGCATGGTATGGTAGCCCCTTCCCCTTTACAGAATAATGGCAACACACCAATGATACATTATCTTATCATCTTGTAAAGAAGAGATGAACCTGATAATTATTATATATGTTTAATATGTTATTAAATATAAGCATAACGGATTATCAATCAGGTTACAGCAATTTATCTTTAAGAATTTCAAAATAAACCTCCTTGACAATTACAAAACAACTTGCCTCAGATAGGCACAGAAAGACGGCAATTTTGATGAGCAAAATGAAACCCTTAGTCACTTGAATTATCATGCAGATCAAAAAGGAGGAAAATTGTAATTATCTATGTTGCAAGGAGATTAAACATCCCTCTTATAACTTGGGCTCTCAATACCATAAATAAATAGAAACTTTTCTTATTTCCTCTGGAAAAAAAGTTATGTAGCAAGACGAATTTATTTGAGCTAAATGATGGCCAAATAATGTTCTTGACTTGGAAAGTGAGTAAGACCATAACAATAACCTACGGGTGAAGGACTGAAATCCCCTTAGTAAGGACTAGGATGATCGAACTATTCCTCACATTAATCACAAAAGTAGCAAGCAATATTAAACTAGGATTTTTTTTTTTTCCTTTGAGAGAGAGAGAGCACATAAGCAGGATGGGGGGAAGTGGGGCAGAGGGAGAGGGAGACGGAATCTTAAGAAGGCTCCATGCTCAACACAGATCCCACCATGGGTTTTGATCTCACGACCCTGAGATCATGACCTGAGCCAAAATCGAGTTGATGCTTAACCAACTGGACCATCTAGGCTCCTCCCAAACTAGGCTTTTTAAAAGGAACCAAGTTTTGCAGGAAAACGGCCATTTCGTGACATTCTCCAGGCAAGTGGGCACTGGACCCAGGTGGCGCCCTTGTGCTCCATCCCCACCTCTGCCTCACGAGAGCAGAGCTGTTTCCTAAGTGAACCGCCCAGACCATGAATAAAGCACCTGGTGGTGCACCTACGGTGGGTGCGTCCACCAGGTGGCGCTGTCACTATCATGTGTGGGGACAGGATAAAGGGACTGTCGTCAGCACCCTCTCACTGAACGTCACCCACTGGTTATGTCTCTTCTTTCCTACATTGAACCTTTTGAGTATTTACCAAAACTTCCCTTTCTGTGCCAAAAGCTGTTCCTGTCCCTGCTGCCCAAGGACCTGGTTGGACATTTGCTCCTATCAATGGTAGAGTGTAATAACACTTATACTAAGGTCTTCTCACTTTTAAGAGGATCCATTTGAATTACAGATGTTAGTGTTAACAAAAAAATGAAAAGTTTGCAAATAGATTTATATTTCATAGTAAAGAAAATAAGCATATTTACCAATGTTTATCTACCAATACCATAATCAAGTTCTAAAATGTCTAACTTTTATCTTAATCCAAAATACCTTAAAAAAAATACCTTCATTAATTCTGAGAAATTTGTTGTAGAAACTCAGATACATCTGGGGGGAAAAAATCTTGATTTAATTGCTTTGGACTGTTCGGAATAATAGGACTATATCAACACTGTAAAAATCTCAACAAAACATAAAAAAACAACATGTTAAAGTATTTTTAAACAATTTGTAGAATGCTCTACCTTGTAGTCATAAAAACCACTCATGTCCACACCCTCCCCATGAAATTGTCAAAGCCACAGAAGTGTTTCATCAATTTTTCTTTTCCTCACTTGTATTCTCCACAAGTCACTCAGTGACTCAAATGTTTCACAATTATGCTTCAGTATTTCAAAGGCAGGCTGCAAATATAAAATATTTCATTGTTACTTTTCTTGCTAATCATGTTTATTGAGTGAAAGATAATGATTATTAAAATATGGTTTTTCCTATTTTATATTTACCATAATTTGGTAAGCAGTAGATCAACATTGTATTTCAAACATTTCCATAAAGGGTGCAATGTAAACACTCAGGAAGAAAAAAAAAAGCAGTAACTTTCTAGATGCGGACGTAAAGCAATTAAGTATCTTCTCTGGCATAACTCATTCTTTGTAGAAACTAAAGCAGAAAACTGTATGATCAATGTTAACGTTGATGTCTTATGGATTTTCTACCAAAAAAGAGAATCTGTACACTTTATATTAATGGTAGAAACCAGGTATCTGAGTATACTAGAACTGCTACACAAATCTACCTTCAAACATTCGGTCTTAACTACAGTCATATTGTGAGGCATGATTTTAAAATGAGGACAATAGAGAAAGCTTGGATTCTCCTGGGGCAAAGGGGGGATTTTTTTCTATCAGAGGGCCAGTGAAGGGGTTCACTCCCAAGAAAAGGAAGCTATATGCATAGCTTCTTGCCACCCTACAGAAAAGAGAGGCACAGATTATTAATGCAGAAACTCTTCAAGAACTACAGTGTCCTTTCTGAACCCAAGCAGTTATCTAAAATCTAAATTTAGACAATGTTAACGAGTTGATTCTAACAACTAAAATAAACTTTCTACTAAGGTATATTTTTATGCAACTGTATTACTTGTTAGTGTCAGTCCTGTTTTCTCTCTTAATCTATAGAAATGGACAAAAGAACCAATGTTTCCTTGTATTTCTTTAAAATATATGAGGTGGACAAGAGAGTAAGACAGTGCTTCCTCGTGTTTTTTAGAATATGTGAAAACAATTAAAATGGCTACCAAGCATTATCTCCTAGAACAAACCTGGCAAGGATCCTATTTTCCTGTTCCTCAGGACCATTTCAGGACCATTTAATAGACCTTTGTGTTTTCCCACTATTTCAACATGTCGTTAGCATGTGGGAGCAAGGGCGCCTGGGTGGCTCAGTCGGTTAAGCGACTGCCTTCGGCTCAGGTCATGATCCTGGAGTCCCAGGATCGAGTCCCACATTGGGCTCCCCGCTCGGCAGGGAGTCTGCTTCTCCCTCTGACCCTCCCCTCTCTCCTGCCCTCTCTCTCTCATTCTCTCTCTCAAATAAATAAATAAAATCTTTAAAAAAAAAAAAAAAAAAAGCATGTGGAAGCAAAACTGGACATTGAAAATAGCACATTTATTTCATATTCTTGCATATTTTCTGCCACCTTTTCTATGAACTGTTTACACACACAATGACGGTTTTGAGTCACAGGGTTGATTCTGTTGCAATTATACCTCTGCAAAGCCTTTCTCTTATTCTGCGCCTGTGTATGGTGAGTTTTGCCTAAGTACACTATCTTGTCTTGTGGCACGGCTTACATTTCTGATGCAGTTTATCTGCTTTGAAATGCACGCTCTAATTTTGATTCCCACCCCCAAAGCAGCTTGAGAATGAACTTATGTCATCTACCATTTTACCGTGCACAATCTCGATGACTCCTCTCTAATACATGACAAGGCTACGTTCACAGAACCACACCAGGGGCTGGCACCACAGGATGCCTTCCACGAACACCTTCCAGATCAAAACGGGACTGACATTACTCCATCATGACAGGTAAAAAATAATGGGCAATAGGATAGCCCACTCATAGTTGGCTGCTAGCATCATTTTACAACTAGCTCCTTTCATCTATATGTAATATGAATCTAGAATTATAATATTAGATATATAATATTTTCCATGGTATTTTATACAAAATGGGTATTTATCTGAATTAAAATAGAATCGAAATGGAAACTAACTCATTTCACTGTAAATTAGCCAACATCATAATAGTGATCAAAATCACTCTGTGACCCACAGAGAGGTAATTGTGCATCAGCATTTTTATTTTTAATTTTAATTATTGTCTCAGTTTGTCATAAATTGTTATTACAACATGGAAACCTACTTTTTAAAATAATAAACATATGGAGTCTTCAGAAAGAAATGGCTAATATGCAATCTTTTTATTATTTTTTTAATCTACTGAGAGGAAAAAATCTTGATTTCCTATAATTTCATTCATTTATTTATTATTTCAACCAATGATTCAATAGTATTAAATAATTTATAACATCTACAGTGTGCCAAGTACTCACTACTATGGATATAGAAAAGTTCCTTCTTTGTGGAGCTTACATTCTATGAAGAAGGAAGAGGAGGGGGAGGACTAGGAGGAGGAGAAAGGCAGCAATAATAAAAATAAGTAGACAAGTAAATAATAATTAATTAATTCTATAGGTAATACAAAATATGAAGCCCAGAACTAAGAAGAGACTCATAAAATTGAAAGGAGAAACGTTCTGAAGTGATTAGATGCAGGTCGACAGACAAATCATATGACCTGTCCTCAAAACAAATCACAGGTGTGTATTCAAGAATGAAGATATCATTTGTTCCCATTATACTTCTGCACTGAAACACCTTAGCAAGTTTGATAGACATTATTTTTACGAGGGGCCACTACACATCCTGAAAAATGCAAAATGTTTTTCCAGTTTCTGGGTGTATGATGAACTAAATAAACTGCAATGCTTCCTGCTACCAAACACCAGAAATGCTGGTTCAAAAATAATAAACATCTTTTCAAATGTCAAAGTCCCTTGGGGAAATCGCGGGGGGAGGGGGGAACAGAAAATGAGAGCTAATTCAGAAAGTCTTGGCACTGCCCCAAGGATGTCAGTCCTGGTAACCAAATGGCTAGAAATCTGGTATCGGCAGAGGCTATGCCCTCCACAGTGGACTAGAAAAGTCCAATCAGCAGCACCAGGGGCCATACTGAAATCTGTGTGTCTTAGCCTGGAATCTGGGGGAGGAAAGCGTCTCTCCAGAGAACAGATGGGGTTTTAAACTTACACATTTTCAGATCCAAGTGTCCCCACACAGAGATGATAACATTAAAAAGTGGCCTCAGTGCTCAATCAGATAATGCTCCCACCAGAGGCAAACTCAAAACCATTCTGGAGAAACATCCTGATGACAATATCCAAATGAAGATGAGCTCACACGCCTACACCACAGCACATACAATCATTCTCCACAAAGATGTCAGTCGTGATACGAGCAGAACTCCGTCGGTCCAGTGTTAACATGGAAAGGAATTCAGGTTCATTGGTTTATGCCTAATTTCAACCATTATCAGTAACAATAACAACAAAACAGAAACAGTGGGAAGTCTCCTAGGACATTTATTAGATATATGCTTTCCCAGTTTTTAAGGTGGAAATCTGACGGGTTCTAAAATTATCATTCAGTTAGTGAACTAATCCTTGAAGAAATCAGGGGGAAAAAAATAGCAGGACATATCATCACAACTAATTATCTTTACATCTATCTTTAATGGGCATAATTTATACACAGTAAAATGTGCAAATCCCAAGCATGTGACCTACTAACCTTTTGCACAGGTATACAACCATGAAATCTCAGCCCCGATCAGGATAAAGAATGCCTTTATCACCCCAGAAGGCTTCCTCGTGCCCCCTTCCAGTTGTGGCCTTCACCAGCTGTCAGCAGGAAGCAATCCTTCTTACTGCTATCACCACAAATTAGTTTTACCTGTTCTTCAACTTCACAGAAATGGAATCACACAGTATACACATTTGTGTTTGTTTCTTTACCCAACAGAGTTTTGGTGTTTGGGTTTTTTTAAGTAGGCTCCACCATGGGGCTTGAACTCATGACCTTGGGATCAAGACCTGAGCTGATATGAAGAGTCTGAAGCTTAACTGACTAAGCCACTCAGGTGCCCCTAACAGAGTTTTTAATTCAACCATTGAACATTCTTGTCTTTTTGTGGCATATACACTTATTTCTCTAAGGTATATATATAAGAGTAACTGGTCAGTTTCCTTACCCCAAAATACTTATTTTACTTTTTACCATAGATGGATTTTGTTTATTCTAGAAATTCACATAAATAGAATTATAAAGTATGTTATCTTTGTGTAAGGCTCCTTTCACACAGAATAATAATTTTTGAGATGCATCTCCTGTAGGATTACTACTTAAAAAACAGTAACAGGAAAAAAAAAAAAAAGAAAAGGAAACAGTAACAGGACATTCTTAGATTTTATTATATGTTTTTCAGGTTTACCTGACTTTTGGAGAATGGTGATTCCACCTGTGTGATTTGTAAATTTATCATGTCTTTTTTTTTTAAGATTTTATTTATTTATTTGAGAGAGAGAGTGAGAGAGAGAGAGAGAGAGACAGCACAAACAGGGAGAGGGGCAGAGGGGGAGGGAGAAGCAGACCCCCTTGCTAAGCAGGGAGCCCAACACAGGGCTTCATCCCAGGACCTTGGGATCATGACCTGAGTGGAAACAGACGCTTAACTGACTGAGCCATCCAGGCAACCCTAAATTTATCATGTCTTTAATAAGCTGCAAAGTCTACTAGGTTCAATGAAGCAATGTTCTCATCTATCTACTAGAGACAAATGTACTCAGTAAGTATCTACTGAGAATCTGGGAGTACATGAAACATAGCAGGGAGTTGTGGGGGAGCTAGGGCTAGGAGAACAGGCCATCATAGCACCGTGTGGTAAGCTCTGGGACCGGCATAAACACAGGGTACAATGGGCCCTTGGGAGAGAGTTCCTCACCCAGTCCAGGAGGGAGATCAGACTTCTGGGAGGAAGACCTCCGGAAAGCAGACTGGGTCTTAAAGGATTTAGTCAGATGAAGAGGCACTGTGAGGAGGGAGGAGAGAAGAAAAGACACATAAGGGGTGGGCGATGGAGGCAGCCTGGTTTAGGCAAACAGATCACGGTAATTGAAAAGCTGGGGAGCCAGGGAAAGCCTGAAGTTCAGTATGACTGGAGGGCAGAATTTAAGGCCTGAGTAAAGAGGTGAGGCCAGAGAGATGGGCAGACACCAGAACCCCAGATTCTGTGCAAGAGGTCTTAGAGAAATTAGGATGTCATTGTGAGGGCTCTGAGAAGACACGGAGGATCGAAGCTGGAGCGGAGCAGGCCCCAGGGAGTGCTTTGGGATCCTCAGTACACATAGACAAACCAGCAGAGAGATGACTGGGAGGCTGCCGTGGGCCTCCAGGTTGGAGCAGCATCAGGTCCTGAACTGGGCAACTGCAGAAGTGGACCAGAGATTGTATTAGCAACACCTATTCTTCACCTATTTGTTACAACATTCACAGGAAAATACATATAAGCTCAAATGTATCTAATCACAAGCAAATGGGATAAGCTCTTCTCAAAGTTAAAATACCAGCCCTAAAGCAATGATGGGTCTCAGGTACAGAGGAGTCTCCTAGAAAGTAATGGGGGAAAGAAACTGGTGTTCTCTGCCAGGCAGCACGAAACGCCAAAGGTTGCAGGGCTTCAGCCACCGTAACAAAGTATTTGCTCTTTTGGCTAGCGGGGTTTTTCTCATGAATGTAGATAACTCGGGGACAATCTCCCTGTCTGTGTAAATAACTGTTGAGTGAGGGATTTCTCAATTGTGAATTATGAAGGTTGTGGAGAATCATGTAAAAGTGGCAGGTAACACCTAGAAAATGATGGTTGGTGAATTTCTACAGATTTTGCTACTAAATAACATCAGCTGGAACCACAGTCTTCCAGCCCTTAATCTCTGAAAGATCTGAATCGAATACACACTCACGTTACCCTCGGCTTTTCCTCTAAGTCAGTGGTTGGCAAACTACAGCCCGCAAAACAAATCCACTGGCTCCCGGTTTTGTGAAGTTTTATTGCAACCCAGCCCCACCCACTTGCTTACACATTGTCTTTGACTGTTTTCACATTCCAACAGATGAGCCAAATAGTTGGGACAGAGACTTTTACGACCCACAAAGCCAAAAATATTTACTATGTGGGCCCGACATAAAAAGTTTGCAGACGCCTGCTCCAAGTGAAGCTAAAAACAAAACAAAACAAAAACAGCTAAAATACCCTCTTTTCTAAACTCATTGAAAGGATAAAAAGGAAAAGACACTGAGATTACAAAAGAAGAAGGAAGGTTTAATACCCCCCTCCCCAAAGCTAGCCTTTTATCTCATTTTAACTCAGATGAACAAAACTCATGAGCCACTGGAGCTGAGCCGCCTGGAAACCAGCACCTAGTCAGACCTGTACCGTTCTGAAGGGGATCCTAAGGGAGCTGATGAACCTCGGAGGAGACCGTTTAAGGGAGATCTGCCAGTCCCCGCGGACAGACTCCGATTTAAGAAGACAGAGGTATCAAAGGAGTGTTCATGAGGTATTTAAAAGAAAAAGTTCAGATTCTTCACGGTGTGAGGCTACCAAGGGGAGGCTCCCACACACCACGAGAGTGTGTGGAGCCCGTTTACGACATGCACACCTCCGCCGGATGCTGATCTGACCCCTGACCCGCAGACGGGTCTCAGCACTGTGCCTGCTGCACCTGCCTGACCACAGAGCCTTCCACCTCTCCCGGGAAACCTTCAGTGCCACTCCCGGAACATGGACAGTACCTGTTGTAATACATCAGGGTGTGAAATGCCAAATCCATCTTCATTTCCACGTCAGAAAGAATCGGCCAGTCCTGTTTTCAAGGCACCCCAGCACCCATCTTCTGTGTATTCCCCGAGGCACCGTGGGAATCCTGCTTGTTTCACAGCGGGTACAAAATAAAATCCATCCAAGCCAAATACCTTGCTTTCCCCTTGGTTTCCTCCACCCATCAGTTTGCCTTCCATGGCCAAACGAACACAAAATACAGAATATTGATTGAAAAAGCACTACAGACCCCTGAACAGCCAGGCAAATTATCATCTACCATACATTTTCTCATTTCCCATATGGAATAATAAACACGACTGATTTGTAAGTTTTGGAGCACAGTTCTGGCAATTCCTGAAATTCAATCTTTTGGGGGTAAATGTCTTATTCCCGCCCGTCACCCCGCGTACAAAGTCTAGAGCATTAGCTCATGTGTGATGGATGGATAAAGGCACTTTCCCCACAGGCCCCAGTCTTCTGCCCCGCCTTTGTCCCTCCGACTCTACCATTCATTTTCACCTCTGACAGTAAAAACCCCAGGACAAGACTGTCACAAAAAGGATTATCTTTCAGATCAATGGTGAAATTGATTCCAACCAGCACTATTTATCAGCCTGCAGCAGAAGTGCAACTGGTTAGGAAACGCATCCTCTCTCTGACGCACACTCAGCTCACCTGGGCAGCCTTTCACTTCGTCCTACGTGAATTCAATACCCTGAATGTTTTACCCAAATACTCTGAATCATAAAGTGTCACTTGTCCAAAGTGATCTTTTCAATATCCTTTTGTAGGTATACAGGGTCATTCACTTTCAGCTCGATACATTTCTAATACACAAGGTACAGATTATTTTTTGTTTAACTCTCTTACCCTAAAAATGGAGGCTAAAATATAGACTAAATGCCTTCAGGTCCAACAGGAATAGACAAGATTAGCCATCCTACTTGTTCACAGGTTTTGGTCTCCCACCGCCCCCCGCCCTTAATTGTTTAACACCAAAACCCAAGGGAGAGTTTACTAAAATTACTGCCAGCTTTATGGACCTAAGTGTCCTTCTAACCATGGAATTAAATAGCAGTGGGATTTTATTAACATCAACTAGCTTTTATAGGATCAGAAAACCTAGGATTTCAATTCCTTGGTATAATTTAAATAAATTAAATTAAAACTCTAGCTTACTTTATCAGCAACTCAAAACATCCTATCTAAAAGCTCCAGATCCTGAAGTAAACTGTGTAATTGACTTATAACAGGTCAATGTCACTCACTAAAAAATGAATTACCACAGGCAGAAGTTACCTTAAAGAAATAGGATAAAAAAAGGCGCAAGGAATATTTATCTATATACTTATATACACATAAATGTGGAGTACTGGATCAATGATTTATTATACTCAACCAGCAAATAAACAGCTAGAAAGGAAACAAATATGTCAAAATGATATATTCATATCACACTGCCTTGTACAAACATTTACAATTTCTAGCGTAGACATTTTAAGTTACTTAAATCAGAAATAAAGATTGGCCAAAACTTACCAATGGCTTATATTTTAAACATTCAAATTTAAGACAATTATTTAGACTCTAAAATGTATTTTCTCATAAAATATGATTATATACAGTGAGAAAAACTTTATACAACTGAAATACCACTGAATTCAAATGTACAGAGTCAAAGTTTATTGTGAATCATAGATTACAGGCTGTCCAGCAAAACATTTCATCTAAGATCAGGTTTGCATTTAGAAAGACCGATTACCCTACAATGAACAGAATATTTGAAGAAGAATCAGGAGTAGTCAAGTAAAGAAAAGATGTCTGACTGGACCTGGGATGGTCATATGTAAGCCAGAGAGACTCAGAGATGGAAGTTAAAATTGACAAGACTCAGTAATGCTAAGAGAGACAATTGAGGTAAGGAGAAGTTGGCAAGACAGACTCCCAGCCAAATGGCTGAACAGCACAGTCATTTATTGAGATGGAAACACTGGAAGAGGACCCAGCTTGGAAGTAGGTGGGTTGGAGGGGGTTCTGATTTAGTTTTAGACTTGTGGGATTTGAGGAGCCTTTGAGACACCTAAGTGTAGAAGTCACAAAGGCAAATGAATATATAGGTCTAGAGTACAGAGCAGTATAAGTGACATACAATAGAGATTAATTCTTGAGTCACTGGAATATAGCCAGATATTGACACCACGGACATGGATAACATCACTGAGAGACATCGTACTGTGATCTACAAAGAAGAAGGAAAAAGAGGAAGCCAGAAAGGTGGGGGTACTACCATGGAATACGGAATTTCAATCACTTTTATTTCTAATAATATCCATGTAATCATCTATAATAGATCTAATTTTGGCTTCATTTAATGTCTGTGTTTGTGAATTGAAGAATGCTGAACTTTGATGTGTTATGGCCATCTGCCATTTATTCTGTTTTAGGATATTACCAACATGGCTGATACTAATCTAGTGAATAGACTGTACAGAGATAAATAAGGTTTTGTTTTGTTTTGTTTTGTTTTTTGACAATTAAAGTGGAGTATGTTAGTTCTGTTTCAACTGGTGTATTTGTATTACTGTTTTAAAAAAAGTGGTAATTTTTTCAAGGTAATTGGTTTAGGGACAACATACATAACAAAGGAAGAAAGAAATTCGAGTATTTCCAAAGTTCACATTGAAGTTTGGCTAAAATGCGGGTTTTGTTCCTTTTAATGGTGAGGGATTACTGGGAAGGCAGTTTGAGGCCAAAGCAGCCCCAGTGTATCATTAGCGTTAGTGATAATGGCCTCTGAGGACAAAGGAAAATCCTAACTATGGAAGTGAATTTAGCATCATAAGTGGAATCAGCTCTTTTTACTCCTTCACTTTCTCAAACCACTCTTATTCAGATTAAACACTATATGGATCTGCTATCATAAGAAGTAGGTCAATTTGGGGGCACCTGGGTAGCCCAGCGCAGCTTTCTGCTCAGGCTTGGTAGATTACCTCTTGGAAATGAAAGTAATCCTGTGGAAACTTCATCTCCTGATACCAAGCAAATAAACCTACCTCAACCATCCTAGCTTTCGTGCTTTTATAAAGGTGAGCCTCCCACTTCTAGCTTATTAAGAACTCTTAACAGTATAGAAAATCCTTGCTTTTCTTCTATATTCAATCTCTTGCTATCAACTGAATGTTCTTCATTTGCTCATAAACAGACCTAAGTTTCTCTTATTAAAAAAATAAATGAATAAGCTTCATTTAACTAATCTTTCCCTCTGGAAACTGTTTTCTTTTCTCACCTTGACAGTAAAACTTTTGGAATGAGTTAGGTCTTACCTGAGGCCTCCCTTGACTTAAGTCTATTCTGTACTCATATGCTCTCTAACCCCATCACTGTACAATATTAGCTCTTGCCAAGGTTAGCAGTGTCATTTTAGCAACATTCAGCATCTTCCTTTTCTTTAAGCTTCCGTTCTGGAAAACAGCTGGAAGATGGTCCCAAGTTCTTGAAATCCGGTGATGCTGCCATTGTTGATATGGTTCCTGGCAAGCTTATGTGTTTGAGAGCTTCTCTGACTATCCTCCTCTGGGCCTTTTTGCTGTTCGTGACACGAGACAGACGGTTGCTGTGGTGTCATCAAAGCAGTGGACAAGAAAGAAGCTGGAGCTGGCAAGGTCACCAAGTCTGCCCAGAAAGCTCAGAAGGCTAAATGAATATTATCCCCAATACCTGCCACCCCAGTCTTAATCAGTGGCGGAAGAACGGTCTCAGAACTGTTTATGTCAATTGGCCATTTAAGTTTAATAGTAAAAGACTGGTTAATGATAACAATGCACTGTAAGACCTTCAGAAGGAAAGGAGAATGTTTTGTGGACCATTTGTTTTGTGTGTGTGTGTGTGTGGCAGTTTTAAGTTATTAGTTTTTAAAATCAGTACTTTTTAATGGAAACAACTTGACCAAAAATCTGTCACAGAATTTTGAGACCCATTAAAACAAAAGTTTAATGAGAAAAAGAAAAAAAAGAACAGTGCTAGCAATCTTGTTCCCTAATCAATTTATAACAATCACTTTATAATGAGCATGCTAGTACACTGTTGAGACACCACTATTCATGGAGGCAATCCTGCATGGAGGTGTCCTGCTATATAATCCCTCAGCAGGTTCAGACTCTCGAATATTAACAAGTAACTTTAAGCTATAAAACAATTTATACATAAATGAAGGATTTCCTGTGGTATAACAGTAACCATAGCAACAGAGTAAGTTAGGTTTGCCATGTGAAAAGTATCCTAAGGTATTTGATGTCCTCACAAAAAGCTTTCCCTCAATTTACAATAAGGACATGACCAGTAGCAGCAAAATCACAGTAAATTTTCATAATGGATTATATTACTATCTAGATTAGCAATATTTCATCTTAGCATTTTTATTTCCAAAAGAACAAGGGCTATATTCAAATCTGTCCCATTTACATCTCAATAATAGGAATGTTTAATTCACTCAAGATTTTATACTAAATCTTGAATGAGGTAACATTTTCAATAAATCATGATATGTACATAAGTTCAGTGAGAAACATATGCAATTAGAATACAGTCCTAACCAGGCTATATGCATCCTATGTAAGTGCAAAGAGCGGAGGTAGAGTCAGTATGGAGTACAGTCATAATTAACCTTGGATATATTTCCTTAAGAAATAGATCGGTTTGGTTTGGTCTTGGTTTTTGTAGATCAAAACTTACTGTGAACACTAGGGCTCGCTGGAGAAATAATGTGGTAAATCCTTTTGTAATATCTACTGGCAAAGGAACTGTAAGATGGCTTAAGTAAATAAATATTATTTAAAGCCCGACAGTACCATATATAGGCTTAATGAAGAGAGAAATAGTAAGCAACACTCTGCTTTTGCTACAGGGGTTTGTATAGTCCTGTGCTCTTCAACTGCATCAATGGCATGGATATAAATTAAAACAGGTTATTGCTTTTCAAATATTTGGATGACAGCATAAGAATACAAAATTCAGCTAGTTTGGTACAAGGTGCTGATCTTATCAAGCTGAAGTTTCATAGACATAACTGTGCTGGAGTTCCAAAAAAAAAAGAAAAAAACAAAATAAAACAGCTTTACAAGTAGAAAAGGTAGAAGGACTAAGGAGATTAGGTATTAACTGACAACAGCTCTCACATAAATCCACCACGTGTGACCGTCAGAAGAGTCAGTATTACCTTAAGCGCATAGTGGTTGCACGCCACTCAGAATAAATGGGGGGATCACTGGCCCTGCGCCAGCACAGCACACCCCACGTACTACGGCCCTGCTTTTCAAGAAGGACACAGGAACTGAAAGACATTAGAGGAAAACAGCCAGAATGATGACGGAATGTTAAAACCATGTTGCATGAGGAGTATGTCTCATTGAAACAAAGTTCCCCAAGGTCAGGGACTGACTGCACCTTAGTTTTGTCACTAGTACTGAGTACACAGTAGGGTCAGAGCAAATGTATAAATGAACAAATGAATGTACCCAAATGTATATAAGAGAGTGCTCAGGCATGATAACACTGAAAATCTTCAAATATTTGAAGGAGTATATATAAGGATACAAGTTCTTCTATTTGGCCCCAAGAGTAAAACCAGGACCAAGTCTGGAAGCTATAGGAAAGCAAATTTCAACTCAACAAAAGAAAGACCATTATGCTATTTAGAGGCTGGGATGAAATGCTCAGGTTCCTTATCCGAGAAGGGATCCAGCCACAAGAGAGTTTACAGGTATTGACATCAGGGGAACCAACTCCCTAGTGCACTGGAAGCACGAGGCAGAGACAGGGCAGCTCCGAACCAGATGCCATCTCTCAAGTGAACATGTTGACTTGCTGATGCTCAGTTTGGTCCGAGGTGCCAGTGTTTGCAAAATCCTTAATGTATGTTCTTCCAGAATAATGACAGAAGGCTGAGGTGTGAAATGCCTATGGACACAAGGGTGGAATTTTCCCAATCCAGCCCTAAGAGGTGCAGGCAGGTGCTCATGAGGGACACAGGGGCATCAGGAGATGTACTGTATCTGCTCCTGCCCTAAGGGGGGCCATGCTGCTTAAACACTTTCATGCTGGGTAATTAAGTTGTAAGTTTCCACCAACCTGTAAATCCCTGAAGGCAAAATGCTTCAGGTTATTTCTAACCCTGGAATATTGTTGCTATCAGAATACAAATCAGAAAGACTAGGATGAATGCTAAGAGAACCTATCATTTAATCCTGGCATCCAGACTTTGAGGGAGGAATTATTACTATTATTCTTTCCATTTTACAGATTAAAAAAAATATTCAGAAACATAAAATGACTCACCCAAGATCTCATGGTTTGTAGGGTGAGGGATAAAGCTCAGAAATATCTGACTCCAAGGTCAAGGTTCAACCATGATGATCAGACACTCCTTGCACTTAAAAGTACTGGCAGTGAATTGAGAGAGAGAGAGAGAGAGGGAGAGAGAGAGAACGAATGACTGCAAATTTAACCAGTGAAATAAAGAAATAAAGTAAATCTGCCTTTTAGGGAATAGAGGATAAGACTTGATCATTCATTTAAGGGAATGTGATTAGTGACCAATAAGATAATTTTCAGTTCTGTATCACAGAAACTATAGATTATTTGTAATAATTTGGGAAAAATGTCTTTGTTGCATTTCAGCCCGACTATCTCTCCCCACAGAAGGCTACAGGTACAGCAACTCACCACTGACGTGGTGAACAGTGTGCCCAGGACTGGGAAACTCTCACTGCTGTCTATTCTAATCTGGAAGGTAATGACTGATTCTGGAATGGATGCTTCTTCCTAGCCACCAACAATTATAATTCTTGAGTTTTAAAATATGTATAAAAAGAACTCCTCTAAGGAAAAAAAAAAAAGAAAGAAAGAAAGAAAACTGTATAAACGAATTATGAAAGTCCTCCTTCCTGAGAAGAAATGCCACTGTGCACAAGGACGGTGGATGAAAATGCCTTAGAGATAAAAACGTAAGATCACCAAGTCTAAGGATTTGATTAAAGAAATGCCAGATGAGACAGAACTAAAAATACCATGTGACTCTGATGGTCATTATCTGAGAAATAAATCTCTGTGTATTATTTAGCATGTCCTATTGAAGAGTACTACCAAAAAGGTCAAGATCTTAAAAGAATAGATAGCAATTATTGAGAAGGTTCAGGGAAGAATACAAATTCTATGAAGAAACAACGAGAATGCTGCCCATGGGTTTGGAGGTAGCAGAGCTAGTGAAATAAATAAACGGAAGTTATTGAAGAATACTTATTTTATACTCTGTAAAACACTTTTTGCATTTCAATATGTGCCTACTGTACATGGGGGCGTCAGAAGATCCTGAAAATATCGTCTCTGTCTGCTGCTACGGTGATATTCTAATTATCGTTTAACAACCTCTAAAACACGTAAGATAGACCTGAATTTTATAGAGTAATTAACTAAATAGCCAGACAGTTTCAGAGGAAGGTGAGTCACCCAAATGCCCCTTGTTGTAGTGGAGACTAAAGACAGGGGGTGATGGGGATGAAAGAGGGAAGTCAGGAAAGCATATCACTCAGAAAGGTAGAAAGAAGACTGACAGGATCGGTGTTGAAACGGCTCTTGCATTCATATCCCAGTACCCCAGGGAAATCCTAAACTCAACACTGTCACACTGATGGGGAGAATGAACTCATGACGGCAATTCCTGACTGAGGCAAAGCCCCTAAGTGCAAAATCTGGCAAAGGGCCACGTGTTGTGCTTTACAAACCGTGTTAGTGTCTCTTTTAAAAATGTTCTAATGGTCCTTGTAAAATAGTTTATGTCATATATGTTAATTTATATAACTACTTTAATATATGTACACATAAAATTTAAAAGTGTCCAGAACCCTGAATATATTTAAATTGTGCCTTTAAATTTGTATTTACACATTTATACATAAATTTTTCAACATAAAAGTATTTTTAAGGATGACCTCTGGTTTAACAGCAGAAGGGGAAGGCTATACATGAAATAAATGCTCATGAAGAGAGGGTCAGACACTAAACTTTACTGAGAAAGAATGCGTGTCTCAGCTTTGAATATCAAGTTTTGAATCTAACAAAGACAATTCATCTATTTTTCAGATTTGTGAACTGTGATTGATGGAATCTCAAGCCTGCTTTCGAAAAATGGGAAGATATCTAGTATAAAAAGAGCCATATAGATGTTTCAGATGGTTTTGCTATTGTTTATATGAAAAGAAAAGCAAATGAACTCAGTAAAGATTACAGGCAATGCTCCACAAATGTAATTAACAATTACTCTGTGTCTACTCCATTTCTATGCAATGAGAATATAGTCAAGATGTGTCCATGGTGGCTTTTTGCTTTATTCTCACCAATTAACAGACTATTGGATATGACAGTAATTAGACACCTCAGCTGGAAAAAGATCATTATGTCTTAATGAGATGATTAAAAACAATAAAAAAAAAGTGTGCGTCTTGCAAAATATTAGCATGTACTTCAAGTAACAATAGAACAATTTATTTTGTCTCCTCACTGTGCTGTCAGTCCATATAAAAAAAAATTCTGCAACCAAAATATGCCTTAGAAAATAATATAAGTGTAAAATAACAGTTTTTAATGAATCAAGTATAAGTTTTGGCTATATTTATTTTTATAATGTTCACTAGTGCTTCTCTGACTAGTTACAGGCACCACAGAATATTATAAATATTACAGTGGTATATTTCACATTCACCAAGAATTTCAGGTTCTATACTGTTATGTAGTTCAGGCCAACTCCCAACATTTAACTTATCCAATACCCAGTAGACGGATTGGCTTTAGGCCCGGACACAAATCTAACTTTGAACACCCCTGCCAGGCAGACGCAAATGCAGAGTGAGTGCAGTGCGCATTCAAGTCATCCGAGGAATGAACACCGCACCCCAGCTAAGACCAAAGATCTCCTAGCAAATCTTCCTTTGGGTTAAAATTCTGTTACCCTAAAGCTGATGTTTCATTGCATATGCCTGCTGGAAAGGATAGGAACTCACACCTCTTCACATGCCACCATGAATTAATTATCAAATATGCTAGCAGAAGGTCTGGCTTGGAGGCACTGGAAAATACAAGACTAAATCAGCACGGGAAAGAAGAGAGAGGCAAGAAAGAACTACAAAGCCCAGGGAGTCCGGAGGTGTCTGAGTGAAAAGGTGTGTTCATTCATTCATCGCCTCTCACTCAGTCATCCCTCATTCATTCAGAAGGTAATAATAGTGAACCCCTATTATTGGAATAAGCATTTACACTTCTTAATCAAGATAAACATTCTTCAATCCTAAAACAAGAGGTCGCTGTCTTAAACATCATTTATTATTGCTAATAATGAAAATACAACTTTACCCCCTGCAATTCTGTACTTGTGTATTTCAAACCAGAAGCCATCACTCAGGAACACCACCACTTACTGCTGTCCTATCTACAAGCATGATTGCATGCAAACTCGTCCTTCCTTTCTTTCTGAGACAGTACAACAGGCTTTCCTTTTTTTTTTTTTTTTTTAATCTAAGGCCTATATACCCACACTCTCTGGATGCCACTCCCAACCCCACTGCCTCCTAAAGATCTTGCTCTGTGGATTGTCCCACAGCAATGGGCACATGTAGAGGAAATCTCTATTTATCTGTCTTACAGTAAACCCACTTAGGGGTTACTATCACCTACTTTATTCATATTTCTAACTCCAGTACCTAAGATACTTTGGTTCATAATATTCAGTCAATGAATACGGACTGACTAAATGGATTTAGCAATGCCTGCGACTTCTGCCCCATTCCTGCTGCCACCATTGCTATTAACTCATTGAATGCCACACATAGATTATTTACAAAAAGAACAAAATGCAGGGTGCCTGGGTGGCTCAGTTGGTTAAGCGACTGCCTTCGGCTCAGGTCATGATCCTGGAGTCCCGGGATCGAGTCCCGCATCGGGCTCCCTGCTCGGCGGGGAGTCTGCTTCTCCCTCTGACCCTCCCCCCTCTCATGTGCTCTCTCTGTCTCATTCTCTCTCTCTCTCAAATAAATAAATAAAATCTTTAAAAAAAAAAAAAAAGAACAAAATGCATACTGCAACCCAGTGACAAGCATATAACTGTTCCAAGACACTGTACACATTTATACTTTCCCCACTTCCTGTATAATACTCACTAGTTTTTAAACTGTAACTGTACCTTGCTTATACTATAAAGGTGAAATGGTATGTGTATAGTAAGATGGTGCTCAGCATAGCTGAACAACAGTATGACTTTTTCCTCTATCTTCTATCAATCAATTTATTTGTATAGCACAAAATTGCTATTCCTCTGAATTGAAGCAAGAGAAAACCTTACATAATATTACACTATTTTGATATACCTTGACATATACATTATGTAACAGCATTTTCCTTTGCTATACTTTGCAATATAACAGAGGAATGCTTTTTTAAAGTCAGCAACATCAGCAGGAATAAGACTTTTAAATGAATCTCCTAGGAAGACAGAATTCTTACATTCAAAGACCAAGAGTTTTTCCATATGAGTTACACTTCTGTCCCTGAAATTAAGTTGCAATGATTAGGTATTACATTATTTAGCAAAACAAACAAACCAAAAAAAATCCAAAAAACAGAATACAGGAGATATCTACCTAGAACCCTCAGCTGCTTTTTATTTTTTTTTAATATAATGACAGTATACATTAGATTTTTAACATAAAAAATGAATTTTTGTAACTATAGTCCTATGATAAAATATAAAACCATAATAACAAAGTAATAATACCAGGAGTAATAATACGACCTAAAACTTATTAAGCACTTAACATGTCCAGCACTGTCCTGAGGGCTTTCCATGGATTGGTACGTCTCAACCTTAGACCACCCCAATGACACAGCCATAATCATTATCAGTATTTATTACACACAAAGAATCTGAGACTCAAGAGGAAGGCATTCCTTAAGTGTACCAGCTGATAAATATAGACAAAGGGTTTAAACACATGCTGTTAATGTTAAATACTACTCTTTCTTATCTTCATGTTTTAATGTGAATAAAAATAAAATACTATTCTATCCCTCTTTCTAAAACTGGAATATTTTTCAACTGTTTGGAGCACATTTCAGCACAGGGATGACAGAAATCATGAGCCACTCAAATTCCAGTGTCTTGAGGAGAGCATCTTATGAAGTGTGTACTCAGTCTTACCAACACACGGATAATGGTGAGTTATCTGACAACTGCCAAAAACCCACTGCTGTATGACTGAGTCAGAAATAAACGACTATTTTAATGCTACTCGGTAAGGAGCTGCCAAACCAGTTCCTATGTTGCCTTTATATTAAACAGTACACTTGAATAGTCTATGAGTCAGCTTATAATAAATCAAATATTTTAAATACTTATATAATTATATGGTGAGCCCAGACACATTGCTTTCTTAGAGAAGCAACCAGAAGCAAAGCTACTCTCCTGTGTTCAGGAAAGCAAAGGTTCTTCGTGAGGAAGCTCTGAATCTAAATAAGTCTCACTCCAAAAAGAGTTTTACTGCAGACTGATAATCCCTTAGGTTTATAATAAAAATGCTGAGATAGCTTTAGCTACAGCATAACAAATGCAAAGCTATAATGTTTGCCTGTCAGAAATTCCTATTTATTTTCAATGTCCTAACAGATGTGCTTTACCGCCTTTAAATTCCCTCCAAAAGTTAATTGCTTGTCTATCAAAAAGATAAATATCTTGTTTTAGGCTTTGGGGATATTACATGTGGGGAGAAAAACCAATACTCTAGCAATACATTGTGTCCAAAACGCATTTGCTGTAAGAAAGCCAAACTCCCTGAGCATTAGAAAGCTACTAGGAAGGAACAACCAGATCATCCCAAGGTCTTAAAAAGTATAGGATTCTCCATACCGCAACATTAAAATATTCAGGACGCTTAGATTTTATTACACCAATAAGGCCTAATTTACTGCAACATAAATGACTGCAACATATTTTTTACAAAACAAATTTCAAAATGAAGGTGACATTCTTGTAGGCTATTGGAACTAAATAATGATTCAGATAAAATGGACCTTCATTATATCTGGTCTACTATTTTCCAAACTATAAATCCTGACACATTAATGAGTTGCAAACTTAAAACATAAAATAAAATTAAATAGAAAATATCAGAATATTACATTTAGTAAGAGTATATCTCATTTTAGGAAACTTTTCTTTCAGATAAACATACATAGGCATGTTATATTTTGATGTAAAATGTATTTCTTACTGTGAGGTACTACAAAAAAAAGTTTTCTTCTACTCTCACCCCTTGATATATTGCTATAACGTGTAAACATCACAGGGACAAATTAAATATTTACTGTGAAGGTAGATAATGACAACCATCCCAGACATTTTTCAATACCCTCCTTTTATAAAGTTGTATCTAAAAAGTGTAAGGCAACAGCATGAGCAAAGATACAATAAAGGTATGTACTGATGATCAGCAGTTTGGATAGAAAATAATTCTCTTAAAAGAACACAGACAGAACAGATTTAGAAAACATGCATATGCTACTTTAATTACTATACATTAACAGGAAGATCTCTCATTGTCCAGAAAGCTGGTTTAAACTGAAAATAGGTAAATAGCCTCAGGAATGTAGACTTTTAGAATTAACCATTCCGAGGAACTAAGATGTTTGAAAATAAATGCCTT
Organism: Leptonychotes weddellii; assembly: GCF_054177405.1. Lineage (NCBI taxonomy): Eukaryota > Metazoa > Chordata > Mammalia > Carnivora > Phocidae > Leptonychotes > Leptonychotes weddellii. The sequence continues at coordinate 125,648,851 of NC_138376.1, forward strand.
AGCTAATGATGAATATTAAAAAGGAAAATTATGACTTTAACACATGAGTCTTGATGTCACAGCTAAATTGGATGGATGATAAATCTTACCATATCTAGATGTGAAAAAATAACGCAGAATTGTTATTTATCCCTCTTTGAGTTTCTCCATCCATATAAACACACACACACACACACACACAGTAGACAGGCAGGCAGACAAGCAGATTAAAACATGTTTAAAATAAATGGTCCCTCCACGCTCATTCTACAGCTTCCTTTTTCACTAAGCAATGTGGGATGGTCATCCTTCATACAGTCCTCATTCATCCTAACGAGCGTATAGCTTCCACCTTATATGTGTTCTACAAAATATTTAATAAATATTGATTTTTTTCCAAATTTTTCAAATTTTGTATTTTTCCAAATATGAAGGTAATATCTGCACATACATGACATACATCATTATAAGTTTATGTAATGCTTTAAACAGCATACTATTCCTTGATTTTCCTACTCAGCACAGTGCATTATCTTTGTCCACTATGGCAAATGAGGAAGTAAGGGTACTTCTATCCATTCCTTCCTTCTTTCCTACTCCACCTCTGGACTTTTGGCATTGATACTGTATTGTTTGCTCTTTCACTAGTTACCACTTGTAACTGCAAGTAATCGACATTCAAACTTCACTACAGACTGATCAGCCTTAAGTCAACTACCGCTTCAATGAAAGATGAAGAAGCGCTGCACATAGACTTCCTTCTATGTCGCCCTGGTCCAATCTCTTTTGATAATTGTTAGCTATATTGTTATTTTTATAACATCGAGACAATAACTCGGTCTCCACTGCTTTGTGTACAATTTGTACAATTTGCTTGTGTACAATGCTTTGTGTACAAATTAAAATCCAATGTAAGCAACAGTGGAGCACTATGCCTATTTAATATTTGATACTTAAATATCATTCATTACATAATCAAGTACAGTTTCAGGCCTCAGTGGATTTCTTTTAACTTCCTTAGTTTTCCAAGTTTCTTCTAGGTTGTATGATTCAGCCAACACTTTTCCCTATATTTCATATTATCCTTTTACTCAAAAATCTTTGGATTATATTTTCATATAGACATTCTTTATTAAGCTTTGCATTCCTCTGGAGTATGATTAAAAATTAGGTACAGAATTCTATATTTAATTTTTTCCTCAGGTCTTTGAAAACTATTGCTTGGATGTCTTCCAGGATGCACTGTTGCTGATGAAAAATCTGTTACCGTCATTTTCATTTCTTTGCAGATAATTTTATTCTAATTAGAAGATTGTAGCATTTTCTTCTTTAGCATGAGAATTTTGAAATTTCACCAAGATATGTCTACCTGTAATTCATTTTATCCATCCTGCTTGCAAGAATTTTAAATCTGATAACTGCTGTCTCTGGTAGATTTAGTGCAATCATGTCCCAAGTTCTGCATGCCTGCCCAAATCCAAGCCCTTTGGTTCTCCGGGCTGGCCATGTAATTTGCTTTGGCCAATGGACATTAGCAAAGAGAAGTAAGGAGGCTTGAAAAAGCCCTGTGCATTGGAAATTACACTCCTACTGCCCCTAGAAATCCTGCTGCCCAGAAAACAAGGCAAAGTTAGCAGGATGAAGGGACAAGTGGCTCCATGATTCCTGTCATCATGGCCACAGTCAGTCATGGAAGTGAGTTTGTCTCATATCAGCTAATCCTAAGCCAATCTTCCAGCTGACCAGAGTCCCACGAGCTAGTGCAGGTGAAAGAGCCATACCTTGTCCAGACCCAAAGAAGCAACCAGCAAAGCACCACCACATATACTAAATTAACAGTCGCTGTTTAACCACTCAGTTTTGCAGTCCTGTGTTGCACACCCAAGGTTAACTAATACATCGTGTTTCTTCAGCTTATAGAAATATTCTTTCGGTACTGTATTCTCTGCCTTTCACTGAATTAGTCTCTTACATTCATGAGACGTTGGCTCTATTGACTCTACTCTCCATTCTCCGTAACTTTTTCTATGTTCCAGGTCCTTGTCTTTACATTCTAAGTGTTGGGATTTAATCTGCAGTTTAACTTGAGGATAAAAACTAGCCTAAGCTTCTACCAATTGGTCCAATAAATTCTTAATTTGGTAATCATATTTTTAATTTTCTGGAAATTTCTTGTTCTCTGCTTCTTTTTCATAACAGCCTGTTACAGCTATAACATCTTCTCAAATTCTGCTGAGGGTACTAATTAGACTTGTTTTTAAAGTTTCTTGTGCTCCCTGAATTATACCTAAATCTTCTGGTATCAGTTATTCTTTTTGTTCATCTAAATACAGTTTTTCCTTAAATATCAAATGATCCTTGATTGTCAGCTTATTTTTCTAAATGAAAAATGATGACAATTAATATGGGTAGCTCACACTGTTTTGTCTACACTGGGAAATACACCATCCCAAAAGGCCTCTCCCTGGACTGAAAAGGATGTCAACAGTCAGAATGTTCTGCAGAGCAGCAAATAGGTGAGGTGGTGATCCCCACAATGGACATGTTTTATTTTATGTGTAAATGTCTTATGAATTTCACTACTGAACACATTTTCTACTTTTTCTCTAACATTCAATGCAGGGGTTCATTGTAAAAAAAAAAAAATCCACAATCTGCTTCATTATTTTAATGTTCCCTTAGGAGAAAAGAGAATTAGGCTAGTGTGCTTGGTCTGTTGATTCAATCCAGCTCACATTAATTACCTTCACCCTTGATCTCTTTTTAGGTTCTTCTTTGTTAGCTTCCTTGGGTCATAAATGCCCGTTGCTGGGAAAAGAATTATTTTTGAAGGAATATATTTTGAGAATGCTATGTAAAAAATAATATATTTACAAGAATAATTAAAGACTCTGGGGCACCTGGGTGGCTCAGTTGGTTAAGTATCTGCCTTCGGCTCAGGTCATGATCCCAGAGTCCCAGGATCAAGCCCTGCATCCGGCTCCCTGCTCAGCAGAGAGTCTACTCCCTCTGCCCTTCATCCCACTTGTGCTCTCTCTCTTGCTCTCTCTCAAATAAATAAATAAAATCTTTAAAAAATAACAATAATTAAAGATTCTAATACAGAGATTTTATAAGAAAAGCTTGGCTTTTCTCTCAAATTCCAAAGAATATATACATTATGACAGTTTTTAAAGGATTTCTGAAATCAGCAATTATGTAGATGAATGGCTTATTATATGCAAACATGACTGCACTAAACATTCTAGAACTGAAAGTTCGTTTAAGCTTTCTGACACTAAATAATATTTCTTTTTTATGTTTCTAAACTTATGAAAGCAACACAAGCCCAAAAGAAAAGCAGTATATTAAAATAAAATAAGGTTCTCTTCCAATGGCAACAGAGATAAATCATTTCCCAAGGAGAGTTCATCAAGGCTAGAGACTGGCAGAAAAACAGTGGCCCTCACCTTCAAAGATCAAGCTAATCTTAAAACACACCCTATCTCCTGTTTGGCTTTGATGTATTAATATGCTCATTTGTCTTAAATCTCAAGGCTGGTGTCCAACAGGTTATGGCAACCAAAAGAACTGTCTTATATAAAAATGTGTATCTAGTAAGACTCACTCTGTTTTTATTTTAAAACAGTGACTTAAAAAATTTTGGTAGAAGAACCCAATTTTCAAACAAAAACTTGTAGGAACCCATAAAACATATATCAAAGAAATAAAGTGGAGTTGTTTTGCTTAAAGAGGTTGAGGGCAGAAAAGACTCTGAACTTAGCTTCATGGACTGGAGACACAGCAAAGATACCTTTTCCTCAAAAAAGACTGAAATTCAAACTTATATTGCATGAAGGGGGAAAAGGATGATGACTTCACATTTTAAAACTATTGATATAAATATGCTTTTCATACATAGTCACTGAAAACAATTAAATAAAATATTTCACCAACTCATTAGTTGAATGTCTCTACATAACCAAATGGTGCAAGGTATGCGGAGAGCTACGTAAGACATGCAGGCAGAGTCCCTAACCGCCAGGAGTTGAAATATGAGTCACGGATGAAGCTGAAGCCATACTGTGTGGTCCTTCTTTTCACAGCAGACCAATATAAGTCCAAGCATTTCAGAAGATAAAGGGAAAGATGTCCCTTAACCGCATCGTCAAAGACCACTGACATTCATGCAAACTGCAGAAGGAAGACAAGCAACATGGTGGTGGGGAAATAGACTTTAGAGAAGACACGTTGCAAATGTGCTGACGAGAGGGCATCTACGTAATGAAGTGGAAAATGATGTCTATCAGAGGTTGAAGGGAACTATAGTCAAAGAGCTAAGTGTGGGAAATAGAATCAGTGTTTAAACCACTTGCTGCCACTTTTGGCTATGCCTGTCCCTCTGGGTGGATGACACTTCCCTTCTGCACCAAGGCCAAGGCTTGCTTGACTTGCTTTGGCCATGAAATGGGAGGAGAAGGGATAGCCACGACCTCCCTTTCCACTGCCACAAGGGTGGACATGGTCCAGAGAGGACCAGCTTGATCAGCCTCCAACCCTGAGTGTGTCTAGACAGCATGAGCCATGCCACTGCCAACCCCCAGTGAATATGTAACTGAGCACGGAAGAAATCGACAGGGGTGAAGCTGCTGGATACTGATAAAACAGGTTCGAACCAGATTAAGGACGATGTCAAAGAGAGGACTTTCTGTCAGGCAGAGTAAATATCTAGTGTAGATTTATAAACAGTTTTCATTTCCAAACATGTCCTTTCACTCAGTGGTTTTCACCTAAGCATGGGTGATGCTGAGCTTCGCTTTGGCTAGTCTTAATTGGACATGGCAGCGTGGCAGCCAATATTCAAGTCCATCCCTCCAGAAATGAAAGAGGAGAAGAAACATGTCTTCTTTTCAGTCTTTGCTCAAATGTGACTTTCTTGGTGAGGCCTAATGGCCTCTTTTAAAATTTTAAACTAGCCTCATCCTCACCTTTCCTACTCTGTATCTCCCTCCCTTGCTGCCTTAGTCCCCATAGCCCTTTGTCACCATTTTTGTGTATAAATATGTAAATCTATACATATATAAATATATGTGTGTATATATAATATAAAATATGTAAGTATCATATAATAAACATATAAATATATAAATTATACATGCACATATTTATATATTTAATGTAAATATGTTTATATTTATAAATATGTACATATTTACAAAACTTGAAAATTAGTAAACATTTCACAGTATCGTCCTGAAAAATTATAATCTCTATATCCCCAAGAAGAAGGCAAGTGATAATTCCCTTTTTTACAGAGAGAATAAGGAGGAAAGAAAAAGCACTGGGAAATTTATCCCAGTTACTTTGTTAGTATCAAACTGCAAGAAAGACTTCAGCCTGTTTTCTCTAACAGATGAAGAATATCATAGTTCAGGAAGATCTTGGCCTACACTGGGGCTTGACATTTCTCGACTAATGGGTGACTTATTTTCAGCTAAGTATGTGTTAGGAAAATCCCCATCCCCACACATGCTGCCAAAGGAAATAAGTATTATTTGTGACCAAAGTTAGAATGCAGAACTTGTTTTGTTTTTTTGTTTTCTCTCACCCTAAAAAGGTTATTGGGGGGGCGCCTGGGTGGCTCAGTTGTTAAGTGTCTGCCTTCCACTCAGGTCATGATCCCAGGGTCCTGGGATCGAGCCCGTCATCGGGTTCCCTGCTCCATCGGAAGTCTGCTTCTCCCTCTCCCACTCCCCCTGCTTGTGTTCCCTCTCTCACTGTCTCTCTCTCTGTCAAATAAATAAATAAAATCTTTTTAAAAAAGGTTATTAGGGGGTAGTGAAATCATTGATAAGTGAGATATTTCTGGTATTTTATGATTAACCTGCTTTTTTCATGCTGGCTGGGAGATTTACCATTTTCATGGGGGGGGGGTTGTTCCTGTTTTTATTTTGTTTTGTTTTTTAATGGCAAAACAAATGTAATATTTTAAACAAAACAACTTTTAATGTACTTTTAGAATGTTATCATTTGAAATGTAGACACTGAGGATACCCTGTTTGCAAAATGCAAGACCTCTCATAGAACATGATTTTTTTTTGTTTCAAAAAATCTTTTCCTCTCAAAGTAAGACACTGTGCCTTTGAGAACAAATCTCAAGCTAATCATGGAGGAAGAACGTGCCGATAAATTTCTGCTCTTATTACTTCACAGATGAAAGAAATCTAAACTAGAACATTCTATAGATGTTCTAAAAAATTAACTGAGCATGGGATGATTAAAATATCATACCTTCACATCTTTAACTGCATTATATTCTATAAAACATTTATTTTTAAACAAAAGGTTGAAAACAACTTACCATTCACATTTTGAACAAGTAAAAAAATGCTCAAATATCTGGTAATTACCAATACTTTAAAAGATTTTATTTTATTTTAAAGAGAGAGAGCAAGGAAGGGGCAGAGGGGGAGGGACCGGGAGAAAGAATATGGAGGAGACTCCACACTGAGCATGGGGCCCAATGTGGGCTCGATCCCAGGACTGTGAGATCATGACCTGAACGGAAACAGAGTCCAAAGCTCAACCAGCTCAACCAACTGAGTCACCCAGGTGCCCCAATTACCAATACTTTTAAATGTGCTATGTCCTAGGGGGGATTCAACATCAGAATAAATAAGGCAAAGTCTCTGATCTATGGAACTCACATTATCTATAGATACTAAAACACAAACACATAATTACATTACCTCAAATTGACTCAGGAGAAGTTTATAGAAAGTGCTATATGAGAACCTCGAGAGGGAAATAACTATGTCTTAAAGATGAAAGAAAATTCTGAGGAAGTGACATCTGAACTCTATCTTGAAGGATGTTTAGAAGTGTGTCAATGAAAAAGGTCCTTCCTTATAAAGAGGCTCACATATACAATGGCACAGAAGTAAAAAACAAAAACAAAACAAAAAACAAACCAACAAGCAAAAAAAAAAAAAAAACAAAGCATACTCAGAAAAGAGGTTGTGGCTGTTGCATCCAAAATACCGACTATTCAATAAATTGTAAGTTTTAACAGATTATTTAAACAAATAATTACTATCAACTAAATGTCTGTCATAGAAAATAATTTTGGTAGAAATACTGTCCTGGGGTTGTGAAGAGCTTTACACCACATGCTACATATTTTGAAATTTACTTCATAGTTAATACGAAATTATCAGTGGTTCTCAAGCAGGGAAGTGATGTGATCAATTTATTTTCTTTATTTAAGTGAAGTAACTGAAGTGGAAAGTGTGGGAGACTGGTGACCAAGAGATTAGTTACTAAGCAACAGTAATGACTGAGGTGAATGAGGCAGAGGGAATGGAGATGAACAGACAGACATGAACAGACAGACCTAAGAGAATTATCTCCAATCACAATGGTGGGGTGACACATACAGGCAGAAAGAGAAGAATCAGCAATTCCAAGAATTAAAAACATATGGAACTGTTTGGGGCAAGGTAACTTTTAGATGGCTGACAGGCACTGAAGATGATCGGTGGGCAGTTTCAAATAATGGAATGAGGCTAGGAAAGGCATCAGAGTTACCAATGGAGAGGTGGCAGCTGAAGTCCGCTCAGGAGACTGAGACACCAGCCTCTGGGTTATCCCCACAAGACAAAATAGAGGAAATCAAGGAGCCTGGGAAAGCAGGATCAGAGATATAGAGCAACTAAATAGAGAGTCACACTCCAGAAGTCAAGGGACAATAGCTTCAGGGAGTAGGACATAATGTTCTAAGGCCAACAGAATCAAATATACGAGGACTATAAAAGTCCTTAGATATAGCAATAAGGAAGTCATTAGGAAGGAAAACTTGAGAATAGAGTAGAACTCAAGATTATCATGAAATCAGGAATAAGTGAGAGGGAAAGTAGAGAAACAAAGATCATTCTTTCTGAAAGTTTTGGTGATAAAGAGATAAAGAAAACAAAGACTTTCACCTGAGAGCAAAGTAGAGTTGAAAGTTTAGAGAGAGGGAAGTGCAGCGGGATTGCACAGCGCACAGTGAAGGAGAGACTGCAGACGGACACATTGGAGGTATCACAGAGAAACTACAATTAGGAGGCACAGTAATACAGAAATGACCTTGGACATGAAGGAGGGAGACTCCTTTTTTAAGTATTCAGTGTGTACCAGATGTTTTGCTTTAGATTTTTACGTGCATTTCCTTAATTACCCAAACACTACCTATGCTTACAGGGTATTGTTATCCCTAACTTACAGTCACCAAATGATGGAATAGAGAGGTTTATTAAAGATGGAATATCTCAGAAGTGATGCTGTCTCTGTGAAATAGGAGATAAGCTCATCTGTTCCAACAGCATGAGGAATCAGGTTGTAGAAATGGTAGCACCCCAGTACTAAATGGGTAACAAAAAGTTAATCTGGAATGATTTAATATTTTTCAAGCACTAGCTCAACAATTAGTGCACCCTTATAAATAAGGTCCAATGGATGCTTTCATGAACAATGGCCTTTAGCTTAGCAAAGGAGACAGGAATATGGTTCAAACTGATGTTACCTACATCAATCCTCTCTGTTTAATCTTAAATCAGTAGAGGCATTTCTATAAAGCAACTGTGCTAAAATAATGTCTATGCACAATTTCACAAGTATTTTACTATGTGAAAGCTTCATGCTGGGAATCTCTATCAAATGACTAATTTAAAACTAATTATTTCAGCATCAATCTGGATAATGATCCATAATGAATGGGGAAAGAATAATCTGATATTTCAGGGCTTTCCTTTTGCTGCAAATCAGATACATATAAGAAAACACTTTTGCTAGGTCTTTTATTTATAGATTAAAACACAGTCTAAAAAAAACTCACAGTGTTGACATATTTACAAATTATATGTCAGTTGATCATAGAATAAATAAAAATTTTAACACTAATTCAGTTAAGGAAAGCTCAATTTTATAACATTTTTTTATTTTGGTGTGGAAAAATAATTAATACATAATGCTTGACCATATGGTCTTGTAGTCCTTTTGCTAAGTACCTACAAATCACTGCATAGGTTTCACACCTGCCTCTTATTAGTAACTGTACTGTCTCCCCAAAGATTTATTCCTCTTTTCATATCTTTTTGTTTTAACCACTGACAAACATTCATATTTTTAATAGCATATATTGCACAGGATTGAATACACAACCCAATACACACACACACACACACACACATATAAATGATGACTTACATTTAAATTAATGTTAATTATTTGATAAAAGCTTCAGCAAACCAAAATATTGCAATAGTTTTATTTTAGTCAAAATTTTAAAATCCTGGGCGCCTGGGTGGCTCAGTTGGTTAAGCGACTGCCTTCGGCTCAGGTCATGATCCTGGAGTCCCTGGATCGAGTCCCGCATCGGGCTCCCTGCTCGGCGGGGAGTCTGCTTCTCCCTCTGACCCTCCCCCATCTCATGTGCTCTCTCTCATTCTCTCTCTCTCAAATAAATAAATAAAATCTTTAAAAAAAAAAAATGTTAAAATCCTTCATTAAAGTCTGGCAGCCTGGAGCACAAAATGTGACAAACAGGCATTAAAATGTTGTAATAATAGTTTTTGATAAAGAAAGCAATTAGCTCTTTTTAAAAATGATCTATTTTATATAAGCTACATCTAATTTGGGACATCTGCTTTAAACAATGTTAGAATTAAATTTAAATTTTGTCATATAATAAATCTAGAATAATTATTAATTTTTTAAAGTGCAAACAGTTGGAGAGCATGACAGAGAAAAGGATATGAAATTAAAATTAAAATTGAAGTATTTAAATCCTAAAAAAAACCATTGCTTCTTATCCTTCACCAGAAAATTTTATATGTTCTACCCTTTTTCCAATTGGATATATTATCCAGCCGTAAAGTAAATTCCTTCCAGGGTGGGATTATGACTGATTCATCACATACATCAACCAAATGCAAACGGCTTGCACGAGTAGGCGCTATAAGTATTTGTTGAAATGCAAAGTCCATAACCTCTCAACTCTAACAAGTGTCTTACTCTTACAGTGAACATATTGATTTGTTATCATATTGGTCTTACAGTAATAGTGTATAAAAAGCCAAAAAAGTGGGACGCCTGGGTGGCTCAGTCGGTTAAGTGCCTGTCTTTGGTTCAGGTCATGATCTCAGGATCCTGGGATTGAGTCCCACATTGGGCTCCCTGCTTGGCAGGGAGCCTGCTTCTCCCTCTGCCTGTCCCTCCCCCTGCTTGTGCTCTCTCTCTCTCTGACAAATAAATAATTAAAAAAAAAAAAAAGCCAAAAAAGTATATGGGATATATCAAATAATCTATTGACATCCTAAAGGCCCTTTTAACAAACAAATGTAAGTTCTTCTCTAAGCTTTACACTGTCACGCCAAGCTAACAGGTTTTCTTCTTACTAATACCGCACAGATCTTCAGAAAAGTTAACATCCATTACTTTGACTTCCCTAAACTGCTAATGGAACTTAGTAATTAAAGTTCTTTTAAAACAATCCCAAATCTGAGCATCTTCCCATTCCGCCTGATTAGGAGCTGCCATTCACATTAACATCAATCCTTAACAGTGTAATACACATTTGACGTGGCAGAGGCAATCATTATCTACAAATTCTTTCCTTAAAATGTGACTTCAATCTAGAAAGAACAAGTGATGGGGAATTAAGATATTTCTATTTCCAATAACTGATTCCACCATGAATCTTGTATGAAGCCTTAGTATTCGGAGCAATGATCTCTTTATTTGTAATATTCCCAGTTTCTTCATAGTAAAGAGCCTTGAATTCTGCCAGCATTTTAAAAGGCCACTTTGCCCATTTCCTCCTCTTCACCAAAAAATCAAATCAGACATCAGTAAATTGTACAATGTCTTAGATAGATATTTAGAAGCAGGTTCCCAAACTGATGATCAGTATCCAGAAAAAAACACTTTCTAATCAGAACTGCTAACTTGTAAAGCAATCAATAGGAAACAAAATGAGTCTGAAAAAGAAAGGAAAAAAGAAAAGTTTTATAGAACCACTTGGCCACCATTTAAAAAGGATTCTGATCAAACTGACTAGCATAACTAGGAAATTACAGTTATTAGGCCTAATGCCCTTCTGGTAAAATCCTCATCTTTTTCCCAAAGGTTCATTCAAATACAAGAAGCCATAAGACTTCTCAGCCACCAAGTGATGGTCTGATGAACCTCTTAGGAATCTGAGGAGCACAGTGATGTACTGTTTACAATGTTTTCAGAGAAAAATAAAGCCTTATAGCAGAATCCTCTGTGTTAGGCTTCAATGAGATGTCAGGCCACCTGAGGAATGATGTCCCATTGTAGTGCCTATAAAGTTGTAAATCAGATGTATTAAGTAGGCCATAAACTTAATGCCAAAATTAAATTGCAACTATCAACAATCACTTACAGAAAGACAAATGACTGTCTTTATTACTTCTGTTATAGTCCGGCTTTTCTAACAAGAAACTGCAATATTAAACCCTGTGGCCTGCTTGGGAGTTCCTTATGAGAAGGATGCTTTAAGAATTGATTTTGTGTAACTGGAATAAAAAAGAGAAATAGGTAGACAAGACAGAAGCAATATTGAAATGCGAGGCAAAAAATACCCAAAGACAAAAATCTAGTTTGTCATTAAAATATAGCATGGTAAAAATAAAAGAAACTAGTCTCATAATTGGTCTAGTCTAATATAATAAAAATAATCAGGCTAACTTTTCCATAATATATAATGTAATAGATATAATAAAATATATTATAAAAAATAAATATATTTTATAATCATCTTTCTGGAAACATGAAACTGAAATTCAAAGGATTTGATAGGTACAAGCCCATATGAGAAGGATTTTTTGTTTAAAATATTAAACAGTGTTAACTTTCAATACTTGTCATATTTAATTTATACTTTATATGTATATGAATTTTCAATGTATCTTTAATACCCATCGTTAGTCCTCACTGCTACTCCTCCCAGAACCTGTACAGCCCAGGTGAGCAATACTATTTCATGGTATAAAATCATCATGCTAAACCGTTAAGTGAATTCATCTACTTAGTCCTTGGGAAAGGAGCAACTACAACTCCTAAGATTCCAGTTTCTGGTGAAATTCAATTATGTGTAATGGAAGATTTACAGAACTTCATACATTTGGCTGATTTTTTTTACTTGGGAAATCACATGGATTCGTACAGCCCTGGAAGTTGTGGACTGCCTCAGTTTTGTACCCGCTCCCTGAACGTAGGTGTCCAATGAGCCCCATCACTGGTGTTGCCAGCCTGCTTGCTCTCTCCCCCTTGGATCCTGAAAGGGATGTGAGGGAGGGAAGTAGACGGCTGTGTCAAGATGCACTAAATGAGAAAATAGAGATGGAACACTACTTTCCAACATTGCCCCAAATGTCCTGAGTGGCAGGTAAACAGTGCTTAACTCATACACATCAATACTTCTAAGTAATTAGGAATGGAAAAATGTTAAATGAGAAACTAGATAGTCACAGAGAAAACCAAGTGCATGAAAAAACCACCATATGGCATAGATGCAAGAGAACTCACCAGCATTTACAGAAGGGCTCCAGTGATGATTAAATTTCCTTCAAGTCCCTGTCCCTGAACAGATGCATTTGCATGTATGCTAGGCTTCGGATACTGTCCAGGGGTAGAACGTAGTGGCACACACCGGAGACGTGGACCCCTGCCCCTGGGAACCACGCGCCCCCCCCTCCCCCCCGCTACTTCAAGGACAGCTTTGACCACTTCACGGGTTAGGACACACTCAGGTGTCTCTTTTCCTGTAGATCCCATACCTCTTAAGGCAAAAGACTTTATGTCTTTTTTTTAATTTTTTTTAAGATTTTATTTATTTATTTGACAGAGAAAGACACAGCAAGAGAGGGAACACAAGCAGGGGGAGGGTCAGAGGGAGAAGCAGGCTTCCCACTGAGCAGGGAGCCAGATGTGAGGCTCGATCCCAGGACCTTGGGATCATGACCCAAGCCGAAGGCAGACGCTTAACAACTGAGCCACCCTGGCGCCCCAAAAGACTTTATGTCTTATTTAGCTTTTATCACCAGCAATGGCTGACACACCCAGAGTGATGGACAAATTATTTTTAAAATAAACCCTCCAATTTTCTCATCTGTAATATTGAAGTTTTATGTTCCTTTCAACCTCTATAATTCTATAATTTCATTTTTTTAAACAAAAATTCAAACATAGTACTCTTCCCTCAGCTACTGAAAATATAGGAAGTCTGATTCTTCATTTTGCATGTAGCAAAGAACAAAGCATCTTTTGTACTTTACCTTGATTCTTCTCCCTTTCGTGTAAGCCAGCCCTGGGTGCTCACAGAAGGCAAGTCTCACACGTGACAGTTAAGAGAACAGCCTCACACATTATTTTTTATATGTGGGAAAAGAACATGGGTCTTGAGAAGGGTAGTCAATTGCATTGCAAGCCACACATTCAATTTCCAAATTAAGTCTTTAGGTTTCCCATTGCCCCTCTCCCTCTCCCTCTCCTCCTCTCCCTCTCCCCACACTTTCCTTCCCTTCTCTCTTTCTCTCAGTGTTTGACAAGAAAACTTAAAAGTCATGAAAATCAAAGCAATACAACAAAAAGCGTGACTTCTAGGGTAAAGTCATCAACATGATTCTAAGAGGCACATACTGAAAAGACTCAAATTCAACTTTGCTTGACTCTGCATGAGACCATGTTTGTTACTGATGTCATTTTTACCCCACATTTCAACTATTCTCTAAGAGTGGAGCTTTGTAACCTCACCTCACCTTATTATTAGAGTTTTCTTATTTTATTTAAATAATTCTCTTAATTCTCATCACTCTTCTAAGCAATTGTGTATTTCCTAATTTGCTTGACATTCAGATGTTCCAACTGTCATTATGATTTAAGATTTCACTGATTCTAAATGGTAATCATATAAAAAAATATTCCAAGGAAAACAATTTTGTGATGCTTAATAGTATCTGATGATTCCACTAATTATTTTACACAGGCAAATCTGTTACTTAGCACATGTGAATACCTCAATCACATGACTAATTTCAGGTTTGGAGATTAGGAACCTGGTCTATTTTGTATGGCGCAGCTAGCTGAAATCTAAGAAATAGGACCCATTCTTTCTAGCACTACTGATCTCAATTCTTTGTGTTTATTCAGTTAGTAGCAAAACTAGTTCTAAAGTATAATGGCATCAGGTATGTTTGGAGAAAAAGCTGCCTCCCAAACTAAAACAACCAGTTACAAAGCTTTCTGGGTATAAGGCATTCCATAAGAATTAAAATGTTCCTGTCTTCTTGAGTGCTGTAACTGAAATTATAAAATTATATAATCAAAATTATTTGACACTTGTCAAATCTTACTAACAACAATGTATGCTTAAATATTAACATAATTCACACAAAAAAGTTAATGCTAAATTGCTCTAATTTTAAAATACTCCTAATTCAATTTCAGACAATACTTTTTTTTTAACTGTAGAAACAAATCACTAGGAAAAATAGAACTCAGTTACATAATTTTATTATACAGGCCTGACATGAAATAAATACTCACCATAAATACATAGGAAGAGCACCATGTTTGGCTAACCATGACTTTGAAATTACAGATCCATTCACACCTACTGTGGAGCAACGCAGGAAACAAGCCAATCAATAAGGTCTAGTTCTGATTCTAACCTTTCTATTTTAACAATGAGGAAATATGTGCAAAGAGGTTAAAGAAATCACTAAAAATGGTGCATGCTGTTAAAGGCACCATAAAGGACTGTTTCAGTGAAGTCTCACCCAAACCCTAGCTGTCCATGGAGCTGCCCAAGAGCATTAAAGAAACTTTGCTCCTGTTTTCCATATTGTAACATTATCAACCCAGAGAGAGTGCCAGGTGAACAGTGACACAGAATGGATATAATGTAAAACAAATGGAGAAAGAAGCCAGGAAGAAGCAAAATAACGCTAGGGATATCCACAGTGAGACAGAAACTCCAGGCGTTCAGACTTGCAGACGCACACATGCTCCCACAGACGGCCAACCAGTCCTTAAGGTTCCAAACAACCGGGAAGGATTAAAGCCTCATGTAAGAACTGAGCAAAGCTGACCAGAGTGAGAGCTGACTCACAGGCGTTCTGTCAGGACAGGACCAGCTCCTGGACTTGAACCTTCACGTTGCCTTAATTTGAGTCCCATAGGAATTCCTTCAATCCAGATAGAATTTAAAGAATGAAAGAATACCTTGATTAAAATAAAAATTTTAGGAAATCCTTGTAAACTGGGGTAATTCGTTAGGTTAATGAAGAACTTGTTCACCATTTAGTTTCAGAGCTTCTTTAAAAGCCACTAACTTAAGTCACTTCTTCCTAAATTTACCTCATCAATATTGATTTTCATGCATTCACTGCTAATTAGGGTTGAATCATTAAAGAAATACAATAATTATTTTTCTGCACAGAACTATGGCTCTTCAGTTCAATGGATAGCTAGACTGAAACTGCCTGAAGAGAGGATCTAACTCAACTCTAAGTGATAAGATAATCAAGGCACATGGTATTTCACAGTTTCCTTCATAGTTTCCTCCATGATTAGTTTTAAAAAGAAAAGAAACACTGAAATGTGAAATTCCTTCTCAACTTCTGATTTGTCCTAACAGACACAGTATTCCCCTCCGTAAAGAGTTCCGTATTATTTCTTGTCCTTTGTGCCCAACTATAAAATGAAGATAATACTATCCCCAAATGGTCGTTACTACTCTCCACCTCTTTGAGGCACAGAATGAATGATGATAAGCGTTCAAACCAGCTCCTTTATAACTAGTTAATACAGAACGAGCACAGACAGTCTAGGGGAAAGAATGTTTCAAACAACTAAAGCAAAATTCTTTATATTAAGAAATCAGAAAAGGAGATACATTGTCTGTGCCCATGGGTACCATCACACAACTGACCCGAAATCAGTTAAGAGCACAACTGGTGGATGACTGTAATTCTGACTTTGTCTCCCTGGTGACAGAAGCCTACAATTATGATACAAGAACACCAAGTCTTTTCCAAAGTATCTAAATCCGAATGCTCTAACTTTTTATATCCATCCTCTTGCCATCCATCCATCCCACTACTTTTCCCAGGTCTGGAGCAATGGCTGCCATTGCAGTTTCCCTCTTCTCAAGTCCTCTTACTGATATCAGTTGACTCTTTCTGAATTCTTAGGCCTTTCACTGTGCCCCCAAACACTGCAACTGCTACCCATCCCACCCTGCATACACTTCATTTCACACCTCTCTGATTCTGGTAAAGCCCTTCTCTACGTCTTGTTGTTGCACAGTGCTACAAACATTCTTAAACAAAGATCTGTTGGGATATGGTTTTCTCCCATCAACTCATGCTTGTCCCTGACCTTTTATTCCTTAGGGGTCTGCATCTGGACCAATGATACCATCATTTTCTCCCAGCTGCAGAAGCCTGGTAAAATACAATTTTCAAAAAGGTAAAATCAGGACTTGTGCGTAAATACAAAACACACCTGTGTCAAAGATTTTATATATACAGCAATTAATGAGGAAACCCGTAAGATGTTGAAACCAGTTAAAATGAAAACCTGAAGACCTATGTATTTAAAGGCAAATTTAAAAAGTAGTGTCAGGGTAAGATTGCTAGATTACACAATGGGTTAATGTCCAATAGGCCAGTAAACCATAATTTTTAAATCATCTTTTCTACCAGGCAGAAATCATCAGTATTCTACCACAAAGTTATACAATAGCCCGGAAAATGGAAAATCAAAGGTAAAAGTCTTCACTGAACTGAAGGGACACCCAATAATCTCTGCATATATCTATGTTTCAGAATTTTTTATTGCTAATATTCTCACCCTTTGATAATGATATAATTCCCAGAGATTGTTCTTTAAACAAAAAAGGCTAGCCTCATTAGGTTTGGCCTAATTACTCACAGAAATACAATGCAAAAAGGATCCTAATTAAATGCACAAACCAAGGGGTGCCTGGGTGGCTCAGTCATTGAGCGTCTGCCTTCGGCTCAGGTCATGATCCCAGGGTCCTGGGATAGAGCCCTGCATCGGGCTCCCTGCTCCGCGGGAAGCCTGCTTCTCCCTCTCCCATTCCCCCTGCTTGTGTTCCCTCTCTCGCTGTGTGTCTCTCTCTGTCAAATAAATAAATAAAATCTTTAAAAAATAAATAAATAAGTAAAAAATAAATAAATGCACAAACCTTGAGTTTGCGCTGCAAATATGTGGCCTTACAGTCCTGAGCAACTGTGAATGACTAAGAATTTACTTCTGTCTGGACTTTTCTTTGAGGATCTTGGATTAGATTTGTAAAACCTCACTTATTTTATCATGGGTCTATAGAAAACCAAGCCCAAGACACTCTGTCGTGCAGATTTCACTTTCAGTTCCGATAAATTTCATCTACTTCCTCTCTTCTTAGGGCTCCAAAATGTTCTCAGGTCTCTGACCTGGCAGGAGTCCATACCATTGGTGAAGCTGGTGCCCAAGGTTCTTGGGAGGACTTTGCAGGCACTGAATCCACATTAAATAGTCTTGTGTACAGGCTTCCAAGGATGTACTTGCTCTCTAATAGCAAGTAAGCTATTCATACCTAATTAAATGACAATCACTCTCCAATGTGATATTGGTTGCACAATTGATTTTTCCCACTTATATTCTGGTAAAACAAAAAGAACAAGATTCTTATTGACTCTATCCAAATAACTATATTGCCAAGTAAAATAAATGAATCTTGGTAAAATAGTTGTTTCTGAATTCTAAAGGATGAGTGAGAATCAGATACCATTAAAAATGTTTCATTTCAGTTTACCAAACTAAAGTCTACGAAACTGAGACTCAGAGATAGCTCAAGAACAAGAAAAGGTCTCCTCATATAACCATAAAGAATAGAAGAGTCAAATAGTACCAACAATATCCAAACAAATAACCACAATTAAATTTCCCTTATCCTTTCATTCAGTCCTTAGTAATTAAGTATTGTTCCACGTATACCGCTTTCATTAAGTAGATCTGCTGCTGGACTGAAGAAAGTCCTGGGCTGACTCAGCCGTTGGTATGGGCTGAAAGTTGTCTAACAGGTGTCCCCTTGGAGACCTGTACTCAAGCCTATTCCCTGAAGTAGTAAGAGTTCAGAGGCTGGTACAGTCCTGTGCATAGGTTCCAAAACCCTTCTTTGTTGAAGGTGCGAATTCTAGCCTGTAGCTTATAGCAGACTTGTCAGGCAAGCACTGCAGAGAAGAACCTTGTTTAATAATGAGACTCATGACTGTGGTTAATCGATTACAGTAACCAATAATATCAGAACGGTTAAGAGTAAAATTCTCTCTTGGGATACAACAAACAACTATTTCATTAGGGTTTCCCCACAGAGTAAAAATATAGTAGGGACAGCAGAGGCACTGACAAATACCCAGGGCTTTTTCAAAATATATACAACCTGCTTACACAAACTTAACCTTAACACCTCAACATTGTGCTTACACAAACTTAACCTTAACCAATTTTTCAGATTGGACAACTTTCACCACACAGCTCTTAAAATACTTTGAGCTAATTCAGAAACATGGAACCCCCCTCATATCTAGTATGATACTACTTGTAAAGTGAAAGAATAACTTTTGTGATTTTCCAGAGGTCCTCCGGAAAAAAGAAAGATAGCTTTTAGGCATGAAAGACATCCTGAATTTTTTTTCCCTAGACTTACAATCAAATCTAGGGAAGGCAAAATCAAGAGCTGCAAGAGATCTGCTGACTTCAGATAGGACCCTGGCAGCGCGGGATCACTGGTTACCTACTCCATCCACGTGCCACAAGGAAGGCACACAAGTATAAGGAAACTAGTTCTTCACAAGTGAGGGAATGATATTCACTGCTTTTATTTATTTGCATTTGTTTGTTTTATCTTGTTTTTGTAAATAATCAATGACATGATAAAGTCAGTACAAAGCTGAGAAAATCATTCAGTTAACAGAATCTCTGACACTTAGGCACATTACTCAGCAGGTAAAAAATAACTTTTTACCACTCTTTGTTAACTCTGAGACCAATTTATCATTTTAACTGAGTGAGTCATTTTCTAGTTTTGTATTGATATAATGTTTGGCAGTAAAGACTTCATAAGCAACTTTTATTGCCTTAAATTGTCTTGAGAACAATGCTATCAAAACTGAGCAAACTTTACCAAAGATTTAATACATTTCATTATTTCTTATCAGATTCAGATATTATAAAACAAGGCAAATAAAATACACTTCCCTCAAACACTCCACCACTTGCTATCTACACTCTTGTCTTTCACCATTCTCTTCCTATACTGGAATTAACACTTCACTTTAGGACAAAACCAGTCTCATTTTTTTTTTCTTGAAAATCAAAAACACGTACACAGTTGCATTCCTGGTGATAACATTAGTTAAGACTTTAGCAAACGCAGTAACTCCTACATGGTAGAGAAAACTGGGTGACAGATGATCGAGAACTGTCAGTCATTCGCATGCAGCTGGATTTTGCAGGCCAGCAAAGCACATAAATGCACATTACACAATTTTCTCTAGCCATATTCATACCTCTTATATCTTCCTAAAATGGCAAAAAAAAAGAACATATTCACCGATGCAATCCATTAAAAGAAGAACCAAAAATACAGAATATTTAAAATATGCTTCGCATTAAATTTAGTATTCTATCTCGCTTAGAAATTATTCAGGTATCCAAAATATTACTTATTAATTAACTCAATTTTTAATGCAAGTTTTGAAGTTGCCTTAGGCCTTGAAATCATGTTTAAGCTGACACTCTGTAAAACATAATTACTGTTACAAAAATCACTGAACAAAATTGATTAAATATATTCGAAAATATTTCATAATCTCAAACATTATATAAAAGTAATTAACTGATTAGTAAAGCAATGTAAAGTTTAGAAAGCTTAGATTCTTCAGTCATTTCATGAGAGAAAAGTACATCTTATTAAAAAATAATGTACGCTTATACTTAAATCTGAGAAATCAGAGAAAAGTTGTAATTTTTTTAAAGAAAAATTATAAAACCAATCTAATATATTCAAAGATGCACTTTCATTATGTGAACTTGTAGTCTTAAATGTTTCTTAGTAGTTTCTGTAAGAAGGATAAAATAGCCTTTATTCAGAACGTCACGCACAAGCTTTCCTGAATTGCAGACACAGGTGTACAGACACACAGAGCTTATTCGGTTCTATACCTTCAAATACCTTTATTTCTACAAGAGTAAACTAGAAACACAAAAACTCTCCAGATCAGCTCTCGAAGAAATTCTTTCCTTTCCAGTGAGTATGAAATATTCTTTTTAATTGATTTGAGGGCACAGGGGGAAAAAAAAAAAAAACCTAGAAAACTAAAAACTTGGATTCTCTATCACCTCTCACACATTAGAAAATAGGTAAAGCATAAACCAAAATCCCCAATCATCACTGCCACCAATGAGCTTATTGGCAAGATTCATATGCATTTAATTTCTACTTCCCTTCTGGAGCCTCAGGTGAATTTATCACATGAAACAGGCAGCCATGATAATTTACTGAATTATTTTGCAAGACATAGGAGATTAAAGAATATAGGATAAAGTGGACTGTGAAGTTTAAGAACATGGATTTTTTTTTTTTATTAAAGATTTTATTTATTTATTTGACAGAGACAGAGACAGCGAGAGCAGGAACACAAGCAGGGGGAGTGGGAGAGGGAGAAGCAGGCTTCCTGCTGAGCTGGGAGTCCGATGTGGGACTCGATTCTAGGACCCTGGGATCATGACCTGAGCCGAAGGCAGTCGCTTAACCAACTGAGCCACCCAGGCGCCCAAGAACATGGATTTTTAAAGTTTCATCTTTCCCTACCTATTTTATTTTCTAATACTCAAAAACTGACAAACTGACTTTATAACTATTAGAAATAAAAGCTAACATAGGCATAAAGCCAAAGAACACTAAGTGTCATAGGAAAGAAAAACAGATTTCCACTTTAACTATTTAAAATGAGCTGTCGGGCGCCTGGGTGGCTCAGATGGTTGGGCGTCTGCCTTCAGCTCAGGTCATGATCTCAGGTTCCTGGGATCGAGTCCCACATTGGGTTCCCTGCTCGGTGCAGAGCTTGCTTCTCCCTCTCCCTCTGCCATTCCCTCTGCTTGTGCTCTTCTATCTCTCTGTCAAATAAATAAATAAAATCTTTAAATAAATAAATAAATAAAATAAAATGAGCTGTCATAAATTTACCTAAAAATTAGGCCTCTTGCAGATACATTTTAGCAGAAAGGCCCAACAAGAACCCACAAACACTTCCCATTAATAGGCTCTTCCTGTTAAGCTAGAGAGGTACTCAGACATCCACTGGGTTGCTTATCTTTAAATACTAATCAATCTGAGTACTAATCAAGCAAGACTAGTCACTGTAAGAGTTTAGAGAAAATAATATTGATTTCACATTTATGTTTAGTTTATGAATATAGCATTTTTCATGAACATGCAGTGCATTTTTTGATGTTTTCAAAGCAAAGGTTTTTGTCCAGAAACCTCTTCAAGTTTTTATGCATTCTGAAATATACTAAATTTTCTACTGAATAATTTAATTCAATTAATACTTATTTTCCTTCATGTGTAGCAATGAATTATTCAACTTATTAATACCCTTTGGGCTTCCACAATTTCTCAAATTGGAGCCAGCACAGCCTGTCTACAGTAGATTATTAAGAAGCAAAATCACATGTGTACACGTATATATGACATAC
The DNA here is from genome assembly GCF_054177405.1 of Leptonychotes weddellii. NCBI lineage: Eukaryota > Metazoa > Chordata > Mammalia > Carnivora > Phocidae > Leptonychotes > Leptonychotes weddellii. The sequence goes on from NC_138376.1 coordinate 125,670,643, forward strand.
AGTTTACCATTCTGAGATACCACTTCATGTTTTGCTTAACAGCATAGATAAGGAAGAGGTACTATGTTGGGAAAATGTAGGTTTCTACCCTACAACTACCAGCTAAATTTTCTTGAATTATCATCTATTTCCAGTAAGCTTCACATTCATAAAAAGCACCATGGAAGATAACAATTATTTAGTCAATATTTAATAGAAAAAAATAAAAATATAGCTTATGTCACTGATGCTAAAAATTGACACAAAATGACATCTAGACTGATAAATTGATTCAACCTTATTTTTAAAGAAACAACAAAAATTAGCACTAAAAACTAAAAGAACAAAAGGTTTTAAGTAAAAAGTTGAGTTCTAGTAATCCTTCAAAGGAATTCAACTGTAAGCATTTATAACTGTCTTAGTTTCTCAATATTTCTGATATTAATAACCTGGAAAGAAATAAACATTGCTTCCTGATCACTACTCTCCAGTCCTTACTTTTGAATATGCGCATTTCTAAGGTTCCTGCTGAATTAGGATACAAAACCATGTAATTTATTGTCCAAAACAAACCACTTTTTAGGATAATAGGAGGTGTTTATTCATAATTATGCCAGAAAAATAGACCCAACTAGGACCCTAAAACAAACTGGGATGCATTTATAAGAATAAAAGATGAAATGAGACAAAATGAACAAGACAATAATATACTATCTACATTATTCTTTATGACAACTAATTAAATAAAACTCTATTATAATTTTCAAAATAGAAATGTTGACTCTCCAATATAATTCTGTAATAAACAGAACTCAAATTACAGAATTGGTACAGTACCAAGTACCAAGAAAAGTACATTTAACCTAAAAAGAAAGAAAAACAAACAAACAAAACTACACTAGGAAGACTGTCAACAGTGATATCATTGGCGGGCCTGAGCCACAGACACCCTAACTTTTCTCTCACAGCCGGGTAGCTCTGGGGTCAAGATCAAGATGGACATTTTCCTAAACCTGGAATCATCTCTTCTCTCTAACTCCATCTAGGAATGCTATCATCTTCAGCTAGTCATGTGGATACACTAGAGGTAGAGAGGTGGTGTGAAGTCATAAAAGGTTTCCTATCTCTCATGAAGCATAAATGCTTACCTATCTCCCTACTCCCCAGCTTCCTGCTTGCTCTCCTTCCTCCCACTGCCTCCCAGCTACAGCCATTAGGCCCTGATGCTCCAAAGAAGCCTTTTACCAAAGCCTAAGCCTTCCACCAAGAACACAGTTAGCTCCTTTCAGAAATGAAGACATTCCCTAAGAGAGACGCCAAAATTCTCAGAAAATACAGTGATTCAGCCCCAGTTGGCTACAGAAAAACCTAATTCTCTTGGTAAACTTGTGGCTAGCTAAGTCCATCTGCTCAGTGCCGACTTGATGTCATTTATAAAAGTAAATTTCAGATGTAAACAATGTGTATGTGTGCATTTGTCTTTAAAAATAAAACAGTACAATGTGGTATATACTACAAAGAGTATGGGTTTTGAAATCCTAGAGACCCGGCTAGAGGCCTGGCACTGATGCTAAATAGCTGTATGTTCTTGAAAAACGAACAGACGCTCTCTAAGGCTTAGAAACATCAACCTCATAAGTTGTATTCAGGATTAATGATATGGTCCCTAGAGAGGTTTTAGCATAGTTCCTGGAATGTAGTAACAGTTACAATTTATTGAGCAATTTCTATCAATATTATTGAACACTGTTTCAGTGTACTCAATTTTTCTTTCAATGGCTTATTTATACAGTGTCTACCTAACAACACAGCCAATTCTACATCTTGATTTTTCATATTATAATATATGTATTGTCATGTTGAAACTGCCTTCTTATTTACTATTTTTTGACTACTATTCCACTGAATATCGCCAGTTATTTGAATTTTATGAGGCCTTTGGTCCTTTCTGTCTTCCTAATTATTAGGATTCTATGTAGCAAATCATACAAAATATCAAGGGAAGAAAGTAGGAAGGAAGGGCAACGGAAGGGAGGAAGAAAGGAAGGGAGGAAAAATAGGTAAAGACTAATCATTGTAATATTCATGGGAAAGGCAGGGATGAGGGGGCTACATAACTAACCACCCACAGGATGGAATCCCCAACACCATAACTGATTTTTTTTTGTTTTTTTTTGATGTAGTGTTCCATGATTCACTGTTTGCTTACAACACCCAGTGCTCCAGGCAGTACATGCCCTCCTTAATATCCATCACCAGGCTAACCCATCCCCCCACCCGCCTCCCCTCTAGAACCCTCAGTTTGTTTCTCAGAGTCCATAGTCTCTCATGGTTCGTCTTCCCCTCCGATTTCCACCCCCCTTCATTTTTCCCTTCCTACTATCTTCTTCTTCTTCTTCTTTTTTAAAACATAT
>NC_138376.1:125673535-125691327 GCF_054177405.1 Leptonychotes weddellii
ACAAACAATGAATCATGGAACACTTCATCTAGAACTAATGATGTAATGTATGGGGATTAACATAAGAATAAAAAAAAAAATAAAAGATTTAGTTCAAAGGCAAATTTTTTTTTTTTAAAGATTTTTATTTATTTATTTGACAGAGAGAGAGACAGCGAGAGAGGGAACACAAGCAAGGGGAGTGTGAGAGGGAGAAGCAGGCTTCCTGCGGAGCGAGGAGCCTGATGCGGGGCTCGATCCCAGGACCCTGGGATCATGACCTGAGCGGAAGGCAGACGCTTAACGACTGAGCCACCCAGGCGCCCCCAAAGGCAAATTTAAATACAGTTGCCTAAACTCGTCCTAGGTGTTCCTGTGTATTTTTATACAAATGTTACCTACATAAGTCACTTCAAGTCAGAAACAAAATGGACGAGCCACAAATACACATTGTGTATTTCATAAAATATATGTCCATTGTATATGTTATCATCAAAGTCCCTTAAAAGACAATTAATAATTAGCTACTTTTTTTTTTTTTAAGATTTTACTTATTTATTTGACAGAGAGAGAGAGACAACTAGAGAGGGAACACAAGCAGGGGGAGTGGGAGAGGGGGAAGGAGGCTTCCCACTGAGCAGGGAGCCCATGAGGGGCTCCATCCCAGGACCCTGGGATCATGACCTGAGCTGAAGGCAGATGCTTAACGACTGAGCCACCCAGGCGCCCCAATAATTAGCTACTTTTAAAGTAGAGACAATACAGCCAATGCAATCACTGAATGGAGCCATAAAATATTTAAAGCTCCAACATGGCTATGAACGCATTAGGTAAACCTAGGATAATATATTTAGCCCACTTGGACCCTGATTTTCAGAAACACAGGTGAAGGGTTTGGCCTACATGTAATCAAAGAGTCCTTGCAATGCTTATGATTCTAAAGATACTTCTGATACAGTGTATTGCAATGTCACCTGGAAAAGACTTCTAAGGATAGCTTTCCTTCACGCACGAAAATGGTAAAGCAATTTTTATTACTGCTTTCTTAATCTATGCTAAAAGGCCTATACTCTTACCTTCTCCTAATGTAGCTACTTTAAGAAAATCCATTTTACAAACTTTTCTCTTCTCTTAAAATCTTACCCACCAAACTACTGGGATCAAATCATACATCCAATGAAAGTATTACATCACTACCATGAGAACTGAAACATGCAAATGAAGAAGTTCAAAGTTACAGTTCCCACAGCAACTCTAATCTAGCTCATTGGATGCATAGATGTAGTATCTTCTTATTAGCAGATATGCAGTAAAATGCATGCCTTAATATATACTATTTATGCAGTTTACATGAATTATGCTTGCTGTGGGGACCATAAACGTTGAATGTTCTTTCAAAAACTTTTCATTCTTAGTCATAATTTTGCATTAACATAAGGCTGGGACAACATTTTTGTCATGGTTTTTCAGATTTCATCATATTTCTTTGGAGGAGACATAAAAACACAAGATAAAGTATAGTAACAGGAAACCAGAATATATTTATGCCAATGTATATTAAGGCATTTGCATATGGTTATGCCTGGAAGTTGTCCTAGGGTGCACATAATCACATGTTTTCCTGGTATAGGGAGAGAAAGAGTGGTATTCTTGCTTAATATCAGTATTAAGCAATAAACACAGTAGGGAAGTTAAAACCTTAGTATATGATTTTCCATTAAAATCCTAGAGCTTCATATGTTTTTATTTCTAGATTACACATAAATATAAAGACTATGTCAGTCAGATAACAGAAATTAGTGCTTGATATACCTGTCCCAGAGAGGTTTGATTCCAAATGGACCTAATCTTTTTCTAATTACCTGATAGCCCACAGCTGGCCTGAAATCAGAAGTCCCACCATTAGCTCATATGAATAGGGCAAAATTTTAAAAGGAAAATATTCTGTAAGGATCTGGAAAAACTTGTTAAAGTTAGGCCACTATCCGGCAAGTGGATCATTACAGCGGACTCCATCTAATTAACATGCTGCCATAGATGCCCAACTATGGAGCAAAGAGCTGAGACCAAAAGGAAATGGAAATGCTACCAGAGGGTGGTTCCTCTGACTCAGCCAAAGTGCTCAGTAAATTATTAGCTTATAATTAGTAACATTATTCCACTTAATGGACTCCATGATGGTGATGTCATAACTATAACTGGAAGCATGGGTTCTTTTAGACAGTTAAGAAATGAAAAGTATTCAGGTTATTCAGGTTATATGCTTTCTAAGCCTTGTTTTTGTCATATTCTTTAGTATAAAGAAATTAAATTTAGCAAATTCAAATGGCTGAAAGAAAACATTTGCACTATATCTATTGCAAATAAACCCACACCAAAAAGGAGTGGGAGACTCTTGATATTGTATACAGACATGAACATTCTTGTGATGATTCTTTACTGGGGTCACTTCAATATGTTTGATGTTGGAATGTAACAAGAACATGAAGGTTCCAGTGCCTAATGCAAACACCAAATTATTGGGTAAAATTATCCCCCTGAGGACTTCAGTTTCTGCAACTCAAAAACTGAAATGTTATTTGTATTTTCTGCCTCACATAATTATAAGAAGGAGATGATGTACTTCGCAGTATTTTAGAATTTAAAATATAAAAATAACATAAGAATTTAAAATTTTAAAAATATCATGAGAACAATTTTGAGATTTTGAATTCATCTACAACAAGGAATGCATCAACTTCTGCGACAAAACCAAACCCTTATATAGGGTAACATTTCTAAATCCCACTGCAATTTAACCAGATGCATTTAAAAATTTTTTTTTAAAGATTTATTTATTTATTTGAGAGAGCAAGAATGAGAGAGAGAGAGTATATGAGAGGGGGGAGGGTCCAAGGGAGAAGCAGGCTCCCCGCTGAGCGGAGAGCCGGATGCGGAACTCGATCTCGGGACTCCAGGATCATGACCTGAGCCGAAGGCAGTCGCCTAACCAACTGAGCCACCCAGGTGCCCCCAGATGCATTTAAAATTACTACATTTCACATTAGTTCCACAGTTAGCTCATTCTTATTCATTTCCTATAACATATTCTATTGGTCTTAAACAATAAGTTTTTAGTGGGCAGGGACTGTATCTATTCAATTTTCTGTAGGGTCTAGCTCTTCAAGCAAAGATATAATTAATAAAATATTTGTGAAGAGGATAATGAGATAATTTTTACCTAAAATAAGACAAAACTAAACATTCAGCACTCATAGCCACGCAAACCTATGATACTTTAAGATTTGAACTGAAATTCTCTACACATCCCGTTCTCAATAAATTGATTGATAATTAGGTACGTGACACACCAATATCATACAAGTCACTTGGATTGCCAGTATAACTCAAGACAAACTGCAGTTCAAGAATCTTTAAGAAGGATTTTAAATGGGTAAGTGCACTTAATAATTTTTATGACAATTAAAACAAACCCAGGTCTTACCACTTCTTTGATGGTAAATATAAGAAATAACATATTCTATACAGATAGCTAGATGATAGAGAAGAGGGAAACATGTATCTCTCAAATACCTGGAAAGAATCAAGCTATAAAAGCCTTAAAAATTCTAGCTTACATATGTGATAGTGACTTTAAAAGTATAACTTTGTATGAATTAATCATTTACAATCTTTCACATCATTATAATATAGCAACAAGGTTAAACATTGTATCTTCCTTAGTTGTGTGAATTCAAAGGGCTGCTATTCAATAATTGTAAATAAAATACCTTCCTGGCTATGCTTAATAACTATACACTTTATGCCATTCCTCCTTTAACTCATATATATTGTTCAGTCAACTTCCAGTTTTGTATTTATAGTTTATATTAGAACAAGTTTCATTCGGGGTTGATTTGTGACATAGATAACACCGTAAGCTACTTTTCTACATTGCTTCTTAGAAGCCATTTCCATTCCTGCACAGTATACAGATTAAGAAAGTTACACATAATAAGTAATGTGTCACTATAATTTGAAAAATTCATCTTGTTCACGTTCTCCAGCTCCTACTAAAAGATTTATAACACCACTGAACAGGAACTGATGAATTCATCACTGTCTGGTGCATTTTGATCATAATCAATAACATAATTTTACCCTTAAATAGGATTTCAATTAAAGCATATTTTTCAAAGTAATTTTACTTTAACAAAAAATGGGCTTTTGTACCATGAATCATTAACCCATTAGAAACCAAAAGAAAATTATCTGTCTCTGAAGTTCTGCATCAAAAAGTAATAGATGTAACTATACTCTATCTCTTGTATTTCACATTCCCCACAAGTACATTTCATAAAAAATTACATTATTATATTTTCATCATGGAAAATGAAAAGTAATATACTTTCATAAAATAATAGAACCATGAAAGGTTTATCAGATGAAAGTGATGATACACTGCTTCTGCTTGGACAATGTGAATTTTATCTACAAAGAAAATATTTTCACCTAAACAAAATTACTTTGTCATATCATTACAAAACATCAAAAAAAATCTTTATAAGGAAGTCACTTTCATTTTTGGAACCTTTAGATATACAGTCTATCCTGTTTTTGACATTTACTCAGAAATAAGCCTACGTGTTTTACTCCCTATTTTAACCACAATGAGCTCATTGTTTCTCAATGATCAAGCCCAAGTCCTTAGTAAGGCATATGAAGAGGCTTGTTTCTTGCCTCTCACTGAATAAGTAGAATGCAAAATGAGTGCTACGATAAAGGTCTGTATAAACAGCCATGGGATCATGGAGAAGAACTGACCAAGGATGTCAGGAAAGACTGAACAAGAAAACAGTGTTTGAGTCTGATTTTAAAGGATCAATACATATTTCCTAGGTGGAAAGGGGAGAATATGCAGAGGAAAATACATACAAAGGCATAGTATATTGGTGAAACAGAGAAATCTTTAGTGGGCAAAAGTATTGACCATGGCAGATTGATTTGTCTGTCTTTCCCACATGAGGGAGGGGAGGGCTCCTGAATGGTAGAGCTCTCACTCACCCTTGTATCAAGAGGACCTCTTAAGATCCAATACACAGTAAACACTGAACAAAGTTTGTGAAGTAGATGAATGGGATGAAGGGGTGCAATCCACATACTCTGTTGCTGATCTTAAGATGGTCAGCCCAGTTAGTGTGGTTTTACCAATTTATTTATAAATACCTATTTAATCTTTGTACTGTATTCAGTTTGTGTAAGAGTCTTCTTTGGTTTGGTTCTCAGGCATTTGACTTTCAAACTAAAAAAGAGATGAAATGTACGACTAAGAATTCCAGGTGCTGAGCAACATTCAACTAAGAAAGAACAGTTGTTAAGGAGCACTGGCCTGCACTGATTTCAGTTTCTCAAGTTGAGTCAGAAACTCAAAGAACAAGTTTCTGATGACATTTCTATGAAAATTCTAATGCCTAAACAAAGCAGGCATGATGAGGGAACAGAAAGTAAGCTGAGGACAAAGCAGAGCTGACACCCCCCCACCCCCCCATGGTATATATGTGACATTCCTCAGGTGCTCCTGGCTGCCCTAAAGGAAAAACAAATAGTTAACTTATAGAGTCTCCCTCAGTTTACAAATGTATAGCAATCTACAAGAACAAAGCATTTCTATCAATAACCTAGCTTCCAGAAGGAAATGTAGATACAATTAAATGCCCTTATAACCTGCAGCCCATTGACAGATAATTTAAGCAGGCAGAGTGTAATATTCCTCCAGAAGTTCCCAACTATCTTAATGTTAATGCCTTACTGGAGGGGTAAACAACCTCAGCTTGTCAATGGCAAGGCCTCTGGTAGCCTGTGAGTCTTCTTTAGCATATGAAAGTTCTTTTGGAAACCTCCCTTTTTCCTTACCTCCCCTAACCCCGTAGTATATAATCAGCCACCCCTCACAACCCCAGTGCAGCAGCTCTTTCTGCCCACGGGTCCTGTCCCTGTGCTTTAATAAACCACCATTTTGCACCAAAGACGGCTCACGAATTCTTTCTTAGTCATCAGCTCCGGACTCCACCCCATTGAACCTCACCTATATCCCAAAACCCCAACAGGCAGAAAATAAGATAAGGTAGAGGCTAAAGAATAAAGAGAACTAGATAACATTGGGAAGGCAAAGGGAACAGAGACAAGGAGTCGCCATTACGTTACTGTTAGTTTGGGCTGCTTAGGAGGCCAAGAGTGGCATGATCTAGCAGAGCATAGAACCCTGAACACAGAGGTTTCTTTACTAGAAACAATCAGTGGAGTTCTAGGCTCTGCCCTCTAACATCTGAACTTTCCTGTGTCCTGTGAGTCTGTAGTCAGTCAGTAAACCAAGTTTGTTGGCTTGTTAAATACAGCAGGATTATGGCTGAAGGAATCAACTATTCATATCTCTGTATTTGATATGTTCTCTAGCCCTTCACACTTCTTTGCAAAGCAGAAAGAAAGGCTGAGGTAAGCAGTCATATGTGATGCAGGAAAGATTCAGGTACATACTTGGAGAGGTTGAGAATAGAACCCACACTTGGAATAGAAAACCTATTGCAAAGGCTGGGCCTGGGGTAAAGGGAGGTGGGGGGTGACTTGGACTGAAGAGGAGGAAGAGGAGGGACAAAAAGCCTTAAAATGAAATGATGTGAAGCAACTTGCCTTGGGAGAACCTGGGAGCAGAGTGACCCAGTGTCCAGCTGTTCCCCAATGTGCACCATCCCTATAACTCATCAACTATGAACAACCTGCAAGCTAATGGTTTTATATTTCTCATTAGCTAATACTTAGTAAAACGCCTTCTGCTGTCAGAATCACTCAAAACATTTCACTTTTGTATTGACTTTCAATATAATAACCCTCTGAGGGAGGCACTATTACCATCACCATTAAAAGTGTGGCAGGGTAAGGTTAAATACCTTGCCTAAGGCCACAGAGATTTCCATTCTTCTCTGAAGAAGGGGTGGGCACTTGATCACCTTGTGTGGGGAGGAGCACACAAAGGGGAGATTTCATCACCCCAAGGAAGGAACTCAATAGAAGACAATGGGAGTTCCTGCAAACATACCCCCACTGTGTCTGTTTAGTCAATAGCATCTTAAAACTGTTGCCATGTCCAGAGGAAATAATAACAAAAAAATAATCACATTTAAAATTGTTAAATATTTTAACATGCAAAATTTTTAAATGTTCTTTTTACAGGTTAAAAAAAAAAAAAAGGAACAGTTAAGAAACAAATAAGGTTGGAAAATAAGTTTCCTCACCCAGAAAAGAGACGATAGAATTGAAAAATAAACAAACAAACCCCTCTGTCTAAAACCCCCATCCAGCTCAAGGTTACATGAGTCTAAGAAGAAAAGACCAAACTTTGGATGGGAAGGATGTGGCTGAACTCAATGATCTGCTACAGTGGTGAAGACCTGCCAGCCTTCTGATCATTCTCAGCTTATTCCTCTATTTCTAATTCAGTTCTAAGGTATCTCTAGGGGTAAAGGAGGAAGTAGCTTTTGTTTTTATCATGATCCGATGCATGCTTTTTTATACTGTTAATTAGAGAATAAAGCAAGTTTCTGAGGGCCATTATAATAGCATATAAATACTAATATCTGTGAATCAATATATTCCCTGGATTTTCCACTGATTGAGGAAAATAATGAACTGACAAAGGAGCTAAATTCCTTGAAAAACGGGAACTATCACATAATTTTTTTTTTTTTTAAGATTTTATTTATTTGACACAGAGAGAGACAGAGAGAGAGCACAAGTAGGCAGAGTGACAGGCAGATGGAGAGGGAGAAACAGGCTCTCCGCTGAGCAGGGAGCCGGATGCGGGGCTCGATCCCAAGACCCCAGGATGATGACCTGAGCCAAAAGCAGCCGCTTAACGGACTGAGCAACCCAGGCGCCCCCACATAATTTTTTTTTTAATGACATTTATGTATACACAGATGCCATTCCTTGTAAGAAACAAGTACAGGGATGCCTGGGTCACTCAGTTGGTTAAGCATCTGACTATTGATTTTGGTCATGATCTCAGGGTTGTGAAATCAAGCCCTGCATCAGGCTCCATGCTCAGAAGGGGGTCTGCTTGAGATTCTCTCTCCCTCTCCCTCTGCCCCTCCCCCCATGCATGCATGCACTCTCTCTCTAAATAAATAAATAAATCTTAAAAAAAAAAAAAAAAAACAAGTTACAGCCCCCAAATCCCATATTTCTGCACAGCACTTAAGAGATTAGTCCTAGCAGAGTGAAATGTTCATAAAGACCATGAAAGCTGAGGAAATAAGAACATAAACAAATTCAGTAGGTGAATTAAAGCTGTTCACACTGAGTGTGCCATTCTATAATGTTTTTACGTCACAAATAAATTGGGGATTCATCATTTTTCTGCAAAAACTTACAAATTCCAATTTCAAAATTATGTCAGATTAATTTAAAAATAAAAAACTCATTTTTAAGCTAAGTTGGTACTTATGTTAAAAGTTCAGAGTACAACAGGAAAATAATTAATACAAAGCAGTTTCCTGGTACAAGGAAGTACCTGGTATCAATAACCTGTGTATTAAAATTTAACAAGTAAGCACTCATATAACAAGTAGGGTTTCAGGACAACCAAATCCAACTAATTCTTGTTTCCATTATAAACAAACATTGAATTTACAGGTAGAACACAGATGACATATTAAAATGAGGTTACAAAGTACTTAGGATTATGAATTTCAACCTATATTAATAAGAAGAATGAACACATCAGGTTACTGCTAAACTCCATCTAATTACTTACAAATTAATCAAGGACAATAAAGAGAATTATCATCTAAAAGACTCATGATAGTACTACTAAGGAACTGTGCAGCCTCAATTATCCATGCTAATTAAGAGAACTGGCTAATCTTATACAGTGGATAATTTAACAATTTTTTTTTTTTTTAAGATTTTATTTATTTATTTGAGACAGAGAGAATGAGAGAGAGCACATGAGAGGGGGGAGGGTCAGAGGGAGAAGCAGGCTCCCCGCCGAGCAGGGAGCCCGATGAGGGACTCGATCCAGGGACTCCAGGATCATGACCTGAGCCCAAGGCAGTCGCTTAACCAACTGAGCCACCCAGGCGCCCTTAACAATTCTTTTTATTGGCACAGATTATATGTCTGTGCATGACAGCTTTACCTGAACATTTTGTTTTTCTCAGTTCAGTAGTAAAAATAAGTCTTTCCTTTCTTGCTAGATCATAATGCAAAGCCAGGATCTTTTTGAAGGTTTAAAATAGTAAATTACAAAGTATATAATCCACATGTAGTGTAGTATATAAAATCTGACTGCTGTTTATCTTTTAGTTAAGCTTTCAAAATACATTTAATAAATACATGTTAAGGTAAATGAATTGTGATCAAAATAAAAAGATTAATGTTTTTCTATCACTTTGAAAATGTCTCAAATTCAAGCCATATAAAGACCTTGTGAGTCACCATTATTTCATTTTACAGATAAAAATTATATACTCTTTAAGAAGTTAGATGTGGAGGGGCGCCTGGGTGGCTCAGTTGGTTAAGCGACTGCCTTCGGCTCAGGTCATGATCCTGGAGTCCCGGGATCGAGTTCCGCATCGGGGTCCCTGCTCAGCGGGGAGTCTGCTTCTCCCTCTGACCTTCCTCCTTCTCATGCTCTCTGTCTCTCATTCTCTCTATCTCAAATAAATAAATAAAATCTTAAAAAAAAAAAAAAAAGAAGTTAGATGTGGAGGGGCGCCTAGTTGGCTCGGTCGTTAAGCGACTGCCTCCAGCTTGGGTCATGATCTCAGGGTCCTGGGATCCAGCCCTGCATCCGGCTCCCTGCTCAGTGGGAGGCCTGCTTCTCCCTCTCCCACTCTGCCTGCTTGTTTTCCCTCTCTCGCTGTCTCTCTCAGTGTCAAATAAATAAATAAAATCTTAAAAAAAAAAAAAAGTTACGTGTGGAGTAACACGTGGTAAGCAAATAGGTGTCCTATTTTTAAGAAGTATTTTTAAAACTACCTATTACAAACAGATCTTTGAGTTCTTTCTCACCTGCGCTCTCATTCTCCTTTCTTTCAACAAATAAGTACTACCAATAAAATTTAACTGATTAAATTAACTACATGCCAACAAAGCTAGCTGCCAGCTATAAGACAGGCTTTGTGAGACTCTTGAATATTGGTCTGGATTGCTATTGAAACTCTCAATTATAACATCATGTATTCAAGTAATATTCAGCACCTAACAGAAATACAGCACACACATGTAGTAATTAAGAACATGCATACTGGGGGTGCCTGGGTGGCTCAGTCGTTAAGCGTCTGCCTTAGGGTCAGGTCATGATCCCAGGGTGCTGGGATCGAGTCCCACATCGGGCTCCCTGCTCAGTGGGAAGCCTGCTCTCCCTCTCCCACTCCCCCTGCTTGTGTTCCTGCTCTCACTATCTCTGTCTCTGTCAAATAAATAAATAAAATCTTTAAAAAAAAAAAAAAAAAGAACATGCATACTGGAAACTGAATATCTAGGATGGAATCACAGTTCACACTAACAGCTATGCAGGGGAGACAAATTATTTAAATGCTTAGTGCCTCCAATATTTCATCTAGAAAATGAGGATAATATTAGTACATATCTCTTAGAGTTGCTATGAAGATTAAATTAGATAATCCATAGAAAGGGATTCACACGTAGTACACGCAGCAAATATTGGCACATACTAATCTGGCACATAGTAAATACTCACTGTAAGTTAGCTCTTATTACTGCAAAATATTTATTTTCAAATACATAAATTTTAGACAAAAGGAGAAAAACTGCATTTTTTTCTCTAAGAGAAATGTCACACATTTCCCACAGTTTCTTATAATGATTAAAACAATGACAAAATAGGGACGTCTGAGTGGCTCAGTTGGTTAAGCGTCTGCCTTCTGCTCAGGTCACGATCCTAGGGTCTCCCTCTTCCTGCCGCTCTCCCTGCTTGTGCTCTCTCTCTCTCTCTCTCTGACAAATAAATAAATAAAATCTTAAAAAACAATGACAAAGTAATACATATTCTTTGAACAATTACAGTAAGGATTTTCAACTGGTGTTAAGGGTAGAAGGAGGAAGATACAGCTTCAGTAAGACTTACAATTTCTAGTCAATACTTTAATAAAAAGCTGTATTTAGAAAATGAAAAAGCTCGTAACTATAACATTAAAATAGGCAACTTTATTGTAAACGGGGGCATGGATTTAAAAAGAAAGGTTAAAGATCAGAAAAGCATATCATTCCATGAGGTAATACCTTGCTTTCTGTTAACTACACCACTAGACTGCACAGAGCCCCAAAACACAGGACATGATGCTGCAGGCATACTCAGGGCCAGAGGCCGCAGGAGAGGCCCTGACCCAGGACCTGTGTTCCTGGCACAGGAGAGGTTGCACAAGGGGGAAAGGCTGCCGGAACAGGAGGGAGCCTGGCTGTGCAGCGGAGGCAGGAGAAGGGAACGCCAGACCCCAGTGGATGGAGCAGAAACCCGGTCTGTTCCAGGCCGTCCAAGGTCAGACCAACAGCTGGGAAGCTGCCACGCCCGCAGTCCTCACCCAACAGGTTCCTCCAGAGCCCAAGGGCTGAGACAAAAGGTGGGGTAGGAAGTATCCCTCCAGGCTGCTCCTGCAGCCCCTCGTGGCCTTGAGGACAGGACCTGGCACGTGGCAGTCACGAGGTTGTAAGCTGTGCTAAAGATCAACGTTCAAGTTCTTTAAACACCGCCAGAATCTGTCAACTTGCAAAAAAATATGGACTTGGTTAGAATCTGAATCTACCTGCTTAGGGTGACTCAAATCTGTAGAATCACGGGAAATATCTAATAGGCCCCGGGACACGTAAGGAAAGATAGGAGGGAGAGCCTCATCTGCATGTTCCCTATCTTCAGCAGTACACGCTTTCCAGGCAATTCCTGCAATCTGGGAGGGTGTATTGATGATGATGAAGATAAAGATGAAGATGATGAAGTAACAACATACTTGGACCTACAGTAATGATGTCATTTGCACTTTAAGACAGATACAATTATCAGCATTTCAGAACCTGATAAAGGCCAGAGGGGGTAAAAAATTTGCCTAAATTATATGAGTAACTGGAAGAAGTGAGTTTTGATCTCAAGTCTCTAAACCTCTGAAGTCAATGCTCTTTTCCTGCTCTACCATTCTCTCCACGGGAAAGGGCATCCCATCATCCCATCATCGTCACAGAAGCCTGAAATTCCTACTAGTGAAACTAAAAAATGTGTAGACAATCTTTATCCAAGTAAACGTGTTTTTACATGTGTTCACATCTGAATAGATAACAGCAACAAATTGTCAGAGATCATAAAATGATTATTATATAGACTCCACATAGTTGAAAACATCAACAGTTGTGTCTTCTTGAGTCAGAAATCCCATTTAATAATATTATGTTTTAAAGAGGGCTGTTTATTTAGAGATCTGGATGGAAAGCTAAACTTCAGAATTAAGAAATTCCAATTTAACTGTCTCTCACTTACATAACTATATTCTTCACAACATCACTTCTTAATTCAGGGAAGTTACCCTTTTTTTTTTTTTTTTAAGATTTTATTTATTTATTTGACAGAGAGAGACAGCGAGAGAGGGAACACAAGCAGGGGGAGAGGGAGAGGGAGAAGCAGGCCTCCCGCCGAGCGGGGAGCCCGATGCGGGGCTCGATCCCAGGACCCTGGGATCATGACCTGAGCCGAAGGCAGACGCTTAACGACTGAACCACCCAGGCGCCCCCAGGGAAGTTACTCTTATTCACAATCTCAAAATTTCCCCATCTATGCCATGACCAGTCTCATACTTGGTGCCCACTTTTATGTTATACCAGTGAAGGCCTAGAAGCCAGTAATTCTCACTTCCCAAAACAGATACTTGCAAACATGAGCCATCCTAGATTATGAAATTAGGAGTGCACTACTGACTTCAGAAAACTGACAGGTAAACGGTATGAATTATTCTGCAACTATTCCTTTGTATCTGCCCTCAGGTGGCACCAAAAAGTACGATCCTAATATTCCAAAGCATAATAATCTTGTAAGGAATTACAAGGGTGGGGAATGGGGCACTGGGTATGATAAACTTGGAATGTTCTCATTATTTTCCAAAATAAAAAAATGGGCATTTAAATATTATATCTGGACAATAAACTAAGATACCACCAAGAAAAGCAAACACACCACTTTAGAAGCACATTTACTATTGACAAACTGAAACAAAATAAAACAAGAACAAAATTCCCTTCCTCTGTGCTACAAAACATTTGCAAAACCTAAAAGTGTCCTTGGTGAAGTGGTTAATATACAGACAGAATTAAAAATCATTTTAAAGTCCAGGTTATCGCATGTATGCAAGTACATACACAGAACTCCATTTATCAATTTCAGATTGCTATGGAAAGTGCTGAATTCCATTCTTTCAGGGAGATAGAAAACATTTATAATAGCAACAGCCCCACAGCTTTGAGTTACATCTTCTTGTAACTCAAAGAATGAAAAAAAAATCTTTATGACAATAACAAGAAAATGAATTTTCATTTTCAAAGGCAGTCTGTACATCACTGGCTGTCCTGCCACCCAGTTCTTCTGAAGGCATTCAGGCCCTTCACTGCAATGTCTCAAAAATCAATAGCAATTTATTCTCTCTTTGGACCCCAAGCAACAAAAGTAAATAATACCGTCACCTCCAGTCCTCCTGCAGAACATGGTCCCCAAACAGCCTTGCCACTAAAATACAACCTGTGCAGCTCTTTCTCTATGCCAGTGCTGCTGACTATATTGGCTTTCCTAGGGGACAAATACTTCAGCAGAGCCACCAAAGAGGTCAAGCCCTTGCACCTAGCCAGACAGAACACTGGGGCCGGAACAGAAAAGAAATCTTGACATCCTCCTAAGCTTCCTGCTTCAATGTCGTGGGGTTCACGAAAGAATAATGGAAAAAAAAAAAAAATTTCTTTTTTCAAGACAGTTAAAGCTAAGGGGAAAAATATGCTATCAAATATATCATATTTATAATTTTCCCCTATAGAATTTTTTAAAATCACCAGGCTTTCTGAAACAACTAGCTGAACCATAACATTTTGCAGCTAAAATCTGTAAGTAATTTTTTACATTATCTGGCTGATATAAACATTAATCTATAAACAAACACTTAAAAATGAACATTCTATTTCGATTACGCTCAACAGAGCAGTTGTTATCAACATCACCTAATTGTACAAGATATTACACACCTTCTAGAATATCTAAGGTGGCATTTCAAAACAACAGAAGGAATTTTAAGAATAATCAGTATAAACCTATCCATCTCCAGATAAAGGAAATCAGGCCCTATATTTAAAACCAGAAAGCTAGGTAATGGAAGAAGCGGCACTCAAATCCAGTTCTGACATCCTTTTCTCTCTACTGCTTATTGATAAGAAGTTACATATAGGCATCCTAAAGAAGAGCAAAAGTCATTTGGATGAGAACATACAGAAAGCCAGGATCCCTCGGGGTTTAATTATTTCTTACGAGAAAAATCAAGGACTTTGGAACGTTTATGCAGTAATTAAGATTTTCAAATCATAGAAGAATTTATCAGTCATACTACAAGTATTTACTAAATATCTGTTGTATACTTATCACTAGCAGGGTCTAAGGAAAAATATATACAAGTTAAAGAACTGTAAAAAAAAAAAAATAGAAAGTAATCAAATGTCAAATTATGTGAAGAATGAACAGAGCTCTGGTCCAGGGGGAGTGGGGTCAGAAGGGGAGGACATCTGGGTGAAGGAGAGGGGACTGTTCATCCCATCAGGCCCGGGCGGCAGACACGCTGAGGGATGAAAGGCTCTACCGGGAGATGCGCTGCCGGTCCAACAGTGGATGTCTGTGCTGCAAAGGGCAGAAGCAGGGTAGGGCCAGATGCTGGTAGCTACAGAAGGACTTAGGTTTGATGTGGCAGAGACCCCAAATAATGTAAAGTTAAGCATTTTATTTGGGACAATTACTGTGGTCATAATTTGACTCAGTCCTAACTCAAAAAACAAAACAAAACAAAAAATACTCTAAAGGTATGGTCTTACTGGTCAGAAAAATATGACTTGGAATATTACTTAATTTTCTAAACCAAAATATTGTTTCTCTGAAATTTCATTTATACAACCAAAAACATAACATTGTGAAGAAGCTGATTCGAGACTTATGATACTGGTTTTCTGATAAAATTAGTACCAGCAAACAAAGATAAGGGGGAAAATTTCCGAATCCTTCATTTTTATTTTGTTTTGTTTTGTTTTTTTAAGATTTTATTTATTTATTTATATGACAGAGAGAGAAAAAAACAGCATGAGAGGGGAGAGGATCAGAGGGAGAAGCAGACTCCCCACTGAGCCGGAAGCCCAACGCTGGGACTCGATCCCAGGACTCCGAGATCATGACCTGAGCTGAAGGCAATCGCTTAACCAACTGAGCCACCCAGGTGCCCCTTCATTTTTGACTTAACTACCTCAGTAAAGAAAAATGAAAACCTATATTGGAAGTTTTGATAAATCAGGTTTAAATTTTATACTTTAAAGAAAATATATACTCTACTACCTATAAAAATATGAAGCATCTTATGTTATTTATCAAAATTAATTCAACATTAAATTTAAAAACAAACAGGAATGCCTGGGTGGCTCAGTCGATTAAGCATCCAACTTTTAATTTTGGCTTGGGTCCTGAGATGGAGCCCTGGGTCAGGCTCGCCCTCAGCAGGGAGTCTGCTTGAGTTTCTCTCTCTCTCTCTCTCTCTCTCTCCCCCCCCCACCCTGCCCCTCTCCACTGTGCTCTCTCTCTAAAATAAATAGAAATCTTTGGGGCGCCTGGGTGGCTCAGATGGTTAAGCATCTGCCTTTGGCTCAGGTCATGATCCCTGGGCCCTGGGATCGAGCCCTGCGTCCGGCTCCTGGCTCAGTGGGGAGCCTGCTTCTCCCCCTCCCTCTCCCTCTCCCCCTGCTCATGCGCTCTCTTTCTCTGTATCTCTGTGTCTCAAATGAATAAATAAAATCTTTAAAAAATATAAAATAAATAGAAATCTTTTAAAAAATTTTAAAACAAACATCCTTTTCCATTTTTTTTCAAATTTTAGAAAACTCAGAAACTTTGTAGAAAACCAACATTCTTTTTTTATATATATATTATGCATTCATTGTAGAAAGTTTGGGAAAATACACATCTATAAAACACAAAAATACAAATAATCACATGAAAGCCTGTCCACCGGAGATGTCTACTGCAACATTTGATGTATGCCTCTTTCTGATTTAAAAACAGTCTACAATAGATATAAATATTCTACCTATAATTTGACAATGCATATCAAATGTCATGAAATGGCATCAAAGAACACAGTAACTCCACTCTTAAGAATTTACCTTAACAAAACAAAACTGTAGATGTGGACAGTAGTCTAGCAACAGGAACGTTCAATGGGACATTGTTGCAAAGAGTGAAAACTGGTAACAATCTTAGCCAAGAGCAGGACATTTAATAATTACTTTATAAACCTATGCAGACTTTGTCAGGATGATTTTTCACACATGTTGAATATAGTCAGTGTTTAACTATTTTTCCTATTGTTCTAACTTTTAAAGAAATACTCCTAGAATGTTCACAAATTAGTAATGTGTACTAACTAATTTGTAAACATTGAATGATGGTGACCAAACTGGTCCTAACATTAAACGCCTTTGAGGCAGAAACCACGTGTGCCCCGCATGCCCTTGTAGACATCACAGTAAAAGCGATAGAGGAACTGGGACATGAAAGAGAAGTTAGACTGTACCAAGATAGGGAAAGTGGTATTGGAAAGTCGTTTCAGGCAGACTATATGGCAAAAATAAAGAACATGAGTCTAGGGAGTACACAAGATGCAGACAGTTGTTGGAAGACGAGTGATGGGATGCTGTTGGGAGTGTGACATAAAGCAAAATGCTAATAGTATGTTGGGGTCAATTTTTGAAGGATCTTGTATGGAAGGCATGCTATTTGGAATTCACCAGATAAGCAAAGAGAGTCAACTTGGGCCAGTAATGATATCGGTGTTCTAGATACCAGAGTTACTATAGAAGACAGATCGGGTTGAGGGAGTAGGAAGAGAGACTAGAGGCCAAACACAAATAAAGAAGCCGTCACAACAATATCAGGCAACAAATAACACCGACTAGAACAGAACCGGACAATGGGGCTGGGCAGAAGAAAACAGACACAAGAAATGCTGTGAGGCGTGATCAAAAGAATTTGGTATATAAGGCAAAGAGGGTTTCATAGTTTTGCTCCTATATGGCTAGGGCAGTGATAAAATAAATTAAAGGAGGTAACACTAAGGGAGGGCAATTTGGGTTGGCAGAGAAAGAAAAGCTTATTTTTAAATACAATGAATCTGAGGTAGCTCCAGAACACAAGGGGGTGATATTCAACCCAGAAAAATGAAAATAAGGCACTGTAACTCAGAATGTAGATTTTGAAAGTACTCAACACACAGGATTGGGTGAAATCACATGTAGACAGCATTCAAGGTCAGAAGGAAACCACAGTATGCCACTTATTCTCTCAATAAAAGGTATAAAATACCTAAAACAAAAACTGCACAGGACCTACATGAAGAAAGCAACAAGCTAGAGTAAGAAATAGATGGAAACATCTTAATAAATAGAGAAATATTATGGGTCTTTATAGGAAGAATAACTTGGTTAAAGTCATCCATTCTCTAATTAATCTGTAGATTAAATGCAATATTAATAAAATCTGCAATACA
>NC_138376.1:125691827-125715802 GCF_054177405.1 Leptonychotes weddellii
AAAATCTGCAATACAATTTTGAGAAGCTTAGTGAAGTTATTCTAAAGTCATCTGGAATGAGTATCTGAGAAGAACTATTTTTAAAAGAGGAAGAGAGAAAGGAGAACCCAACCTAACAGACAGTAAAACATATTATAAAAGCGCAATAATATACTGACTCATAAACAGAAAGACTACAGGATTACAAGTCCAGAAATAGACACAAGTACATGTCATTATTTAAATTATGAAAACCTGGAATTTCAAATCAGCAAGGGAAGAGATCAGTTAATGAGAAGCAACATATAAGAAAGGTTTTTCCTACAATAAAAAAATTAAAAAAAAAAAAAGGTTTTTCTTCTGAGATGGGTTGGGACGATGGAGAGAGTCTGAGCTTTTCATAGATGGAGAGGAAGACATCAGGGACAGAAATACAAAAGAGAATGTTTGCTTATTGCAAAGTTACGGAAGTCAGGGAGCTGGATTCTAGTGAATGTTTAATGCTGGAAGAACCAAAAATGAAACCACTCACTGTAATGAAATGAAGCCTTTATAGAGGAAAATGTCAAGAAGGATTATCTGATTCCAATGATTGGGACAGCTCTGGAGAGAAAAGTCTTGGTGTGGTTTAATATATTAACACCAGAAATGAAGGGATAGCAGAGGTAAAAATAAATAAATAAATAAAACTTTATTGTCAGAGGGTGGGCTTGCCAAGTTTAAGATTTCTGAGTTGTCAGTTCTGAGAAATGGCATACTAAATCAGACTGCAGCAGTAGAAATGTCTGGCCAGGATTTTGACAGGTCAGTAATGTAGGCTCTGAAGTTCCCAAAGAAGTGCCTAAGAATCAAGACAGGGAAGGGATGGCAGTGAGGTGATAAAGTCCTCCAGTACTGTGGAGGATGGGCCTCCTGATAAATAGATGAAGAGAAAGGAAAGGAAGTGACTTAAATCTATTTTGAGCTTTGACTAGGGTAAAAAGTCCCTGACAACCAGATTGTGAGACAGATGTGTAATTCATCCTTCCACAGCTTCTAACACACAGCATACATTCTGTAAAAGATGACTTGAGCGTCAGTGGATGCTATAGAAGATGCTGGAAGAAATACTGAAAACCTAAAGCCAGCCCTGCAATCTGACCACTGGCAGGAGAGGGAAAGCAGACTGAACAGTAGCCACAGGAGAGCACACAGATGGCAGCCCTCACCAAAAGAAAGTGAGGCTCAGCCTAAGAGGACAGGTAGAGGGCGCCTGGGTGGCTCAGTGGGTTAAGCGACTGCCTTCGGCTCAGGTCATGATCCCAGGGTCCTGGGATCGAGTCCCACATCGGGCTCCCGACTCAGCGGGGAGCCTGCTTCTCCCTCTGACCCTCTCCTCTCTCATGCTGTTTCTCTCTCGCTCGCTCTCTAATAAATAAATAAATAAAATCTTTAAAAAAAAAAAAGAGGACACGTAGAAAAGCTTCTACGAAGGTCAGTGGGAAAGAGACAGTTCAAGGTCAGCAACAGCTGAGCTAGATGGGAGGCTTTCCTTTGCACCGCTGGGATGAAGTTATTTCATTATCTCTGCAAAGGTTGACTTCTAGTTACTCCATTTATGGTGGCCCTTCCAACTCTAGACACGAGTCCTCACCCAAAGGGCCCTGTGGAGAATAAAAGCAATAAACAAAAATACTCTTTGCACCTGAAACTGTCAGAAAAGTCAACATTTTTGGGCGCCTGGGTGGCTCAGTTGGTTAAGCGACTGCCTTCGGCTCAGGTCATGATCCTGGAGTCCGGGGATCGAGTCCCGCATCGGGCTCCCTGCTCAGCAGAGAGTCTGCTTCTCCCTCTGACCTTCCTCCTTCTCATGCTGTCTCTCATTCTCTCTCTCTCAAATAAATAAATAAAATCTTTAAAAAAAAAAAAGAAAAGTCAACATTTTTGAAAATGGTGGGCGAGGCAGACTCTCGAAATCTTTGTATAGCAGAGAAAAAAAGTATTTCACAGAAATATTTATTTCTCAATTTCAGAGTTTGTTCTCTCAATCACACTTGTCTGGAACTCTGTCAGAGTTGATTGTATTCAGACCCATGTGACTGGTTTAAACGAGAAAGGCAATGTGGCAATTCCCGTGTGAAATGCAATTGTTAAGCAGACCCAAATTTGCACCTGCATCAACTCAGTAAGTACTGACTAGCTTGCAAATTTCTTTGAAAAGAAGCTTATCTAGATATCTAGGTAAAGAGGTTTTTAAAAGGACTATTATGTTTTTTTAAAGTTTTATTAAGAGGTGTAATAGGCATACAGTAAGCAGCACATATTTGAAGTACACAATTTGCTATGTTTGGACACAGGAAGGTTCCCATGAAATCACCACCACAATCAAGATAATGAGTAAATCTTCCCCAAAGAATCCACCAGCTCCTCTGTAATGCCCCCACCGCTCTCCTCCTCCACCCGTCTCCAGGAACCACTCATTTGTTCTCTGTCCCTACAGTTTGTATTTTTGGGAACTTTTACAAATAAAATCATACAGTTTATATATATATATATATATATTTTTTTAGACTTCCACCTTTTATAAAACATTTGCCTTTATCCGGTGAAGCTTACTTAGAGCCACAATCTTTTTCATACATTTGCCTCGTTTGAAAAGAGGCTTTTTTAAAATTTGCACATTTACAAACAAGCGTTCTTCCTGGAAATTATACACATTAGAAAATTTAAGTCAGATTTATTTAGTTAACGCCAAATGTCCACTACTTTTTATAATACGGGACACATTTTACTCTTTTGT
This sequence comes from Leptonychotes weddellii, assembly GCF_054177405.1. Taxonomy (NCBI): domain Eukaryota; kingdom Metazoa; phylum Chordata; class Mammalia; order Carnivora; family Phocidae; genus Leptonychotes; species Leptonychotes weddellii. The sequence goes on from NC_138376.1 coordinate 125,694,586, forward strand.
CTGGTTTCTTTCCTTTCATATAATGATTTTGGAAGTCATTCACGTTGTCGCATGTATCAATCGTTCACTCCTTGTTAATTGCTGAATCGTATTCAATTGCATAGATATACGAAAATGTGTTTACCTGCCTACCTGTCGATGGTTATTTGGGTTATTTTCAGTTTTTGCCTATTACAAATAAAGCTACCACGGACATTTGTGTACAAGTCCCCGTATGAACATATGCTTTCATTTATCTCCGGTAAATGTCTGGGAGTGGAAAAGCTGTCTTGTACAGTAACCGCCTATGTAACTATTCACGAATCTGCCAAATTGGTTTTTTTTTCCCTAACGTGGTTTTTCCATTTCCATTTCCACCTGTGGTGTATGAGATTTCCAGCTGTTCTATATCCTCACCAATACTTGGTAAACCAGTCTCTTTAATTTTACGCATCCTAACAAGTATAGGATGGCATCTCACTGCAGCTTAAATTTGCATTTCCCTAACTAATAATATTGAGCATCTTTTCATGTGCTTACTTGCTATCAAGTGTGTATCATCTTTGGTGAAGTATATGTTCAAATCATTTGCCTATGTTATATTTGGTTTTCTTATTTATTGAGTTTTGAGAGTTCTTTATGTATTCTAAATATAACTGATCAGATATGCCATTTGCAAATGCGTTTTTCCAAGTCTTGCCTTGTGTTTTAAATTCTCTTAACAGTGTCTTTTGAAGAGCAGAAGTTCTTAATGTTGACGACGTCCTGTTCATTATTATTTCTTTTATGGATCATGCACTAGTGTTGCATCTAAAAAATCTTTGCCTATTTCAAAGTCACCAAGAGCGTGTTCTATGTTCTTCTGTAGAAGTTTTACAGTTTTAAGTTTTACATTTAGGTCTATGATCCATTTTTAAATTTTTGTATATGGTGTGAGGTACAGATTGAGATTAAATAACTACTTTTTATCTGAAGGTGATCTTAAAAGATCTTCTGATCTGACTCTGCTTTGTAGGTGTTACGTACAGTATCAGAAAGTGACACAATTGATGTGTCTAAAAACATACACCATTGAAGCAGATTTGAGACCTAAATTCAGATCTAAAGGCTAAATCAAAGGCCTATAAATCACTTTTATGTCCTCAGTGTAGCCTGGATACACAAAAATCCTGCAGGTTCAACAAATGCTGATTGAAAAGTGATGTTTACATGTTTATGTTATCTATCTTCAAAGTGCATTTATAAAAATACACATAATAGTAAAAAGAAAAGTTTATTGGAAAAAAGGGGGGATTGTTATTATTTTTTTAAGTACGTCTCCCCTGAGAGAGGTAAGTAACTTATTTCTTAATGAGGCTGCAGCATCAGGGTCTCAACCATCCCAGGAGACAGTTTGGGACAAACCTTGACTGGCATTTATTTGACACTATTACCTTTTTCAAAAGGGCAAATGCTTGGGGCGCCTGGGGGCTCAGTCAGTGAAGCGTCTGACTCTCGATTTCAGCTCAGGTCATGATCTCAGGGTGGTGAGAATGAGCCCCGTGTCAGCTCCGCGCTGGGTGTGGAGTCTGCTTAAGATTCCCTCTCTCCCTCTCCCTCTGCCCCTCCCCACTCCTCTCTCTTTTGCTCCCTAAATAAATAAATAAATAAATAAAACAAAAGGGCAAATGCTTGGCTCCAACGTCAATGCCAAACAAGCAAAAACTATGACGAAAGTGTGACGCTCCCAGGTCATACTGCCTATTTTGCCTCTGACCCAGGAAGCCTCAGAAATGGCAGCTCGGAGTTGGGTTAAGGCCTTGAGCTCAGCAGTCAGTGCCTACATTTTAAATTCTCCCTTGCTGTAACTTCTTTGGCCACTGAGTATATTTCTTTTTCAATGTTGATGTTAAACTATCACTGCCATCTAGGTTTTATCTTTCTCATTTCTGATCCTATTTCCTTTCATGTTAAAATATTATTTTCTGATATCCCCAAATTATCAAATTCATACACGTAGTTTTTTCTTCCTCAAATAGTATTAAGACAAGTACAATAACAAGTTATTACTTAAAAAGTAGGTAAAATGTAGGAAATCTCTTATTTGGCCTCTTCACATGTTTTTGAACAATTCTAAAAATAGTTAAGGTTTCTCTCTGCTTAACAGCACAAAACACAACGAGACTCTCTTATTTCTTTTTCTTCCATCAAGAAAATAATAAAGTAGAAGAAAAAGTAATATATCAGCAAAAAATGTAAAACTTTACCAAGGACAAATTCTCTTATAAATTTCTAACTCTTTAAGTTGTAAGATAAATATAACTCAGGAAAATTTTATCATGAAATAAAATTGTCATGATAGAAACAACAACAACAACAAAACCTTAAAGCTGTGTTGGATGTCCAGTGTTGATGTAGGCTGTAATTTTTATGTGTGACAACATTTTAGAAAAATAATCCAGCTATACATATTCATCAGCCTTAAAATGTTCATACTCTTTGACCCAGTAAATTCCATTTCTCTGAATCTACTGGAAATTTTCAAAAACAAATCCTAAATCTGGAAAAAGCTTCACACACAAAGATGCACATCGCAGTATGATGTATAACAGCAACATACTGAAAACATCCCAGCTATCCAACAGTGAACTGATCACATGAAATACGGTACTTTCACCTGGTGAATCATATAGGTATTAAAACTACATTTGCAAACAAAATGTAATAACCCTGTAATATTAAATAAAATTTCCAGATAAAAAACTGTACAAAGATAATTACAGTTACATTGAAAATGATCTGTAGAATCAAAAACACTGTGAAGAAATCCACTATCACTAAAACTTGAAAAATAGTTTTACTGGGGCAATGAGAGTGCAAAAATTTTTATTTGTATTTTATTTTTTACAGATGTTTTTTAATGAGCATTTATTATTTTAAAATGTAAAATATTTGGTATTTTTAATAAGAGAGCCAGGAAATACAAATCTGCTCATGCTTCTCCCAACAGTGAAGGGGAGTGGCCAGCCTTATTCTAGACTGGTGCTGTCTGAAAAAGCAGCCACTACCCACAGGTAACTATTTCAATTTAATTAAAGTGAAATAAAACTAAACATTTAGTTCCTCAGTTATACCTACTACATTTTAAGTGCTCAGTAGTCGTATATGGTCAGTGGCTACTGTACCAGACAGCAGAGAGAACATTTCCGGCAGCCCAGAAAACTCTATTGGAAAGGGCTGCTCCAAATAATTGGCACAAATTCGTAGAAGACAAAAACTCTACAGAAAGGAGGAAGATCCTTATGTTAGTCTATGACCCAGCAACCTCAGTCCACCGAGGGGGCCTATCTTACAGGATGGAATATGCTACACAAATGACTGGCTCTAGGTCAGTAGCAAACTATCAATCATTACTTTATGTATTATTTAGCTAGTTCCCTGGGATGTCATTTCTGATATCTAATAAATTCATACAAATATGTCTCTTGGAGGTTTATGAACTTGAAAAATCTAGAATCCATACTAAACTGGAACAATCCCACCAACGGGCAGCTTTCTCAGAGAGTAAATAAATTTGTCTTTATATTGTAACATTAGTCTGACTTGGAGAGGCAGGAATACAGGAAACAGAGAATTTTGGCAATAATATTTTTCAAACATTTTTCCTTATAAAAATTTCTGGAAAAGAAGGCAAAAAATGAAGGGATTTTTCTGAAAAACTGCACTTCTTTGTAGTATCAAAATCATTTAAGTGGATAAATATTTAATAGTGGAAAAATATACATCCTTCTTTGACAAAGTAGCATAAAAGCAGTAAGAATACAATTCCCTGTTCATCATTAAGGCCAGTTTTTGTCTACTCCAGTATTTTATGCAGCTGGTAGTCCATTACATATTACACATTTCCCTTTAGAATGTTTATTCAATTTTCTTGATTTGCCCTCATCATTGTATAAAGATGTTCCAATCAATTTTAAATTAATAGGCTGCCTTCATTTCGAATATGCAGACTGCATTTTACTGACACATTGTGAACACTACAAAAGGCCGATTATCTTTGTTGGAGTATGCCAAGATCCTCTAATTTTTCAGCGTTTTCCACCCTTGAGATTTAAAACTCAACTCTTCAGCCAAGAAAATCAAGGCAGCATAAACTATTAACTATTAAGACTTAAGTTGCATTTAAAAGTGTTTTAACTCCCCACAGCTTTCTATACAATTCAGAAATCATGTATATTTTTAAAGGTTACTAAATGTTCCTTAGAGGTGGGAATTTTATCCCCATAGCAATTATATCAGTGAATAATCCTTAAAGTATAAGCGTAATGATTGCCTTTAAAATGTGTCTATTAAGAGAGTCAGAATAGTCAGGAAAAAATAACAGTATTTGGAGTCAGAAGGCTTGGATTTGATTACCAATTCTGTTGATTCTTTAACCCTATCTCCTTATCAATAAAATGGGGCTAGTAAAAAGGCAAACTTCAGAGAGGATGGTTGTGGTGGGGATACAGGGCATGACTTAAGGAGCAGGTTACTTATTTTAAATTCTGATCAACATTAATAAGGTAAATTATTTGAAACAAAACCAAAACGAAATGGCTAAGGTTAAAAAACAAATCACAGCAGGATTTAAATACACCTGGTAATATGAGCAAACAGATTTGTAAAAAATATAAATAAGTATTCCTTTTCACCAAATATGACACTAAATAGAACTTTCTGGGACCTTTTTTTTTTAAGATTTATTTATTTATTTGATAGAGACAGAGAGTGTGCACGAGTGGGGGTAGGGGCAGAGGGAGAGAGAGAGGGGAAGCAGACTCCCCACTGAGTATGGAGCCCCAAGCGAAGTGGGACTCCATCCCAAGACCCTGAGATCATGACCCAAGCCAAACCAAGAGTCCAATGCTCAACCCACTGAGCCACCCAGGCATTCCTCTGGGACTTTTAAAATGTAACTTAAAAATAAACATGTTTATGAAATAAAATAAAAAAGATCTGCAATTTATATAAATTGCCTCTTTCATACTGGTAGGTCAGCAGTTTCTGACATCCTCCTGCCCGTATTCAAATCAGCCCCACCACTGACCAGCTGTGGCCCTGGGGCAGCTTACACCTCTGAGTATTAATGCTCTCATCTGTGAGATAGGGGGGGATGATGCCAACTTCATGGTACTGTTGTGACATCTAAATTATAATGCTATGAAGATGTCGCACAGAAAATGTGTCCTATAAAGGATCGATACATGTCTGCAGTAATCTTGACAGTGCACTCAGTCATGAACACTATGTTGTCACATCCTCGGCGGGGGGGGGGGGGTTCTCTTCTCACAAGGGCACTAATCCCATCATGAGGGCCCCACCCTCATAACAGTCCACTAACCTAATGACCTCCTGAAGGCCCATCGCACTAGGGGATTAGGGCTTCCATAGATGAATCTGGGCACAGTGGGGCGCAATTCAACATACAGCAGCAGCTACCACTGGACTGGTCCTGAAAAAGGGCAGTAGAGGGGAACCGTTTTATAACCCTGACTGACCAGAGCTAATTTACCTTCATAAAATAGGATAAACAGAAAAGAAGACAAAAGCTGTGTGGAGAAGGACTTAAACTATATTCCTGAGAACAAGGTGGGAGGAACAGACAAACACAGAAGAGTCTTTTCTGGGGGAAACAGTTAGTTGCCTTCTACTTCTCCTTAGTGGAAAAGAGATGAGATAATGCTGGATAAATTTAAGATCATGTTCATATACGGTCATGCCTCTTTTTAATGTAGTCATCCTACTGCAGAGGCTATGTATCTTAACATGATGAAAAAGTAACTCCACTGTTGATTAGGAACAATCTATATGAAATATAAAAATTAACCTTCTGAGAAATTATAACAATTCGTTATTGAAGACATGTATGCAAATTTTTCCACCTGTGTTACTTTTTTATACAGGCCAAATTTAGCACGAATCTCTAATTATCATAACAGTGGGATGGCTTAACAAGGGTGTTGCTGGCCCACCAATGCAATTTGATTCTCAGCATGACTGCAAGAATGACAATTTACAACCTCCAGCAACAAGTAACTAGGTATATTAAGGTCTTATTAATTTACACAATGGAGAGCACATTGCTCCTAGATTAGTCAAAACAACAGAAAAGGAACATTTGAGGACCTTACATTAATACTATACTTATTATGTGGTGTTGGCAATCCAAACATTGTGATGGATTCTAACAGCTCTGAAGCACTTATACATACCTGTGATCAAGGCATCTGTTATAATCACACTGCTCAAACCAGAAAATTATTTCACTTAAATAAGCAGCATGAATTATAAATCAAGCCACAAGGTAAATACCTAAGTTGGTACTTACTGCTTTCTCATAGACAAGATGTTGATTGAAAGAATCCAGACATAAAAGAAAATACAATGGGTGATTCCATTTATATGAAGTTCAAGAACAGGCAAACTCATCTATGGCGATAGACGTCAGATGGTAGTTAATTTCAGTGGGAGTATTGATTGGGAGAGTGCGTGAGGGAGCCTTCAAGATAGAAATATTCTTTCATCTTAATCCGAGTGGTGAGAACATGAGTGTGTGCATATGGAAAAATTCTTTGAGCTCTACACATTTGTGCATTTCACTGTCTGTGTAATATACCTCAATTAAAATTAAAAAATAGATCTACAACATTAGACAACTACCTAATAAAAATGAGTAATGGATCAATAGTACTAGATAACTATCTAATAAATACACAATAGTCTTTAACTTGAGTAAAATGAAATTTTCAACTGTAACTTTACTAAGTACCCAGAGCACCCGCTTAGGATGTTTTAAAACCCATCTCCTGCTAGCACAGCCTTACATACTTTACATTTCAATGTGGCTACAACTCCTAATCCTCCTGCCAAGATTTCCACATAAGCCAGGCTATTGATAAAACAATTGCTGCTCCTGTAAAGAGTTTTATTTGCTCTCCTTCCCTATCAGCTTAATACAAAGAAGAAAATATACTTGAAAAGGATCAAGTTCTAGAAACAGGACTAAATGATTATGGAATAGGCATCTTTATAATTGTGTTCTTACCTTTTTTTCCTAGTTGTTTCTCAAGGAGTACAGCTGAAATTGAACCATAAAGCTTAGCTTGACAGAAAGGCATTAGCCTACCACACTAAACCACAAAGATAGGAGAGACAGTTATTTATGAAGAAACACTGTTTGCTATTATCCTTTTGAGATTCTACAAAAGGGCTAAATATTGATGCATTTCCAAGTCACCTTTCCCCCACTTCTTGTATTAACAAGCAGGAGTATGTTTTAGATGCTCCTAATTTGTCAAGATCAGGTGAGCAGAACTGTTGTACAGAGCACACCGCTCTCGTTCCTACACGGGCTCTGCAACCCTGCAGGCTATTAATAATTCATGGGTCTTTCTTGGTTCACAACAGGGGCATTACTCAGAGGGCATCACTCTTACTGAAAGAAGTTAACGGCAATGGCAGACAAACAACACACAAGTCAAACAAGAAGAAGTCCCCTATGAATCTGTGGACATTTAAGACCTGTTAAAGGGCTCCAATTACTATCGCTGCCCCTGCCGCACAGCCAAAAAAAAAAAAAAGAAAAAGCTCGGCATTCTTCACCTGTATTGATACTGCCTACTGGGTTCAATCCAACCGTTTTTAGAATTAGATCAGTTGTATTAACACCTCAATTCTTTTCAAATCATTTCACTCCATTGTATGTTGAAACAGCCAATGCTACTGGGTAGAACTATGCTGTGTTTATTGGATTAGTTTCTACAAACTAAAATTTTGGCAAGAATATGACATCCACCATAACGCTGGAACTTTGGGGTTCCACATTATTTATTCATCAAGGAAATACATAAAGGATCCCAATGTCTTTATGACTGAAAACAAACAAGTCTCCAGGAAAAGAAACCATCTTTCATGGCCCTCCTCAATATGTTTAGCCCCCTGGGTAAAATGCAGACCAATACTCTATAAAATCCATCTAAAATAACAGGAGTTATGGCCTCTGAAACCCAAAGGGAGAATCAGGCTAGAGTTTAAGATGGTAGAACATGGCAAAGCCTGTGACCTGTGATTGCGTGTCCAGCTTGAAGGCATCTCAAAAACAAGACAAAACAAAACCGAAACAAAATACTGCTAGGCCAAACATGCACATGGGGGTGTGGTCTCGAATTTTAGACCCATGGCTTGAATCAGAAGACTCAGGAGAGGATATATTCCTTCCTCTAAATGGAAGACATTCTTATTGGTTAAATCAGAGCATTCATTTTTTTCTTAAAGATGTACTTGAGGAAATACACTTGATATTGTTTAGAATGTAATACAAATTAGGTTTCAAGCAAAGTTTAAATTTCTGAATATCAGTAAAAAGCAACCTTGCTCTAGCTAAAATAATAATACCTAAAATTGACTGAGTGCTTACTCTATGTGCCAGGTACCATTCTAAGCACTTTGCATAGATTAACACATTTCTAACGCTCACAACAACTCTACAGCCTAGGTACTATTATTACCTCCCTTTCACAGATGGAAAACCAAGCAGACACAGAATGGTTAAGTAATCCGACCACATACACACAGCTAGTGAACAATGAAGCTGCTATTCAAACCTAAGCCATCTTTCTTCAGAGCCTGCACTCACACATTGATGCTCTTTGCCTCTTAGCTAAAAGCACTATCAATGTACTCCCTGGGAAAGGATCAAGGGAAAGGAATCACTTCCATTCATTAGCAAGACTGAATCAATTTGGGGGCTGGGGAGGAGGAATACCTTACAATTATTCCATACAAAATAAATAGAAATTTATCATCAAAATCACTACATAAATGACAACCTGCTCAGGACTAAGAAAGGAAAGGCTTTTAGACAATCCGTAAATGAGTAAAATTCTTGGTAATAATAAATAATAGATATCAGATCAAATCAGGAAAAATTTGATACTACAACCACATACTGCTTTCATCCTTACTTGAAATCGCCGTCTTTGGAACCTGTGGCACAAATACGAGTCTAACTATGTCCAATCAGATGTTCATCTTTATTTCTTCTTTTACTAATGAAATGCCCCAGGACAGAATAAGTACAGAAAGTAAGGGATCTTTGAAAAACGCTTGTTTCTTTTTTTAATTGGTAATAACAAATTTTAAATTCTACTGATTTGATGGGTACCAAATACAATTAATAGACCTCTCTCTTGGCACTGAATGTTAAACCTTCATGTTGCAATGAATAATTTTGGTCACGAAGGATATGATGTCCCAAAAAATTGAGTCTTCGGTAGCAATATTATAATCATTTCCCTGGGGTGTGTCCTCCTGTTGACCTCTTTCAGAATTAGATAGAACTTCACCAGAATCAAAGTGAGTATGTTATTAGTTCTCCATATGTGATAAGCACTACATAATAAATAGAGCATCTTTTCACATATACACAAAAAGCTTCCTTTAGTAAAATCCCTTGTTACATCTACAGATATAATTATAAATGTAAAGCTAGAGCATTTCAGATAATTATAAAAGTAAAAATATTTTTCTCAATCTATACAAACTTAAAATAAATATGAAATATTTTAGCACCAGATACTTTACTTTTTTTAGAGAATTAAAAATACATGTGACTGTCTCATAATAGAGAGAGCTATAGGCATGTTGCATAACAGATTAGTGCCAGAAAATGTCAACTTTCTGTATAATTTCAAGAGTATGTCCCAAAGAAAAAAAAAAGTGTAGCCTCAAGATTTCAAGATAATAATAGTTGATATGATTAAATGCAGTGTTCCTGAAAACAGTCTATCCCATTAGATAACCCAAGAAGAAAGGGTTTACAGTTAAAGAAGTTCGGATAACACTTGAAGAATCAAAATGTGTTTATCCTATTAAAGGCTCTGAGAAGTACTGCTTTAAAAAAAAAAAGTTAACTTTCTTAACCCCACGTTTCTGAAGCTCAGCTGACCCAAAACCTTTTTATCAAACCATTAAAAGTTCTAGAAACTAATGATCCATTGAACACATTTGGAGAAATGCATTTAGTGTTTTCCTGTTAACAAAGTACTTCTACATGCATTATTCTCATTTAAGTCTTAATTCAAAACCAGTGTTTATCAGGAAAAAAGTTCCACCAAACTACCAATAAGAATTAATCCAACCGACATCACTCTAGGCAATACCACTGGTAAGCAACGGGAAGGAGGGTAGCCCTACATCCCCGAAGCAACAGTCGCCTTGGGCGCCCTGACAGGGAAAAGACAGGTTGCCATGCAAATACTTTGGACATTCCCAAGTTTCTGCAGCTACATCCCCTCCTTGCTGGGCTTGTAAGTATATAGGTCGTAGCATTTTCTTTAAAGGCCATGTGTGTCTATATGCACAAATCACAAAAATCTGCTTCTTCAGAGGTAGATAAGATACCGAGAGTTACGAGCACAGACTCAGAGACTGCTATGGCTGCTTCGATTGAAGTTATTAGCAGATTCTATACAGAAATCCCGTTAATGAGAACCGACAGCCGGAGAGGGTGAATGCACAACCACTGTATTGACAAATGTCAGCCGTGGGTACAGGAAGGCAGGACACAGGCACTGGTCACACAGACGGAGCTCACACATCTAAAGGCACTGGCTTTCAGAGTTGTTGCGGCTGTTTCTTTTTTAATCATAAAACACAGTGAGAAGTGTATTTTACATCACAACCTGACACACATACACATTCACAAGTACTTAAGTGAAACTACAGTTTCGTGAAACCATGCAGACCTTCCGAGATGAGAAGTTCTCTCCTTTCTATCCTGTTCCATTAAAAAATAAAAACTAGTCATATCTTGCCAAATTAGCTTCTTGCACCACCATCGGCTCACTAGCCATACTTTGCATAGTTCTGAGCCGAAGGACGTGAGAAAGGCAGCACAGTCAGAATACCCAGCGGCGGAGAAATCAGCACCACCACCTCAGACAGAGAGACAAGCTGTATTCTGGCTCCCACTGCCCACAGCAAATGGTGCATCCATCCAGGTCCATGAGACCTGGGGGATCAGGGCAGTATCTACTGGCTCAGATCTAAAGACTGAACCGTCCCTGCAGGCAACCTCCTCTGAACATCTTCCGGGAGCTTCCTTACCCAGGACAGGTCCAACTTTTCTCAGTGATTGTGGACTCACGTGTTGCGTGATATGCAGGGGACAGTATATCCAGACACAAACATACGCTTGCAGATGGAAGACTTCAGAGGAAATCCAGAAATGTGCACAGCTCTGGAAAAGCCTACCCGCCCTCCTCTCCTCCGACCTGTCCTCCGCAACTCCAAGTCTCTGCCATCGCTAACATACAAAGGCCAGTCCATTTATGCCCTACCCTACCTCTGCTCATACCAGCCACCACAAGAAGCTCAGGACGCAACTGTCCCCGCATTCTCCACACTGACTCTGTGAGGTAAGGACCACTCTCAGTCCATACTCCCTATCCCCCTTCCTGGTTTTTATTTTTCCTCCACAAAACTATCAATATCTACCATATTATGTATTTTACAATTTGATCCTCTAAGCTCTTTGAGGGAAGGGATTTGTTTTTGTTTCATATACTTATATCAGTGCTTGGCACGCTGCAGTCACATAAGAAATACCTGTTGAGAGAGAAAGACAGAGAGGTGGAAGAGAACAGAGAGAGAGAGAGAGGGAGAGGTAGAAGAGAACAGAGAGAGAGAGAGAGAGAGGAGGAAGAGGAAATAAATACAGGGCTAATGCACCATCTTCAGTCCCTTCAAACGTGTGCTGCCTAGTCTAAGCACTTAGCTGAACTTGGTATTTCTACAGAATCAGAATAGGAACTGGTTTCCCAGAAATCTCCAGAGGCCAAGCTAACAATCCCTCAGCCAAGCTATAAGGTCCATCCTGCTGAGAGCGATAGCTTCAGTTAAGTTTGGCAATTCCTTAACCTTGCCCCCCTCCCCCACTTCAGTAATACAGCAGGATTATATTTCTATAAGGAATGTTTGTTATTTAGGGGTTCCATTTTCACTCCTCAATAGATTTTATGTATTTCTCATATGCTTCTTCACTCATTAATGAAACCCTAAATAAACTAGTATGAAACAACTTAATCTAGCATAGTTTTCTTAAATTAGTGGTACACAGAGGATTTAAAATAGCAACTATTAGCAATACCAGTGGAAAAAGAGACTGCTTGCAACAATGCTAATGGAAGAAAATACCCCTCAACTTTATAATGATTGCAGAAAAACACAATATGTATCTGTTTTGCAACACCCTCTGATTTTTATGCTCCAGTTACGATATTCAGAATCCTGAAATGATCTGTGGTTAAAAACTAGTTATAAAAATTATGTAATTCAAGGACAACACTGTGACCTCAAGCCATAGGGAATATTGTAACTTGCTTATTACATCTATCCCTGGATGGGGGTCAAAATACTGAAATAATCTTTCCATTGGAAATAACTGGCAGTAGAGAAAGGTTTGTTAGTTGCATAGTGTCAGATAAAGAACAATATTACCTTAATTTTGCAATATACTACATTTGCTGGTGCTATTTTTATACAATGAAGCAACAGCCTTGCAGGAAGATAAATAGTTTAATAAGAAAACATTCAACTTCTTCATTTAAAAAAAAAAAAAAAAAAGGAAAAGAAATGTTTGTTATTTAGCAAAAAAGAAGTAGCCAAATCAATATGGAAAATGCAAAGGAAAACTGAAGAAATCAAGATAATACCATGAAAAAGGTAAGAAACCTAATTGATGGAAATGGTTTTCTTGAGGCATAAAATTGCAAAATATTAGAGAAGGAAGAAATCTTAGAAATCATGTAGTCACTCCTCTTCACTCTATAAAACAGAAAACCGAGGCCTAGAGATTTAGAAATAGCTAACACTGAAATGGGCAATTATTACAGAAATTTTGAGGGACTCTCCCTCAAAGGCACCAGTTGAGTGGCAATGAAAGTACCTGTCATCATTTTGAGGCGATAAAGGTTGCTAAGCAATGATGTTTTCTATAGCTCCGTGTCCCCACCTTCCACTGCAACATCGCTACAGCTCTTTGCTCTGCCCTACCCCGATTCTGGCTTCAGGTAGAAGGCACAGAAGGATCCAGGTGCTCAGCTTAGGAAATGAGTGTCCAGTTACAAAGATTTTATTGTTACTGGTTTCCTGGCACCAGAAGTCCAGACTGAGTCTACAAACTATATTGTATCGGCCCTTATAACTGGGACTCTGGTTCCAACTATAGTCTGAGCCATTAGCCATATTCCTGTGTTGCTTATTCCCAGGTTTCTACCCCTTTCTGATCCATACTGCTTGTTTTCAAGACCTCTTCCAGACCGTTCAACTCAGATTTCACTGCCCTGTGCATTAGCATAGACTTGTGTTATGCCATGTAACTGAGCAGGCCTCAGGTATTCAAGTCCTGCATGCTCAGATAAAGGACTGGCCCTTTTACTTGCTCCTGGGATACTACCTCTATGCCCTGGTAATACTAAAGTGTCTTTTAATACCTGAAGCATTGACCCACACCACACAGTTTATGCTAACAATATGATTTATGCTAAACATCCATTTTTGTTCACCTGGGTCCTGGACCACACTATCAGTTTGACTTCTGGAAGGCCCGGAGACAGAGTAACTAAGGTCAGCCACTCTGGTGGCCCCTGCCTACCAAACTCATGGACACTGCGTTCAGTAAGCCTCTCTGGTTGACAATAATCCACACATGTTGTCACACATCCTTGCTGAGAGAATGAAGCACTGTCATAAAATCCCACTGGGAGAAGACAATTGGAAGGTCGCTCATGGTCTCACCTGCATTCTGCCCTATATTCCTTTTGCTCATTTTAATCTGTATCTGTCACTGTAATAAACCATAACTGTGAATATAAAAGCTTTTCTGAGTTATGTGAATACTTTAGGCAAATAATTAAAACTGAGGGTGGTCTTAGGGATCCCACGCATAAACTAGATTCTCTTTTCCCACAAGCATCTCAATCAGCCTTATTATCCAATTCCTTGGTCATGACCACTCTCTGTTCAGATATCCAATAACCACTGAACCTCTTAAGTTTAATCAACTTCAGGTCTCGGTGGAAATAAATGCACAGAAAGAAGAAGCTCATATAATTTGTATCGGCAAAATAAAAATAAGCAGCAACTTCTGAAATGTAAACCAATTACAGGAACCAATATAAAGTGAACGAATGAGACTGACCAACTGCAAACTAGATCATTTTCCACTTATTTACCTGATGACTATTTTTCAGGTAAGAGATTAATGTGCCTCATAAATTCAACCTTGTAAGATTTATGTGCACCACAAGGTCCTGCCTAGAGCAGCCATCTTGCCTTTCTTTCTGACCCATCTTGTCTTACTCATCGCCTGACATCTGCCACTAACACTGCACCCTCCCTCAGTAGAGCTAAGGTGCTGATCCATCCAAACATCCATCACAGAGGTGTAAGAATCAAAGAATCAAAGGTTGTTAGTTCTGCTTTTGGCAATGAAGAATACTGAGAGTTTACTTTCAGGTTTTTCTCTTCACATGGTTTTAGGCTGACAGTGAGCAGCTGTACCAAAAGCTGTCCATAACAGATGTGAGGAGGGGAGCAGCACCTGATGTGATCACCATCTCTGATGTCCCTTCCCCAAATGTATTAAAGGGACCCAACCTGGAAAAGGAGAATTATCCAACCATTAGACTTCATTCTTCTATCACCAAAGTATAAGACACCAATAGCTGTTTTTGCTTCTAAGAAACTTTGCTTATTGACACACAGATCCCTCAAAATAGTCAAAATCACGGCCTTGGATCTCAGAACGCTCGGTACCTAATAAAGTTTAATTGCAGCTATTTTAAGTGAGCTAGTTGAAGAGGTGTGTAGTGACTGTAAGAATCAGACGAGAAGCAGATCCCAGGAATAAGTCAGACAATTCAAACTGCACATGAATTTTAATGAAACACATATGTTACTGAATATACTCCACCTCCCACCCCACGAAAACATGCCTATTGACCTCGCGCAGCTCCAGGGATAAATACTGGAGAAACTGGTGTTTGTAGAGTAGGAGTTCAGGAGGCATTTCTGTCAATAGCTGTAATGAGTCGGTTAATCCTGACAGCTTCTCTCATTCTACAATGCCAGAGATAAGGGTGATAATGACAGCAATCAGCAGAAGAGGCCTTCAGACGCAGAATTAAAGAGGAAGAATAAGCATGCTTGATGTATGTGCTTCCTGGAGGCCTTGGAAACCTGCGTATTTGCACAAGTGCCCCTCGAGGCCAGTGAGCAGATGGGCGCCTCCAAGCTTAAAGAATCCCTTAAAGTTACTCAAAATTAAATTGCATCATTCCGAAGAGAATTTATAGTCCTGGAAGAGTTTGTTGCCCTGTGAATAACCTAAGAATATACTGAAAAATTGTATACAAGTCAAATGAAGTTGAAGTTTAACCTTTCATCCTTAAAAAAAAAAAAAAAAAAAATCGGTATGATACAGAATTATTTAACTTGATTTGAATTTAACTCCATTTAATGATACCTTTTTTGAAATGTAATGATACATTCCATGTTAAATAGTTGTGAAGTTTTCCAAAATAGATCCAAAGCAGGTTTCATGTTAAATGGGAAGCTTTAGTCCAAAAGGAATGGTCCTTATCTGGATTTTCTGTCAGGCCTACATTCATTTTTATAACGAACAAATGAAATTTAGTGCCACAATAATGAAGTGTATAAAGTTGTGGTTGGGCTTGTCAGTATGCTTTCTGGCTCTAAAGCTTTGAAGTCAAATGCTAGTAACTATCAGTATGCTCCTATCACGTCCACACCCAGCTCTCACACTGCAAGTCAGTGTCATCTGCAGACAGAAATGAGAAGAAATTGAACATATTTTATGGCTGTTCTGCTTGAGGGAAGAAGAATAAGGTAAATCAATACTTCCTGTCATTTCCTGAAAATACTGTATTCTCCAAGACATTTAGCCAGCATTTACCCATTTAAGCAAGGACAAAAACATAAAAAGAATGCTTTTAACTCAGAAAATTAGCACGTCAATATTTCTGGGTCACAGAAATTGAAGTCACATCAAGCATTACTTCAAAATCTAAGTTAAATACACTCTCAAAGTTGGTTGCTCCCGGTAATGGTAACTACCATTAAGAAAACCTAAAATTTCGGGAATGAAGAGTCGTATTTAACATCCTGTTATTGCTACTGAAATATTTATTACTAAATTTATAGCCCCATTTAAAAATGCCAGGACATGACTTTTTTTTGTAAAATTAGATCTGCAAAAACATTCTATGTCTTTACTCATATGGTATATTCTCCCCCACTCACTGCTCCATCAATTCAACAGGAAATTTTTCATAAAACTCTACTGTTCGATGTTATTTCTGACCTTTGGGAGTGGGGATGTCTCCATTCCCCAGCCACGTCATTTGTATATTTAAAGAGGACAATGTAAAAGTTGGGTTCGGAGACACTCCCAATGATTTTTCACAATTTAGGAAATTAATTCTGAATCTGAGCAAAATATGATTGGTCCTGGCTTGGAAAACGTAAGTTATAACTATATAAGTTAAAGAGCCTCCTAGCAATATTTAAAAATATTAAAAAGCGGGATGCCTGGGTGGCTCAGTCAGTTAAGCATCTGCCTTCGGCTCGGGTCGGAACCCCAGGGTCCTGGAATCGAGTCCCACATCGGGCTCCTTGCTCATTGGGGAGTCTGCTTCTCCCTCTGCCTGCCACTCCCCCTGCTTGTGCTCTCTCTCTCTCTCTGACAAATAAATAAATAAGATCTTTAAACAAAAAAATATTAAAAAGCATTACTAGTTAACAGATGGCCTAATTGGAAGTACATGGAGTTTAGAGTCAGAGAAACTAGAGTCCAAATCTTGACTAACCTCCTAATGACTTCTGATCTTTGGGCAGTTTTGACCTCTCTGAGCCTAAGATTAATTTTTATACAATGGGAATATGCAAAATGTATAGCTGTTCTGAAGTTTAAATGAGCATCTACCTACATGCAGTGTCTGATGCAAAGTGTTCAGTAAATGTTACTCTTTTCTACAAATAAATTGATTACAGAAAACACACTGAGGAGAGAGGAGGATGGGGGACAGAGAGAGACAGTAGACAGCAAAAATAAAATAAAAACAAAAGATATCTGAGTAGCAATGATTGCTAAATATTATGAAAACAAATAAACAAAAATTGGAAAAAAAAAACACAATTAAGGAGCTAGATCATTAAAATCTTAGTTTTTAGGCCAAAGAGTTCAATTCTAAATCCTAAGGGAGATGTGGTTCTGCAAACATGGGGAAAGGCCATCTCATGAGAGAAAGAAGAAAAGCAAGTTCAAGCCCTGTTTTGCTTGTGGGATGCTTTGGAAAAGCATCCATTTGTTTGTGGGGAAATTAGACACTGGATTCACTGAGTTGTTTATTCAAAGAATTTGAGATAGGAAGGACTTCAAAAAAGCAAAATTTAAGCAAATCCCTGAGATTACCTTATTCCATCCATAAATATTTCAGAATGTATCTCTAAAAGGTAAGGGCTCTTTTTTTTTTTTTTTTTTTTAAGATTTTATTTATTTATTTGACAGAGAGAGACAGCCAGAGAGAGAACACAAGCAGGGTAAGTGGGAGAGAGAGAAGCAGGCTTCCCGCCGAGAAGGTAGCCCGATGTGGGGCTCGATCCCAGGAGCCTGGGATCATGACCTGAGCCGAAGGCAGACGTTTAATGACTGAGCCACCCAGGCGCCCCAGGACTCTTTTAAAGTATACAAAAATATCATCAACATACCAAAAACTTAACAATATTTCCTTAATATCAAATTAGTATTCATATATGTGCTACTGTCTCATAATTATTTTTAACAGGTTGTTCAATTCAGAATCCATATGTTTGCTTCCAAACAGTCTAGTGTGGGGGAGGGTGGGTTAAGGTACAGACTGAGGAGGTTCAAGTTGGATAGATGACACGTGGGAGTTCATTATGCCATTCTCCCTACTTCTGCATAACCTTCATGCTTTCAATAATAAAAATGTTTTACATTTTCTATAACAGAAAATTAAACACAAACATCAACAGCAGAAATAGAAAAATAGAAGCAACAGTGTTTTCTATGTATGCTATGGCAGCAAGTTGGGAAGCATCTGTTCAAGCAACAGTGTAGGCTTTTGTTGAAGTTCAATGCGAACCTATTGAGAAACTTCAAAAGTTATTAAGGAAGTTTATGAATCCATTTTTGCATATCTACCCATTTTCAGTAGATTGTCAATAATTTGATAATAACATTGCTTGAGGGAGGGGTGCTTATTAAAAATAAAAATTCCCAGTCCCTTTTCATTTCCTCTTCTATATTCTGTTGGATAAATGATGCTCTCACACCACAGCACAGGAAGAAGCACACAGTCAAGGATGGGAACTCATGAAGCATACAGACATGACACACACATACTTTCCTAAGCTGTCTCACCCGTGCTTAGGAATGGCAATCATAGGAAACTCTGGGGAATTTGTTCAGATCTACATGTTAAGAAAAAGCCTGTGTTGGCGTTTAAGGGAAGGTTTTCCTCCTCCCTGCTTGAACATCTCAGCAGATTCTAGAAGAGGATCAGCATATATAAAGCACCTGTAACTATGTAAAATCCTGCTGGTTGCCTAGTCCCTGTAACTTTTCCCTTTCTTCTTGCTAATACAACCCTGATATCATCACTGGTGAGTGACAATGCACCTAGATTTTTAAAACTGTATTTTCCAGTCAAGGTTGGCCATGCAACACCATCCTTATTACGGAGATGTAAGTGGAAGTCACTGATGGACTGTAGGGAAAGCCCTTTGTAAGGGGACAGATGAGCTGGTTCACTACTTTTTGCTCTAAGTCCTTTGCTCCTCTCTTCCTGTCTGTAATTCTAAATGCTGGCTGGAGTTCCAGAACCATCACTTGAGCATGAGGACCCCAGTCAAGCCCTAAAGATTGTGGCTCCCAAAGCCAAAGGGCCTCACTTTTCCGGCTCCCCTGGCAAGAAAGACTGTGAGTTCTTCCCATGTGCCCTAAGCATCCACAGGTCCTGTACTTGGCCCCAGGCTACAAGCTTCTGCGACTGGAACCTACTTCTATAGCCTCCTATCTCCTCCTCCTCCAAGCCAGTATGCACTAGCCACCAGTCTTCTGCTTCTCTTCACTCTTCAGTACCTCCAGGCAGTTGTTTTCATATTATGTCCAAGTTTTTCTAGCTCTTTCCTTTTAGGGGGGAGTGAATTCCAGGAGGGCTTTAGTTCCTCATATTTGCAAGCAGAATACCTTAAATTTTATTCCTACCTTAGCCGCAAGGAATTGTTAGAATCTATACAATGTATAGGTGGTTTCTTGATCAGAGAGAGAGTGGTACTCATAAACCAGACCCAGGGATGGAGTTCAGAAACAATGGTACTTCAACATTTTTTGAAGAGCTCCTCATTGTCCATTAAAAGAATTTTGTTAGTCATTTTGCAAATATTATTAAATCACTCCCATGAATAGTTTAGGATTAGGTGACGGTTGGTACTAGCTATAATTATATAACCGCCAGAATAGAAACAAGGCTACAGGGGCCTCATATGCCAGTATGTTCCAGATCATTATACACACTGTAATTCAGAAGATACATAACTACCAAGTGGCAAGCAAAGAATGGAGAAGATACTAAAAAATCCTTGCCTTTTTAGAATCTTATTGGGGGCGGGGGGGGGGGGGAAGACCTTCAGTGAAGGAAAAATCAATTGAAATCAATATATAATCGAATGCAGAAATATGGAGAAAAAATATGTGCCAAAAATCTGCCAAATTATGACAAAAAAGGTTCAGATTACATAACTGAATCAACTTTTTCTAGATACTGTGATGAAACCCTGACTAAATAACATCTAGTAAGCTGCGGAACATGATGAGTATATACAGTACACTTAACACCAGTAAGTTAAGCTTACTATAGTAACAGATAAATAAGAAAAGTGTTTTAATGTATCATCTATTCCTTGTCTATTTCTTCCTACATTTTACTTTCAAACATCCTGTATGAACTAAAAGCTAATTTTAAGAACATAAATTACTCCAATGTTTTAAGTCTGAGAGATTGGAAGAATGATAAAGTCATTAATAAAAATAAGTTGGAAGAAACTGATTTGGGAAGAAGAAAAAGATGACAAGTTATGTTTCGAGCATGTCTGATTTGCAAAAATAGCAGACAATCGCGCTTGTGTCCACCATTTTTTGTACTTGACTATTTGCATCTGAACTCCACCCACTTCTTCATTTGGTGGCCTTCAGTAAGATTCTAAGATTTGGCTTCCTTGATTGCAACATTAGGATCACAACATCAAACTACAGGATTATATTTTGAGAATTAAGTGGCAAAATTCAAGTAAAACACCCAGTAAATAGTAGATATTAAATGTTAATATCTTTCTCTTCCTTCCTTCTTCCTAGCCTGTCTTTTTGAAACCCACTTTGATTCTGTATGAGTCTCTACTTCAAATTGACCCATTTCCTAACCATCCTTCAACATCATTTATTCATATTAATCACCCATCCTTTCCCCTATTCCTTCTATTCCTCTCAATTTTACAAATGCTATACATTCTTCAAGGTCCAACTTAAGCCTCATCTTTTGATGAGTAGACAATCACTCTAATCTATACTGTTTTTCCTTTGCTAAATGCCTCATGGCATATGTTGCTATTAACTGTTTTACATACTTATGACTTGTCTCTCCAACTAAACACAAGATTCTAAACAGCAGAATCTGTATGTAAAATTGTTTTGATTTGTAAAGACCGGGATCTGGCCCTCCTTAGAGATCCATACAAGCATGCTGAATAAAGGAATCTGTGATGCTAACCATTAAAATCCAAGGACTAATACCAATTCAGATATAGCCGGTAAAGTTAAACTTACATCATTTTTATTTACTATCCATTGGTGAGCAAATCAAAATCAAAGCTGGTTATAATTGAAATGAATAAGAAAAAAAGCTATTGGTTTGGCCTAAAAAGCAATGCTTTAAAAAGATACTCTAAGAAGAGACTTTTATAAAAGATCTTTTACTACAATATTTATTTAACACTTGCACATGAAGGCAAGAATTAAAAATGGAAATGGACTTTTATCAGAATCTTGATAGAATCACAAATAAGAGGTTTAAGTAATTTAAAAATAATTTTTTAAATCGGAGATGTAGTTTAAAAA
>NC_138376.1:125715902-125728873 GCF_054177405.1 Leptonychotes weddellii
ACACACACACACACACAGTACAAAATAAAACCAATAGAAGCACACAACTACATGTGGAAAACTGTTTCACTTGTAAATAATTTCCATGTATCTTCTATGAAACAAAGTGCTAAAAAATCAAACCATATTATAATGTCTTTGTAAAACTAAGTATCTTCCACAAATGGATGTTCCTGTAAAATTACTGAAAATAATCTTGATGATTGTTCTACAAGGTCAAGAAATTAGTAAACAGCTTACAGAACTGAAATTTTATACAGTAACAGTTATGTCTGCATATTAATGAACTTCAAGCACTGCACACTTGGCAGGATGTTGAGATGAATGTTTCCAAATATCTGCCATGATAGACTGATTCTCTGGTTATTTAAAATCATTCCTTTGCAAGTAACTTTAAGTAGTTAAGCAGAAAAATTCCTCTATTTAGACAAAATTCTTATTCTAGTTCCTCCATAGATGGTCATCGTAAAGAAGCATAAACAACTCTAATTCTCAGCTGATAATATGCGGAGAGCAGATACACACAAAGGCTTCATTTAGATGAAACCACAAAGAAAAGTACCATTTTCTGATTTTCTCCCTCAGCCCTCCCCATCTACCACCTTGATTCTGCAAACGCAGAATAAATTAAAGCTCCTTTCTTCTACATCAACTCCTTTGTCCTCTCAAGGTTGCCTAACCATATTCATCTCTTAAAATGAAGTAAGAAACATTTCAAAAGCGGTATTCACACTAAATCAACTTTCTGATTCGTGCATTGCAGGAATAAAGCAGTGTAATCACATCTTAAATTGGTTTACAGCAGGCTGTCTACCTTATCCTGGTTCTCAGGATTGATGAAATGAATAGTTTTAAAATAGCACTTTTTGAAATGACTGAGAATTAATAGTGCATAATTATCTCAGTGTTGACAAGTGAGAGATGTTTAACTCCTTAAATGAGCTTTCCTAATGAATCAGTGTCAGAGAAAGGCTTCATTGCCTGTACATTGTTGATTGATATCTAAGGGGATTGATTTAACCATAAAGGCATACTAAAAGCCAATTTTAAAAATAATTTATGTAAAAATGAAATGACCCAACTTTCACTGAATATTGAAAGATTTACTTAAGATTTTACTGTAGGTTTCAATAATATTCTAGGTATTGGACTACCAGGAAAATTACTTTACATCTTATCTGTCTAGTAGGAACTCTTCGAGCTTTCCATACAGTTTCAGCAAAACAGACTTTAGTATTAGACTGCCAAGTACCTAAAAGAAAAAAAGTAAACATTAAACTACTTGGAAAAGTAGTATAGAGATTATGTTTCTGACCTTTCTATTTGAGGATCCTAGTGAAAGGCAACACAATAAATAAAAATAAATAAATCTCCATGTTTTTTAAAAATAAAAAAAATTAACACATGTAAAAAATTTTTAAGAACATTATCTTTACCATGTTGAACTTTTAACATTGTCTCTTCATCCCTTGTCTCTAATTCATGTGAACTCATAACTACAGTGTTCAATTCTGTGTCCTAAATCCTGTGGGTAAAAACAAATTTATATTCCTAAACACCTGGAAAAGAGAAACAGGAACACATTCCCAGCAACAGATATGCAGATGAACATAACACAGACCAGCTCCGACTTACTCTTACTACTCTTATTTTTCCGTATCTTTCACATCTGCCAACTGTCTAGCTTAAGTATATGTCAGGCACTGGGCTACGAACATTCTATTTAATCCTCAAGACCTTCAGTGAGGTAGAGAACATTATCCCCACTCTGCAGACGAGGGAGGCCGAGAGTATGGAGGCGAGGTTCCTGCCCCAGTCGCATAACGGGTAGTGGATGGAGCCTGACCATGAACTAAGCAGACTGTAATGCAGAATCCACACATACTGTGGTGGGCAAGTATTCTCCACTTAGACCATCCTTACAGGACTGGGGTTATTTTAGCTGTCAGTAAAGTGTGGCAGTATTAGAGTGTGCTCAGTTATTCCTTCATGGAGTTATTACACTTGAGAGTCAACTATATGCCAGCATTCTCCCAAAGGCTGGGATGCAATGGCTCACAGGGATGGGGCCCTTCTGTCTGGAAGCCACAGATGGCGCTGGAATAAAAGGGGGGGGGGTTGTTCTGGGGGTAGATAAGCTTGGGACACAGACTTACCTCTTTGACCGAGTATTCTCTTTCATTAGCGTCGGAGGGGAAGTCTGAAGAACTTCAGTAGTCTGAAACAGTGAGCACAAGGCGTGAAGACCCTCCGAGATGGTGAGCGCAGGGCGCGGACACCGTCGGAAACGGTGAGAGCAGAGTGTGAAGGCAGCATCAGGTGGGGCGCTCCGCCTGGGCACACGGGTCCCAGTGCCACCAGACACAAGCTCTCAGGAGTGACAGGGATCCCGACGGGATTGCCAACGTGGGTCTCCAATGACAGTCTTTTCAGAACTGACCGGGGAGCCTGTGGCCTTTACATTCTTGTGACATCTTGGTTTGAGTAAGGACTGGTGATAACATCTTTAATGGCTTATTTCTTTTTAGGGTCTGGTTATTCTTTGTTGGTCACAGGTAACTATCATAAAAAAAGACTCCCCTTCTGACACTTAGGGCAGGGTGATCTGGCTTATTCCCTCGTCTCTGGTTTCCTTACACCTCTGCATTTGGGGGATTTCTGTGAGCCTGACCACGTAGCCCCCTACCTATTTCTCCCTACCTAGCCCCACCTGTCCCTTACTCACTCTGGAGAAACAAATGCCTTAACATTCCTTTAGGGAACCACGGCCTCTGTACCTGCATTCCTCCCCATGTACAAACCCTGCCACTTCTCCCCACCAGACTCCTAGACTACACATCAGGATGGAAACTAGATCTTTACTAGCCAAATTCCCAGCTTCGGTCTTCTATCTTAGGTTTCCAATAACATAATTGAGATATATGAATGCCTCAGACCACTCTAGATCCATTAGTCACATTTAAACTGTACATCAAAGCTCACTGGACTATTCTGCTAAACTGACACTTTAAAATGTTTTTTTTAAGAATTTTTTTTTTAAGATTTTATTTATTTATTTGACAGAGAGAGACATAGTGAGAGAGGGAACACAAGCAGGGGGAGTGGGAGAGGGAGAAGCAGGCTTCCCGCGGAGCAGGGAGCCCGATGCAGCGCTCAATCCCAGGACCCTGGGATCGTGACCTGAGCCGAAGGCAGATGCTTAACGACTGAACCACCCAGGTGCCCCTTAAAATGTTTTTAAGAGAAATGCATTCTGAGGTCCAAATGTGTGGGTTAAACATGACTTCTTAAAGGCTAATCAGCTAAGAAATTGTCAATGTTATATTATAAATATTCATGAATAAATCTAAATGTGTACTAAATAGAAAAGGTTGGACTTCCTCATCTGAATATAGGCATTATGAGAACTATTTCCTGAGGAATATTAAATTAGTTACTGCATATGAATGGGCCTGGTAGGATCTAGCATCAGCAGGTACTCAAAGGTGGTCATGTATTGAATTGTAAAACAAAAGTAGTTCATATGTTATTTATATTTTTAAAAAGTACAAGAAAAACAGTACTTGCATTAACCAGCTTTAAACTATCTCAAATAATTTGATTGCATTTACCAAGTGCATCGAGATTTATACTGAAAAATAAAAACATACCAAGAACTGCAGAGTTTCAAAGGTAAAAATGTACTTTACGTATTACTTTGTAGGTAATGTTTTTTTTTTTAATTTGCTATCGTTACCACAAAAATGAAAATGTTAAAACAAAGCTTTTGTAAGAAGTTCTAGAAATTGGCCCTTCTAACTTTTTTAATGCCCTCTATACACAGCGTAAGCCTGCGAGATGGCAGACAAGCGCTAACAGGGTGTTTACAGCGGGGCGTGGGGTGCATCTAGAGTACAGAAAGACTGTGATTTAGGGTCAGTCACCTCCTTACACTGTCTCCTCCCCTGCCCAGCCCTTCAAGTGATGTCTCTGAAAAATCTCTTTGCTCCCTCAGAAGAACATGATTCTAGAAACAGCTATATGGCAATATCACTTGCACTTGTAATTTTGTAGATGCAAATTTAAGACTGCAGGCCCAGTGCAAATACTCTGGGCCTGAAATCCCACTGTTTTCATCAGAAGTGCCTTTAATCAAGTGGAACCTAGTAGCACTACTTCTTTAAGGAGACATGGTCCCGGTATAAAATCTAGCTTATCCCTATCTCTGAATGGATATTTAGTGAGCAATATCAGGCCTTTCTGAGGCAAGGAACTGGCTTTTTTGAACTCTTTCCTCAAAATAATGAGGTCTGGAGAACAGTTTGTCAGTCATGGAAAGACATCGTCAAACATGGTATGATGACTTGAAACCTGGTTCTAAAAGAAAATTAAAAATTAAAGTAACGCATTTAACAACTTATAAAGTTTACAAGATCTTATCTGCTCTGAGACACAGACAGACTCAAATTATTTCCTTGGCCAGGGAAAACTCAGGTTCCATTTTTATGTCCTACTCTGTAACCCTCAGTCTGCCCTGCTGGAAGGTAATTATCAGGGCCAGAGGGATTGTCCCTGCTGCTTCTCAGAAGTAAACGCAGGGGGCTAAATTAAGGTACTTAGAGGTAAACTCGCAGGCTGTGCAGAGCTGAGCTGTTTGACTCCTGCAGATTCCAGAGCAGAACACTAACCGCTCATACTTACTCAGAGAGCAGGTACAGGAACACAGCTTCTCAGTCATCCCCTCCAGCTCCTGATAATCAGTGGGAGCCACACAGCCCCCCGTGTGACACAACCTGAAGAGAGGGTCTTAAAATGCAAGTTTTAATGTTATTTCATTGTAGTGTCCTTGTACCAAAAATGTCTTTATTATGTAGTTTCCATTTTACCTGTATGTAAAAAAAAAAAAAGACCACAGCAGGAAAGCTACTATTGTGAGAAAGAAGGACATAAAACTCAAGCAATGAATTAAAGAGGCAAATGAAGGAACTCTTTTCCTTTATTAGAAATAGAAGAAACAGATTGTGCTAATCTCCCTAGGGCCAACAGCCGCCCCGCATGGAACTCAGCCAGCTTCAGACACAAAGCTCACTTAGGAGTTCTGCTCTGTGAAAAGAGGAAGCCAGATGGGCTATTTACTTTCAACAAGATAATTCTGGAGGAAATTGTTATAAGTCACAGAAACTTTTTAGCTTCATCTGCTATTTTAGCCTCTAAACTGATTCACAGAGTGGGGGGAGGGTGCCATTAGGAAGGAGAGGAGAGACCTGGGAAGGGAACAGAGGAATTAAGGAAAGTGCAGTGCAAAGCCTGGGCAGCAGAAGCCTCCAGGTCTCCCAGCCTGGGCTGGATCCACTCCCCGCCAGCCAGCCACTCACCAGCCCCTTGGACAAACCAGCGGACACCTCTGAGCTTCCATTTCCTCCTGGGTATCATGGGGACATACACTGTCCCAGGAAATTAGGAAGATTAAATGGCATGCTGAGGGTACAGCACTTAAAACACAACACACAACATGAGCTCCCAATAATCACTGGGCACCTATTTTTATCCCTGTTATTTTCTCTTCTATTTGCAAAATGTAAAGAGAATCCATCATTCATACACACACACACACACAACTAAATTCTCAAGAATATAGCAAGAGCTAAAAGTTATATTAATCTATTTATCATACTTGATAGAATTTATGTCTGAAAACAAGTTATTTTATTTTGCTATCACAGAGAAAAATAATCCAAATAATTTTATCCTTGGGTCAAGAATTTCAAAGAGATTTTTCTACATAAAAATTATTTCAAGAGGGCACCTGGGTGGCTCAGTTGGTTAAGCCTCTGCTTTCGGCTCAGGTCATGATCCCAGGATCCTGGGATTGAGTCCCGCATCGGGCTTCCTGCTCTTTGGGGAGCCTGCTTCTCCCTCTTCTCCCCACTTGTGCTCTCTCTCTCACTCTCTCTCTCAAATAAATAAAATCCAAAAAAATAAAAAAATTATTTCAAGAAAAATAGCTATGCAATTAATACAAAGAAGTTCATTTATCAGAAGCTTCTGATAAATATAAAAGACGCTTCCTAACTAGGAACGCAAAATTTTCCCTATCCAGCTGTAAATAACGGCGATCAGGACAAAAATCAAGATAATCCTGATACACATATACTATGGAAAATGCATCCAGCAGCCTTATTTTTTGGATATACAACTATTACTTACTAAGCAAAACTAAAAGAATTCAAGGTAAGTTATGGGATCATTAGGCACCCAAGTTAACCTACTTTTCTTTTTTTACACTTGTAATACTGCTCAATGATAACTGATAGCTCTCAGAGAATACAAGACACTCTCTGAACAAAGCAATACGCAATAATGTTCAGCCTACTAATGTACCTTGGCAGGAGAAAGGAATACATTTTTAGAAAGATTATTCAACATGAAGTACTAAAATAAAAATATTTTAGTTTTGCCTGGTTATCTGAATTGATTTTGAGGAACTCACAGATTTTTTATTTCATTGCTACATTAAAGAAACAGCATCACTATTTTTTGTAATATTTTCTTTCTGAAAGGGAAGATATCCCAAAAAAATAATCAATTTAATTTACGGGTTCAGATAAGACAAAAACAAAAGCAAACAGCATATTTAAAAACCAGAAACTCTAAAAAATATATATTACTGCATTTAATTTTTTTTTTATATTCTTGGTGACTCAATCCACTGTGCCATAAGAAAATTGAATCAGTGTTTATGGCATGAACATTTGAGAAAATACACACATTCACACACACACAAAGAAACTTACAGATTTTATGCCCTAATTAAGACCAGAAAAATAAACTGAAAGGAGTCTGCAAGGAAAGATAAAAGAAGTGGAAATCATATCTTTAATTTAATTATCCTTTATAAAGTTAATATAAAATAAAATTTCCCTAAGTACTAGAGAAAAGCAAATAACAAAGCAAGAAAATTTTACATTTCAGTAAATTGGAAATGGGCAAGAGAGCTGATTTCCTTAGAAACAACCAAAGAGGACTTTAAGGCATTGACTAAACAGTGATGAAATATTAAATTAAATATGAAATTGTCATCTTTCTCTCTACACCCAGAATCTCCCCGACTTTGAAAATATCTATTATTTCACTAACCCAAAAGCCAAAAATCTAAAAGGCCTTTGCCACAGGTCGAACTCCATTCTGGGCGGCTTTGGAAATAACAATGCCTGCCTGCTCTGATTTGGCATCAAGGAGAAGCTAAAAAGAGGTATGTCTTGCTGGGAAAGCGTCTTCCTTGGGCCTCTTGCATGCTGCATATCTTACTGAGCAGGTGAAGACTACAAAGGGTCTGACTGCTTTTTACCTGGGCCTATTTCTCAGAATTGCTTTTGCAGTTAAGTGATAAGGCAACCTCGCCCCCTAGACAAGGAACAGGTTTGATTACTGCTTGCTATAAAACCAGTGAATTCCCCCAGCTCAGAGATTCTCAGTTGCAATGCAAACTCATGGTACACAGCATCCATCTGGACCATGGGATTTGGGAGCAAGGCAAATGATACCAATATGCTGATATTCATGCTGCTGGTTTTACCTTAGTAATAACATCCTTTGTCTCTGACCCAGAAGTCTTATGTCTCTGCCAGCAACCCTGAAATAGTACTACATAAATTAATAGTTTGTCAGTAGGGTAACATCAAATCCCAAACATGCCCAGACCAGAGAGTTTGGGCAAAGGGAGGAATACTGACAGAAACATGGCTTTCTGAAAGAAGGAACAGGGATCACAAGTTGGATTTGGGGATATGAGAAAACTTTCTGGGATCTATGAGGGAATGCTCTCACCAGAGTGCAGTGGGGGGACGGGGGGACAAGGGTCCCCACTGTCCTGATCACTAATGAGGCTGAGAGAAGAAAGGCAGGATTGAGACAAGTTACAGCAATGGTACCTTGGTTGTTGCTCATTAATTCTCCTCCATGCAGGGGAGGAAGTGGGGGGGCGGTTATCGTGAACTGGGGGCAGCAAGGCCTTCAGCCTGGAGAAAGACAATGTGTGTGTGTGGGTGCTGAGTCAAGGAGTTCTCGAAGCTGTACAGTGCTGCCTGTAATGATGACCTTGCCACTGATGGTCTCTGGGAGGACCAACACCACTAGAAGTTCCTTTGGTTGAGCCCCAGCTGGGCAGCCGCTTGGAACCAAGAGCAAGTGTGCCTTGTTTACTGATATGAAAGAACCGTCTCCCTCTACATTACCTGACACCAGCCTTCCCCTCTATTCTGACTTAGGTGCTTTAAGGAGAAAGATGATCGGGTGGATCCAAGGTCTCCCTGTCCCCCAAAAGTACTGAAAGCCATACACACCAGTTCTGGTATGATGGGGAAGAAAAGGACTCAAACTGTTACGGCTCTGTTGGACACAGGAACCCAAGTGCCACCCTACCTATTCCCATGGACGGAGGGGACACTGAATCCAACTGATGGGGTTTGGTGCTTCTCAGTGGGTAAGGGAAGCTGAAGGAACCTTGTGAGAAGAACCTTTGGGATAATTCAGTGGTGCTGTCGTTGTGGCTCCCACATCTGACTCCATAATCAGAATTGATATGTGCCATGTCTGTACTTCACAGTTCCCGTGTCAGAAGGGGTTTTCACGTTCAGGAACTGCTGTGCCTAGAGGTCCTCTCCTAGTACAACAGCACGCCTTCTTGATGGAGCCACAAAGTCCCTCCTTTTACCTTTTTTTAAAATAGGTAGCTATTAACATACAACTAATCTCTTGTGGAAAATAAACACCTGACATTCTCCTTTTCACGTATGTCTACCCGGACTCAACAGTTAATGAAATGGGAAGGAAACGACAGGCCTTGATAGTCAAATAGAAATGGTATACTCAAGAGTCGAGCTCTTCCAGCCCTGGCACTGTCTCATTTACATAAAAAAATGGCAGCTACTCCTCTGGGGGAGGCTAGATTCCCTACTCCACCACGTGACACAAAACTGCTGGTCCAACAGGGCTTGTGCAGGTTTCTTTCAACCGCTGGGCCGAGTTCACTGAGAGCGTGGCTAAGTTAAAAGTGCATGGTTCCCCTGAGCAATAGTAGCCATCCAGCCCCAGTGACAGCTCTGGGGGTCACTAGTTGTGGTAAGGACCACTCACACAACGGTCTCAATGAAAAGCTACCACTCTTGTCTTAGATAATGCTCCTAAGGACCAGGAATTTTATATTTTTACAGACTCTCAGACAACTGCCAATGGCCTAGATGTCTGCTTGCCTGTCAATTGAAAAACTAGAGACTGGCAGATTAATGAGCCCCTCTCTGCAGGGCCACAAACCGTAGAAATAAATTGTGGCTGCTGATCAGTCTGGGTCATTGACGTAAGTGCTCATGGTAAGGGTCGGTTCTCTGACGAGACCAACTGGAATCAAGCTGTTGTTCAAGCCTGTGCTGCCCAGATCATTGCCATCATTACTGGGATCCACCATCATGGATGGAGCACAAAGTAAAGGTATTTCGGATGCAGAAGCTACTACTGCAAGTCAGAATTGTGACTCCTTCCAAAAGCTGGCCCGTTTGTTTTGCAGAGAAGGAGCCCATGTTTGCCCCGTGCACTCCCAGCAAAATGACCACATCAAACCTTTGACTCCCATTTTGAGATAATCCTAATGCTTTACCACTGTCAACAGTTTTTTAGGTTAGTATCCAATCAGCTGACTTTGGTTACACCACTGTGGCTCTTGAAACTAAATTAGCTCATGTTCTTAATTTTGTCATACTATCTTTAGTCTGACAATGGGGTGTCTTTTGCCATAAAGACCACCTAACAGTGGAACAAGAGTCAAAGTAATCAATAGACATTTTATGACCTTTATCATCCACAAGTTGCTGTCATTACTGAGAGAGAAAAGGGACTTTATAAATCAATTCAAAAGGATTTCTGACTCTACCTCACTCACCACCTCTTGGTCTAGACACCTTAATAAGGCAGTTTGGCCACTAGATAGAGCCATCTCCAGAAAGGGTAAGAGTTACACAGACTTACTGTGAAAATCTGAGATTTCTCCCTGACCACTCCTGGGCATGATGTGTTTTTCTTTCCCCTAACAGGAATCTCAGGCCAGGATAATTGATATGCCCTCCAGGTGGAAGCCCAATCAAAAGGGATCCCAGAAGATTCAAACATAAATTTGGTTCAGCCACCGGATATCTGTGTTGGACTGGCATGGTCCTAGATCCTAGATCATCAAGATAATGACCATTTGGGTTACTGAGTTGAGTACACTGCTCACCATGTATCTCTACGGTGGTCAAAGTGGTGGGCCTAATGAGTCTCTGTAAATTGTGTAAAAATGCCCTTATCCCACCTGCACTTGACCCTTCCAAACAAAAGCTCTGAATGGAAAAAAGATAAAGGTATAGCTACTGGGAAGTGATATAACCAATTCCCTGGCTATGGAGGGATAGCAGCAAATCTGGGAACTGGGAGGGATCATGTCAAATCCCAAGAGGTTTGAGAGGGTGTGATTAATGCTCTCTTAATTCTCCATATCCAGTACCTCAGCCTGGCAAAACAGTCATACGATCCACGTGAGTCAAGTGGTAGTGGTGACTGGCAACCTGACTCACTAACACACTTCTAAGCCTGTCATCCCCATCCATGGGCTACAAAAACAGGAAAAGTCATGTGAACAAGGCTGTTCCCGAACAGTTCTGCTGTGCCTGAGGCCATCAACAGCAGCTCCAAAACATGGACCATCCTCTCATACCTGTGCAAACTCCCGGACTGACACAATCTTATGTCAAAGGGATAGATACACATTCATAGGCTTGTCCAGATTCCAAAGCAGCCTTAGGGTGTGCCATCAATCAAGGCTGCAGCTATTCAGAATACTGTCTATGTGGCCTAATTAAACCCGTCTAACAGTGATCCAAATAAAGGGTAGCAGCAAATTCCAAACTAGAGTGACCTGTGCTCTCCATGTGAGAGAAAGTAGAACATGAAATAGCTCTCCATTGGGCATGAGGGTTACTTTCTGGACATCTATTGCCTCTGTTATTATTATTGGCAGTCATATTCCAAACTTCCTTATATGGGTCATAATAGGTAATAGATCCCATAATAATTAAAACCTACTGGTCTCCCCCTGGGATTTCTTCACATTAGGTGAGTCAGAGACCCTGACAGGATGGGGACAGATGGATATAGAGTCAATATTGCAAGTTGGCCTCATCCTGCTGCTTGGGATCCTATCGATCACAGCTTGAACTAAATGCTCTATGAGACAAGTTGAATAGATTTGGTCCAAGTCTCTGTTGGCCCAATGAACCAGAATGCCCATCGTGTGGCATATTCATGTGAA
Source organism: Leptonychotes weddellii (assembly GCF_054177405.1). NCBI lineage: Eukaryota > Metazoa > Chordata > Mammalia > Carnivora > Phocidae > Leptonychotes > Leptonychotes weddellii. Next base: position 125,727,220 of record NC_138376.1, read on the forward strand.
AATTCATCACAAGCCAAAATGGTATATTAAAGGCTGCTGGGTATTAGGAGAGATAGTTTTCTTTAGGACTCACACTCCCCTACAAGTCTTGCTAAGTGGACCTAAAATGTATGGCCTCAATTTCTTTTACCTGGGCCATTTCTCAGGGTTGCTTATGCGTTCAACAACCTTAAGAAATAAGGTAATGTCTGTCCCCAAAGAAAAGGGTTGCTTTTTGCTTGCTATGTAAGTGGCAGATGCGGGGTGCCAGGGTGGCTAAGTCGGTTAAGCATCTGCCTTGATCATGATCTCAACGTCCTGGGATCGAACCCCTCATCAGGCGCCCTGCTTAGTGGGGAACCTCCTTCTCCCTCTGCCCTTTCCCCAGCTTGTGTGCTCTCTCTCTCTCAAAAAAATAAATAAAATCTTAAAAAAAAAAAAAGTGGCAGATGCTTCAAGTTCAATAAATGGTCCTCACCTGCAATGCAAGCCCATCCATATGGGTCAAAGCACATCACTCCTATGGGATTCAGGGCAAAGGAAATTGGTGTAAATATGATAACACTTATGAAATTTGCTGTGCCATGAGTAATAAAGTCCTTCTTCTCTGACCCATGAGTCTTGTGTCTTCTGACAGCATCCATGATATATTAGCAGGCTACTTATTAGTTCACAAGTAGAGTAAAAATCAATTCCCAAACCCAACAAGCTTATCTCTGGCTTGAACCACCTCTGATACCTGATATAAAGCCCAGTTCAGGCAGCCATTCATATTTAATGGTCAAGTACAAACTGACATAGATGTCATAAAGTTGAAGCTACTCATCCTAGATTATTTGATGAAAGCAGGAGAAAATCATTAACATATGAATGTAAAAACCTGGATCACCTCCTTAACTTCTAGAACCTAAACTTATGGATTCTCCTATTGGGCCTCCACATAAAACTGGAATTCTTCCATTCAGTTCCAGTTCCCCTGTAGCAAAATCCCTATGAAGGGAACTGTTATTACCACTTTACTACATTATGGTGTGGAGAGGAAATCTTAAGTTTATGAGATATCATTATATTCTCGTTTAGGGGAAAGAATGATTTGAAGTATGGCCTGAACAGGGAAGAGTGAATATGGGGTGCTACTGGCCACAGACTATATATATATTATATATATATATATATTTTTAATTATAAGCCTGATTTTCAAAAGTACCATTAATCAATCAATCAACCAACCACACAATAAGCCTACCCTCATGGAGGCAGAAAAAATGGCTAAAAGACTATTGTTTATAAAATGAGGTCTCCACCAAAGGAGTGGAAAAAGCAGGAAAAGTGTGCACGATTCAGGGAATAAAGAGTTAAGAAAGATAATTTTATTTTCCATTGTCAAAAATCCTACAAAAGCATTGAGGGTTCAAAATTCACCTTCAGAAATTTAATGAACAGACTCAAATGTCACAGAGTGATTTGTGTATGATTACTGCAAAAGATTTGTCTACTAGTTATTACTCACTGTTACAAGCAAATAAAGAACTTGAGAAAGAGGATGAAATAACAATTTAGAAGCAGAATTATAAAAGTCAACATTCAACTCCCTCAGCGTTATGTCCAGACTTCAGGCTAAGTATCAAATGTGATCCGTAAATATTCCAGATTTACTGCGTTGTAATGCATGTGA
>NC_138376.1:125728973-125767755 GCF_054177405.1 Leptonychotes weddellii
CCCCCCCCCCCCCCCCCCCCCCCCGGCCACCCGGCAAGCCACGCGGAGAAGGTAGCTATGCTTATTCATCATGGTCTGTACCCTCGTGGGGGAGCGATACCGCTGGAATGTCCTGCTATGCATCAGGATACACCCTGATGCAGACACTGCTGGGGGTGTGCTTGCTTACTGCAGAGACACAAATATGTCAAAACTATCTGTAATTTCCAAAAAAAAAAAAAAAGGTTAAAATTTAAACCTGTCTTATAAATAACATGAAAGTACATCATTGGGACAATTATGAAAAAGAATCTGAGTTCAGTTCTTTGTTTTAGAGCTGGGACCTTGGTATCCTCCAGGGTCTTTGTCTAGCAGGGCTGAGAAGGAAGTGGGGTAGAGACTCCACACAGAAAGCTGTACAGATGACATCAGAGCAGGTCAAACACTAAGAGAAGGGAAACAAATCTATTTTTCCCATTTAAAAAAAATCCCTCAGAATAATTAAAATGAATTCCTATCCAAATTAAATTGCCTTGAAGTTTTCTGAGCAAGGCTTTAGGCATTATAAATACTCCTTGACTTTGGCCTGCCAGGTTTCCTCTATCAATCATGCGGTAGCCTAAAATTAAATTGAAATGATTAGATCAAGGAAAATCAAATTTTTTAACATTTAGTTTCAGTAATGTGATTATGAAGCTTTTAGTGATATTGTAATTACTTTGAAGCTTTGAGCATATGTTTCTACTGAGAGTATTCCATGGGGAAAAGTTGCATTAGGGAAATAAGTAAATACAGACCCCAGTGAAGCATTGGGGTCTGTGTTTGTTGTAAAGTTAAAAGCTAATGGTGGAAAAGAGACAATGCATCCATGTGATTTACACTCTCAACGTCCTGCAGGGAGTAACCACTTTAAAATCCCCGCTAAATCCAGAGTTAAAATAATGGAATGGCTTCCCTCTAAGGGCAGCATTAGAGATGCAATAGGAGAAAAACAGTAAAGACCCGGGACAAAAAGAAAGAAGTCATCATCCTGTACTAGCTCCAATTTTTGCACAGGAAAATGTGACAGACTAAGATCACTCTAAAATTAATAAATCTTTTCTCAGAATATGAAACATTTTAATGTACTCCGTCTATGCCAAAATCAAACCATATAATCACTATGCTTCTCTATTCTTTCATCCACTTCAACAATTACGGGGATTATGCTCGGTTTGGGGGGTTACAAAGCTAAATAAGATGAGGCCCCACCCCGCAGGCAAATATCAGTAGAGACTGGATTCTTCCATGAGGTACTTCAACCTCAGCAACAGGAAGGGAGATTAGAGAAGACAAAACCAGAAACAAGACAATGGTCTCCTCTCTTTTCATTCACACTTCTACTCATTCAACAATTATTTATTAAGTACAAGCATACTTCTTCCCCCAAGAATGAGGCAGGTAAGTAAACACACAACATTAAAATGAAATGAGATTAGCTCTTTAAACTTTAGCAGGAAAATCATTCCAACAAAATAATCTGAAGCACACAAACCTTTTGAAGGGTTTGTTTACTCTGATTATCAAAGCACGGCTAAATGTCCTCGCAGCTTAAAGATCCTAAGTAGGAAGCAATGCAACAGACTTGGTGTTTACCTTAGATACTGCCCATTTTATTTTTTTATTTGAATTCACTTCTTACTTTCAGTCACAGACACTGTCACTTTCTACTGTCTTAGAAGAGCCCTGATTCATCAAGTTATATTCACCTGCCACCGACCCCTGTAGGCAGTCAAGTTTGCTTCCTCTACCCCAATGGGCCTTGGAATTCGACACAGAGCACCACCTGTTGCACACGTGCTCTCTTCATTACATGGGACTGACCAGATTCGTACTGTCATAACTTCTGTCATCCTAAAGTGAGTGAGTGCGATTTAACTTGGCCCTGCTGCCAAAGCTATCCTTCTGAAAATAAATCTGACCATGCCTGTTCTTAGCAATTAGACCAAGTGGCTCCTCACTACTAGCACAGCAAAACCTGAACCCTCCAGCATGGAACAGAAAACTGTCTAAGAAGGCCTCTATCTCTCTTCACCCTGATCCCTCTTCATTTCCTTCTCTGAGCTCCTTACACTCCGAGCTCCCATCCACTATTCCTCCTTCCCCAGCACAGCCTCCGTATTCAAAGCCCTCACGTCTTGCTCTGCTAGAAATGCACTTTAATTTGCCTGCTCAGGAGACCACTTATCCCTAAAGGTCCAGCACAAATCCACCTCTTCTCTGGAATTTCCCTTGTACAAGTAAACACACTTCCTTTGTAACTTTTGTTACTGCTGATCACTATTTTGCAGGTGTACGCAGCATCTTCACTAAGTTGTGACTTCCTCATTTGGATATGCAGAGTTGCAACCTGTGACGGGTCCTATAACACAAGGTCTCAATAAATATTTGTTGAATTTAACATTTATTTTCTTTCTTCTTTTTTTCCAAAAATAAACTTCTTATTTTCTTACAAATCCATTTCTACATCTATTTTAAAAATTCATTCCATATTTCCCTTAGAGTTTCTCCTAACTGTACTAACAATGTGTAATTGAATATTTTCCAAATATTTCAGCTAAAACTGCCTCATGAAACCAAATTCTATACTGACATCTTTTTAAAAAAAATTAGCGAAGTAAAGTACACAATTTCATTCTTTTTTGTCCTTCATAACTTTACTAGAATTTACTTACAACTTCTGTGTAATTTTCAACCAAGCCAGATTAGTTATTACTTAGGAAGGGCAGGACAACATTAAATTATTCCACAGGAGCATGAGGGGTCTAACAATCATGGTGAACTGGCAAATAAGAAATCAAAATGTACATAAAATGGTTTTTGCTCCTGCTTTCCCTGATCATGTGTTGTTGTGTGAAGTCGTATTTCCTGTCAAAAGCATAACAAAGCTTCCCCTGCTCTACAGGATACAAATGAGCAACCTGGTACAGCAAATTACCCAGCTGTAATTCACCATCGCAGTCCTGGAGTGTAGCCACATGTTCTTTTGCCACCTGAGAGTTATGAGTTATGTCCTTGGCCAGCCTCATCAACTAGTCCACAAAATAAATATTAGGTTCCTCACGTGTGACATTACTGCAATGCCTTTAAAAGACCTCAGAAAAGGCAAAATCAAGTAGCAGATTCACTGTCAATTCAACGCCCTGTATCTGTTATTCTTAGTTCATAATACGACACTTCAAAACTAGCTTTCAGATGGTGAAAGCCTTAAAGATAGTGGCGGTCAGCTGAAAAGAACCTCCTCAGGCTGGCCATGCCCTAGCCCCTGAGGCCTAGGAATGTGACTACGTGGCAAAGGGGACTTCGCAGATGCAATGAAATTCAGGATCTTGAGATGGGGAATGTAATCACAGGTGTCCTTACGAGAGGGAGGCAGAGGGAGATCTGACTACAGAGAAGCAGAAGGTGCTGTGGCTGCAGACACCCAGACTGGAGCAAGGCAGCCAGGAGCTGGGACGCAGCCTGCAGAGGTCCAAGAGGAGTCTTTGCTGGGGCCTCCAGGAGCTGGTTCCGCTAACACCTGATTTCAGCCCCTTAAAACTCGCCTGGGATTTGTGCCCTCCAGAACTGTAAGAGAATAAATCCATGTTGTTTAAAGCCACCAAACTTGTGGTAATTTGTTACAGCTGCAACAGGAACCAAACACAGTAACTGAGCCACCCCTCACAAGTGTATAATACCACTTTTATTTATTTTTTTTTTAAGATTTTATTTATTTATTTGACAGAGAGAGACATAGCGAGAGAGGGAACACAAGCAGGGGGAGTGGGAGAGGGAGAAGCAGGCTTCCTGCAGAGCAGGGAGCCCGATGTGGGGCTCGATCCCAGGACCCCGGGATCATTACCTGAGCCGAAGGCAGACACTTAACGACTGAGCCACCCAGGCACCCACCACTTTTAAAAGTTAGTGAAATGATGGTGCTAATCTGTCTTCTAGAAAACACTACTTTTATAACCAGAACATGAGTTACTCGATGCCGTGACTGGTAATTTATCTGACATAATTTGTCACAGAAATACAGTCAGTTCTACATGTATTATAATGGTGATACATTTGTCCAATCCTTAAGACTATGTTTATAACATTCATTGCATTTCTGTATTTGCAAAATATTATATGCTTAATGTTGAACATCTGAAAAACACAAAACCACAATGCAAAAGAATTCCACAATCCAAAGATAGTAATTTGGGGGAATAGTCTCTGAAATTTTTACATATATAATGCTATCTACTTTTCAGTTATGGCAACTAAGCTCTTATATTAATATTTTTTAAAAATATTTCTTAACTACTGAAGAAGTAACACATATTTATGAGGCTTAGGTCATAATGTTAATATTCTTATTATCATCACTGCTTGAAGGAAAAAAAAATCATGTCACCTCCAGAAATCTGACCTCAAATGGCATCACGACCCATTCTCTAACTTTACCAGCTTAACTTGCATTCTATCCGGCATAAAATGATTAAATTGGTCGCAGAAGCCAGAAGGGATTTTTAATAAATTTATACACAAAGAATTGTGACAACCATGACTAGACCCAATAAAGAAGTTCCTCATATGTTAGGCCTCAAATAAAAATTATTCCACAATGGCCCCCCCCAAAAAAACGGTTACAAAATGTACAGTAGTTGTGGCGTGCCCAGCAGTTACCAGGGTATAAAGGCAAGCATATACACCTGGAATAAAATCATCATACACTGATAATAAGATTATTTGGTGAATTCCTTGTAATTAAGCCAAAGGGGGGAAAAAACAATACATTTGAGAGAAATTTTGCATGTAGTGAGAAACTGCAAATGCCACGCACGTACATAAAAATGGACCATGAAGAAAAGAAAACTCTAGCGAGGACCACAATAAAGGAAGAAACGCCCTAACCTGTCAATGGCTGGGCATCTCACCAATTCTTAAATGTAGAATGGGAAGCAAGTATCAGACCTCCACTATATATTACTTTCTGTTTGTGTCATGCAATTATGTCTAAATTGACTGCACCAGTCAATTTGCCCCAGCAAAGACTCCTCTTGGACCTCTGCAGGCTGTAAAACACATACAATTCCTATCCGATACTATTAACTCAGGCATCTTCACTTAAAAACATGTTTTGATGTTGTCCCACATAATTATCCAAGCTTGGTGAATGCGACCTACCGACTTGTGCAATCTACGTGTGTTTGTGCTCGGCAGCTCAGGGAAGCAGCAACTTGTGGAATGCTGCCTCAGTGTGCTTCAATCTGTACCTCTCACTCCCCTTCAAGGACACGCCACGCAGCTGGAAGGACTCCAAGCCAGAGTTCAAGGGTGGAAAGAAGCATGCTAGAGCACAAATTACTCTTCTTCCACCCTCATTTCTCCAGGCAGTAAGCCTAACTGGTACCCAATCCTCCGGTCAGCCTAAAGTTCCTCACTCCCCAAAACTGGATCAAGGAATAAAGTGTATCCAGGACAAGATTCCTAAGAAAGCAAAATGCAGAAACAAGGCCTGTTTGCTGTAGACGGCTCCCTGTGTGGGCAAGGACCCTGGTGGGCCCCAGTCTGTTAGTCATGCCATTCCCATTGTTACCCTCAGAAACACTTTCACAACCAGTAGTCAAGCTCTGTGGAAACCAGCAGCAAGTCAGGAAAGAGCTCCCTTCTTAATTATTCAGACAACAGCTGCTCCTTCGAGTTGAAGAATGAAATGTCAAAACTCCAGTTTCTGAGAAAATGAAGTAATGTTGGGAAGAAAAACAGTAAGACACAAGGAAAGGGGGAGTGCACGTGGCTTCTCTGAAAGAGAGACATTGCAAACTCAGTCCTATTTCTCTGTGTTACTCATGCAGAGCGAGCTTCAGGCATGTATCCTACCTTTCCATGTTCTGGAAAATGCATCTACTCTGCACAATAAGCTTAAAAAAGCACAATGTAGCTACAAAGGGCTTCATCTCAGGTCACCTAATTTATGTACTGAAACTCCAGAAACATTCAACAATAGGAATAACTGGTATATCCATTGATTACATAAATAATGAAATTGTCTCAACTGGAACACCAATATTAATTCCCTAATCACTTTTTTTTTTCTCCCTATTTGATGAGGGTGGGAATAGGGGTTTGAGGGACAGATTAAGGTTGCTATATATTGTACATCTCAAGCTTTTTCCCTCTTCCAATGGTAAGGGCTCTAATGTTAACCTTTATGAGGGACCCTGTTCAAGTCTTACAGGAAAAGTGAATTGGAGAAATCATCAAGAACCTATCAATACTATTAAAAATACAAACACTCGTCCAAGGATGGTCTCAACACGTGACCAGGTGTAAAAATACAAACACTCGTCCAAGGATGGTCTCAATACGGGGCCAGGTGTATAAGGTATGCAGATATTGAAAAGGAAACAACCCTACTCTGCACTACGCTGGGTCACTCAGGGCCTCTGGGTTTGGCAACAGTGTTCTCCCCATCTACGGAAGAAACTATAAATAGAAACCTAAACATCATGTGCTACATATCAAAGAAGGACATATAGAGTACTTCTGAAACATGAATAAATTTAAAGCTTTAATGACATGAAAAAAAAAATACTTGTCAATGAGAGATATTTAATACATTCTATAAAAATGAGGACTTTTTTTTTTTTTTAAATGCAGCCCTTCATCAAAGATGAATTACTGACACCAGAAATGCCGCCAGGCCGAGAAAAGCCATCTCCTACCCTACAACCACCTTCTCTCTCTTACTGGAAGGCCATCTCCAGATTGAGAGGGAAAGGAAGCTGTTAATGCTTACCTGGACTTCTAGGCACTGTTGCACTATACTGCAGCTTTCCATTCCTGCCACAGACATCTCTCTAAAATGTAATCCGTTCATAATGCACTTCTGGATACAATGGATCACTGACTCCTCCCACCGTACTTGACCCTGCTTACCGCTGACAGACCATGCCCTTCTAGCCTGGGGCCAGCCTGCTTCCTCTGGCCTCTGCCTCATGGCATGCTCTTCATTCCACTCTTCCCTCTCCCTGCCATGCCTCAGTTCATGTCTAGAACTCTGCCTTCGTCTAATGAACTCCTAGTTGTCCTTCCGTGCCTCTAGACACAGTGGATCCACCAGGCTCTGTTAGTTGCCCTCTCCAGCACTTCCCCGTGTAAACCTCTGTCATGATATTTACAGTGTAGGACTGCAAATCTTTATTTTTCTGTACACCTTCTACACTATGTGGTGTTGCTAAGCTCTTGGTTGATTCCAAAGGAGGAGCTAATTGCTTCAGATTGAGAAGTGTGAGAACTGACACACAGGTGGGGATCTTAAGGAAAACTTGATATAAAGTTTGTGTCATTTGAAACGGATCCAGCAGGATGAAAGGTAGTTTCCAGATGTACAACAGAGAGGAATAACATCCAAAGCTGAGAAAATAACATGTGCAGAAGAGACCTGAAAATCTGTGGTGTGATGGTGTGTGTGTGCGTGCTTGTGTGTGCACATCTCTTTCTAATTACTCTGCTTCTGTTGGGGGGAGGATTCTTACCCAAATATATGTCTTATCAGTCCAACTAGATCACAGACTCGTCTCGGAGAAACAGTCTCACATTTCCCCGTGTCCTTCCCCGGTGGGCGATAAACACACACTTGCCACCCACCTGGACCTCCCCCCCTGCACAGCACCACCCGATCTAGTACCTCGGAAAGAACGGACACTGAAATCATTACTGCGAGCTGAAATACCTGTTAATTCAGAGAAGAAAGGTTTCTATTTAGAGAAAATAGATACAGGAATAAACCTGGTAGAAGTCCCAGATAATTAGGACATACAGTACTGGGGGAAATATAGTAACCTTACCACAATTCTTTTTAACCAAGACTCTCTCCTATAGGGGGAAGTAAATAAGCCAGGAGGGTGAGCTACAACATAAATCAGCCAACTGTCATAAAAATTTCCTTCTTTAATATTACAAAACTTAAGAGAGAAACCATTCAGGTTACTACAAAGAAATATTTAAAATGAGCTCATTAAATACAAATTAAAACAGAAATACTGAATAAGCACTGGGCCACAATTAAAGGCTGAAGAAACAGCAGGTAAGAAACAATTTTCATTGATCAAAGAACTAAAAGCTAACAGAATATGGACTATTCTGCATTGAAACTGCTTTCATGAATATGAAGCATTTCGAAGTAAGATTTTTTCCCCATTTTTCAAAGAAGCTTTGGAGGTAGAAATGGATCTGCATATCTTAATATAAAGTACTTTCACTGTATCATTTTCAAGAAATGAAGCTATGAAGTTTCAAAAAATGTAGACTTCAAAAAAATCCTTAGAAATCATTCCAAAATTGAAAAGGGCATAAGGTCATCATTTTAGAGCCTTTGGACCCAAAGAAGAACTGTACATAATTACACAAAATCACCTATGCAAAGATTCAGTAGAATTTCCTTTATGACACAATTGTACTTCGTCGTAACTAGGAGCTTTTAGAGCCTATCTTGAGTACTTCGAAGTAGGGTCACATTTTATCTAAAATTATTGAAATGGCAAAGTAGCAGTACACAGTACATTCAACTAGAAATATAAACTCTGTAACTTTAAAATTCACCACGTGTAAGTTTTAAAACAAATGTATAGATTTGTAGGCAAATAGTAAAGTTAGATTGTACATTCATAAATAGCAAGGCCATTTTTTTTTTCTATTTCTTTCACTTGTGTATTCCTGGCACCTGGAGCAGTACTAGGCACACAGTAGGTGCTCAATTATTGGATCTGGTTTCATGAAAACAAAACAATATAAAATGAAAAATGAGAGGGTTTTTTCTTATAAGTTCATTTTAAAACTTAATATATACTGTTTTTAATTTAACAGGAAGGCAAAAATAAAAATATTTTATGGTACACAAGGGGTAAATGGGCATTCTTATAAACACTGCCAGCGCCACCAAGCACAGCTGGGCAGCTTGTGCACTGCTCAAAGGCACTAAACCTGAGCGGGGATGGAAAGAGGCAGGGAGAAAAGAAAAACCCAGTAGATGCTCTGCTGATGGGTATGAGTCAGTCTTGAGGAGGATGTCTTTTTGAAATTTTTCAGTCCTGAGCAGCAGCTTTTACTACCTTGTTACACTAGAAAGAAATGTAAAATAGGGTCACTTACTTTAGAACAATTTAGAAATACCTAGAAAAATTCAAAATCTACTAATTCTTTGACTAGAAAATCCACCCAGAAATTGTAACAAGATTTTTACTTTACATATATGCTTATATATGCAAATAAAGAGATATGAACACAAACATTTCTGATGATAGCAATCTGTAAACCTACTGAATGCTCATTTATTGAAGAGTATTTGCATAATTTGTGTACATCCACAAAATAAAAAAGTAGGCAAGAATTACTGTGCAGGTGGAGTTGTAGAGGTAGATATATATATTTTCTAAGAGATAATTTAAATAATATACAGATGTGACTATGTTCTAATTGTTATTCTTTAATCAAAAATTTTTAAAGAATTAGATATTGAAATTTGAATTCCAATATTGACAACACTATTGTATACAGATCCATGCACTTTAATATCTGATACTACTCAAATACCTAAATCCAGTTCTATAGGAATTAGAATATACCACAAATATCACTACCAAAATTCAATTTTAAATAAAAAGACTTGCTGATTTTAAAAGGGTGAAATATGTTTTTAATAATGATGCCAAAAATTGTATTTTTCTAAAGTAGAATTTTCTTAAGCCTTTCTATTCTGCTTTATATCATCTTGATATCCTTCCCCATACTTCTCACAGTCATAATCACCAACTTAAATTAAACTATGTTTCTATGGCTGTCTGGGTCAGGGCATTTAACAGATCAGTCATAAACCAAGTGAGAAATATAAGTACTTTTGAAACAGTTCCTGTGCCAAGAAGGAATCCTAAATTTTAAGAACGTAAAAGGAAGGTTAATACTACTGGTAGTGAGGTAACACTCAATCCTCTTTACTCCTATTGTACCAAGTAACCTATTTTTGTTTTTCCTCAAAAGTAACCAAGATTTATATAAAGTGGAAGAGCACTATTTGCATTAAAGAGGGTGTAGCAATTAAAAAGAGCATAGACATAAAAGGCCAAGTTCGGAGTAGCATAATGTCTTTAACAGAAAAAAACAATCCCAGATATACATTGATTTATATTTTGATCTCCAGCTTATCACTAGGTATAAACTATAATGCCTTTCCTGTCTCCAAAGTTTAGTCACAGAAACAGGAAACCCATCACTTCAAGACTTCCATTCAATTGCCTCCACTTTCACTTACCTTCCAACATTGTCCTTTCCACACTTTCCAACACAACCAAGTACAAAACTGGCAATCAAGATTTTTATAAAAATGTGCCCACCAACAGAATTAGGCACACTCTCTCTTCCTTCACTTTCACTTACCGTCCCACACTCTCTCTTCCTTCCACACTCTCCAACACAACCAAATCCAAAATTGGCAAACCAAGATTTTTATTAAAATGTGCCCACCAACAGAATTAGGCACACTCTCTCTTCCTCCACTTTCACTTACCTTCCAACACTCTCTCTTCTTTCCGCACTCTCCAACACAACCAAGTCCAAAATTGGCAATTAAGACTTTTATAAAAATATGCCCACCAACAGAATTAGGCAATGCAACTAATTGTATAAAATAATTTACTGCACATTGTCCAAATGGTTTTTGTATGTAAGGTACTTTTCGTGGGAGGGAGCATGTTGTATTTATGTTGTAATACACATTTATTTGCACTATGTAAAACAATATGTGGAGTATGAGAAAAAACATCTTTTAAAATCTACCTTATATTCTCCATGTAATTATAAGTTACTAATAACTGTCTAATCAAATCCAAAGATCATACTCTTCCTTCTTATGTCCCAAGTAAATGAATCCCACGAATCCCAAGTAAACTAAACTGCCTAAACATAGTTCATCCTAACAAAGTGTTTATATAGCCATGTATTAGATAATTTAGAATTGTGATTTTTAATCTTAAGTCCATCTTTATATATAGCTTTACTATAAATTTGCTTTTAAAAGTATCCATGCACTATATTAAGTTGAATTCAAATAAAATTTGCACAATGGTCTTCAAAATAAAATATAAATTATTTTTTCCGATAAAATACTGACATCATGGATTTTGAAAATTTTCTTCTGCTTGGTTTTCTGATTCAGTTCAGAGTTGTGTTTATAGTGGATTATAAGTAATGGTCACCAAAAAGGTCTCAGAGGATTCATAAAAGTTTATATGAAAAATGTATTTATAAGAAAAAATGTCTTAATTGGATGACTCTCAAAACTCATACCAAAAGTCATACTATGCTAGAAAGGTAAGAAAAAATTGGACAACATCATTAGGTTTTATCACTGCTGCAAAGACAGTGTCAGTTAATCACTGGCTTGATTCTCCCAGTGAGTAGAACATTTTACTTTTTAACATTAATTTCCTAAAAAAAGACTTAAGAAGCCTTTATCAGTGCATACAAACTTACATATTTTAAAAATCCACTTCTCATCTTTCTGGACAGACCACTTTTGACTTCAGATGTACTCACTGCAATCAAAAGTGCCTTGTAAGTGGCACTCATCAGGAATAAACCCCAAATAGGCTCACCAAATCTTCCATACACAATCTAGAGCGGGTCTTTGTCATAATAAACCCCCCAAATAGCAATGGTTTCTAATCATACTGTGCATTTCCACTAATTTCAAAGATTACCGTTAAAAAGAGAAAAAAAAAAAAACAACTTTTGTCTTAACAACCCCGGAAGGGAGAAAACTTTGCTAATCTTATACATCACAGTGTTTATAATAAACAATTATAATAAACCATTCCCAAAGCTTTAATCACAAAAATGCACCTAGGTCATTTTGTGTTAAATAATAATAGTTCATTATGCAAATATTTAATGCTTGTTATTTACTCTTCTTTAATCTCAGACCTACAATGAGAGATTTAAAAGGAAAAATGGGAGGGAGCAAGACGTTTAAATCCCTTTGCAGGAATTTCTTTTGATCCTAACCATTACTGCAGGTACCTTCCACCAGAGTTTAATGCTTCGCTAGGATTTCCCCGGCAAGTCCTACAGACTCTGGGTCCCAGTCTGTTCCTAACTGGAAGGCAGCTACCAAGGCGCTCTGAGGGACCTGCCAACGGACCCCAGCAAGTCTGGCTGCGCAGCGCGCTCGCTGTGGGAACGCGCGACCCAGCCTTCACCTGGGAGGTTCAGGGGCACCAGGGTCCCTGAAGTTGTCTCCGGTGGGAAGCCTGTCAAACCACGGGCGGGGTGGGGGCTTAGAACACACACACTTATACTCCTGGCCCACGGCGGGCACTGGGAGGCCCACAGCGGGCACTGCGAAGCCCGCAGCGCGGGCCGAGGACGGACGGACACGGCCGCCCTGACACTGACAGTTGACACCGGCGCGGACACCCTGGGGGTCCCTGTCCGCCGAGGCCCGGCGGGGCGGCGCAGAGAGGCTGTACCTGGCAGGCACCCACGTACCTATCATGGTCACTGGGCAGGTGGAGGCTGCTGGGCATGCAGGGACCTACGCGCGCACTGGCACCCACACGTGCCTCCCACCAGTGTGGCTCCGGGGTTAAATCTTCCAGCACTTGCCTCCCCGGTGGCCGGCTGCCGGAATGCGCACGCGCGGACGGCGCGCAGCCAGTGACCTTCTGGGAGTCGTAGTTTTACCGCGTAGTTTCTCCTTACCCCGCCCCCGCCCCCGCCCTCGCCCCCTCACCCCCGCCCGCCCGCCGCCGCCGCCCGCCCGCCGCCACCCGCCTTCCGCTGGCCGCCTTCCGCCACCATTCCGGATTCAGGCCCAGGAAACGCACGTCACGGGGGGACTGGGCCCTTCGGCCGCAGTGTTGACGCGTCGCTTAGCAACCAGGAGGCTTGCCTTTGGAAGCTTGTCGCGGCTCTGGCCACGATCCTTCCCTCTTCCCGCCCTTCCCCTCCCTCAACTCCCTTCACCTAGGAGCTGCCAAACATCTGGATCAACCTGGGCACTACGCGGGGTTGAATTTCTACCAGTAACGCGCCTTTTTACATTTTTTCCCGAACTCCTTCTCACATCCGTAAAACCCACTGATTCTTTTACTACACGTTTTATGAGAACAAGACATTTTCTAGGAAGATGGTGGCAGAAAAAGAGACCCTGAGCTTAAACAAATGCCCAGACAAGATGCCGAAGAGGACCAAGCTGCTGGCACAACTGCCGCTCCCGGTGCACCAGCCTCACTCCCTGGTTTCTGAGGGCTTCACAGTCAAAGCCATGATGAAAAACTCAGTCGTAAGTGATCTTCCTGCATTGAATGCACTCGCCCCGAATCAGGGGGCACCAGGTTATAGATGTTGGCCGGCCCTATGATGGATTCTGAATCTGTGTCCTGGGTGGTCTTTGGCAAAGATGTCAATTCCCCTGCAGACGGTGCCCAACAGAGTGTAGAGGTCCCGGCTAGGTTGTTAGAAAGGATCTTGGGCAAGTGAGGTGCTATATCCCATTTATAAGTGCCTTCCTAATAACTCATGGTGTCTAGACCACCCCAAATTACTCTTAAACGATTTACACGAAAATAAAAAAGAGCCTCTTTACTTACTGATTCCTAATCGAGCGCCACTCAGCAAAGGGCCTTCTAGAAGGAGAGTTCTTAGAAATCATAAACTCTTGTAGAATTTGACATGTGCTGATGTACACCTAGAAGAATGAACTCATTAAATCATCTACAATATGAAATCTCATCAATTCAACCTAAGGAATTTTGGAACATCCCTGCATTTACTCTAACAACCCTCTTTCTTACAAATAGCATCAGCCTGTTAGAGCACTGACAGGCAATTTAATATGAAGTCTATTTCCAGAACTTTTAAATGATAAATTTTAAATAATCCAAGCTTCAGTTCAAGTATTTCTGGCTATTACTATAATTCGTATTTAATTTCTATTATTTGTGGTAGTAAAAATAAAATATTCTCAATACTATTAGGGAGAAAAAAGGTTTAAAATGCACGCAAGTGATTTCGCTACATGCATGATAGGTTAAAAAAAACTTTCTCGTATTTGTTAAACAGCTTTAAATTTGGTATGCTAAACCAGGTTTTACTTCTGACTAAGCAAGCCCCTGTCTGGGAATGAGATATTAATAATAAATGCAGCTTTCAAATTCGTATAATTTACACTCTGGGAGCATGTGACTTACTGTATAGTAGCTCATTATGTTAAATGAATAGTGTTGCTTTCAGTATCACATTATTTCTTTTACATACCCCATCCTTTACCTACATGAATGAAACAGCTTACCTCTAGATCCCTACGTCAGATTACCATATTACTACACAAAATGGTATTTGGATTATTGGAATGTGTGTCAGTTGGTTTACAATAATGAAAATTTGTGGAAATAGACTAAAACTTCAGCTTGTTGTAGTTACAATCCTTTTGCATGGTTTTCACATAAGTAGGTGGTCATGGGGATCAACATGACTCATTTATCAGCAGTATAGAATACCATAACCATTCAAGCTAATTATTTGTTTTTTCATTGACACAATATTTCTAATTATAATCTTGGTCATTTTTTCAGTATTATATTTGTTCACAGACATGTAGAAAATTGGTCAGATTCTCTCTTTTTCTAAATTTATGTTTATAATCATGTTTATTTTTTAACATAGCCTTATACCTAAAGTCATAGTTTCTGGAAAATTAAGTATTCCAGTATTACCAAATGAAGTAAATATGCTTTCAAAACTTAAGTAACAAAAAACATTGATTGTGAAGCAGCCTTCTTTATAAACAACTTATGTGAGTTAAATATCTCCTTATTTTTGTATTTTTAGGGAAAGTCTCTTAGTGTAATAGCTATATTTCCATGAAGACCCTCAAAACAGGATGTGTCATTCTTCTACTTCATTTAGTGGGAAATTACAATTCATAGATGCAAGCATTATCCACTTGTCTATTCATTCAATCAGCAACTCTCTCTCTCTCTCTTTTTTTTTTTTTTGGTTAGCTAAGCTAAGAACTTGCTAATGGTAGGCACAGTTCTGAAGATTTGGGATCAGCAAAATAAAGTCCTTGTCCTTAGTCCTCCAAGGAAAACTACCACACAATAATAAAGTCTTGATAAAAAAAAAGGTACTGTTTATACAAAAGAACTTCAGTGGTATAGGAAATAAAAATTTCCTTTTTATATCCAACATTTACATTTCATTATTTCTGTCTTCAACAGTATAAACCTTTTGGCTTAAAAAGTCAGAATAGCTCTATGTCTTTCTTAAGGTTTATTTCTATTCAGAAAATAATGTGCAGGTCTCCAGCTTTTCTAAATTACAACCCCTGTCCCAAACCTGACACCCAAATCATTTTTCCAGTGTTGGGGCTCACCTTCAATTGCCTCTTTCAAACCCTTCCTAATTAAATAAGTCGCCAACCAGTGCTCTTCCACAAAAGACATACACAGCTAAACCCTAAAGAGTTCTGTGGGCACTCTCGGTGTTTCTTTGAGAATGCTCTAGTAACATAAGTAAATACACTTGATCATAAACAGATTTGATCAGATGGGCTGTACAAACAGAAATCCTTATTTACACAGTCATAATCTATGTATAAGAATAAAAAAAATTTCTAAAATAATAATAAACATAAATGGCCAGTTTTTTAAAACCCAATGTCAAATATCGTTCTTCCTTTACTTCCTTGAAATTATTGTTGCATTCTGTATGAAAACAAGTAAGGAGAAAATTCCTGAAATCAGAGACTAATATTCAAATTCATATTGTTACATTTGCCTAAAAAGACTGATAGGACATATAGAATTTGAAGATTTTGTAGTCCATTTCCTTTTAAAGGCCTTGTTTCTTGGTATGTTAGAACCTATAACCAGAAACCAGTAGCTCAGTGTTGTGTTGGTTTAACCTCAACTAACAGTAGATGCTTTCTGTGCTAATACACTTTATCATAAAGCAAGTTAGGATTTGGACCCAAAGTTATGATTATACAGAAGTTGACTTCAACTGAAGCTTTGTACTGTAGCTTTCCTTTTCTATAGACTATAGATGTTTTATGTTCAAAGCTTAGGGGAATGGGAGAAATAATTCTTTAATATTGCTTTACTTAGAGATGTTTATACTTACTAATCATATATTCATTCAACACATAGTGGTAATGGTCAGTATTTATAAATTATGTATTAATATATCGATTTGGCTGCTTTAACAGAGACCAAATAACCGTGGTTGAACTAAGATGGAAGTTGTTTCTGTTATATAAGTCCAAGATTGTTTGGCACTGCTTGTATATTCTTCCTTTGTATCCTGTAGGATGATGCCCTGGGTCACGGTGGGCTTACCAACACCAGGGTCAAATCCCTACCCTCAGAAAGAAGGAAAAAAAAGAAGCAGAAAGCTTCCTTTTAGAGGCATGACTCAGACACTACACCCCACTTCCATTCACATCCCACTGGCCAGAATTTGGTCATAGGCCTATATTTTCCCTTTGTACAAAAAACTTATGAAAAATTGACCCTTGATGCAACTCCCAGGCCCCTATATCTGTTTCATCAGGAAAAGGGCTACGAAAGTTATATAGTGCAAAAAGGCATAATCTCCAACACCTCCTTCAGGCATGGGGAGAGAAAAACAGGTAAGGAGCAGCCTACAGGAAGGAGCAGGAAGAAATGGGAGGACACGCAGCTTCATTAGGAATGCATGTCCCAAAAGTTGCACTTGTCACTCCCGCTCAAATCCATTGCCAAAACCTAGTCATATGACCACAACCGGTTGCAAGAGAGGCTGGGAAATGGAGTCTCTGACTGGTAGCTCTATGTCAAGCTGAAACTTGAGGCATTTTATTACTGTAATAAAGGGAAAAAGGGAAATCGGGGGATGATTAGAAGTGTCCACCGCCAGTGCTAAATATGCCATATTGCTAGTGAAAAGGAAACAGACAAGTAAATACACGTCTGTGGTAAGGCTTACAAATATTTACTCAGTGTAGTGGAAGTACTAATGATGAGGGGACCAAGTGATAATAAACTGATTGAGGTCCTTATCCCCTTCTGTCCGGGTTTTTACAATATCATCCAAACTGGTCTCTAGCTTCCATCCACCAATTGATTGTTTGTTTCAATCATCTATCAGTATTATCACATTCATCTTTCCAGTACAAAATTCCCTTCCCATCACTGGTACCTCCACGGACCAGCAAGGTCTTCTGTGATGTAATCCTACCCCAAGGTTTTAATTTCATCTCCCCCTATTCTCACTTCCTTCCACCAAATTAAAACTGTAACTCTTCATTGTTGTGATGTCACTTATATTGTTTCCTTTGCTTGAATGCCCTCCTCCCTACATACCTGCACACCCACGCTCATTCAGACATAATGTAACAGATATCTGCTAATCATGGACTATGCCAAGCACTGTTTCAGGTGCTGGCAATTGAGAAGGCAGGAAAAGGCATCCATCCTGTCAAGGAGCTTTGATTTTTGTGGCCAGCTAAATGCCGACTACTTCAAGAAGACTTCCCTAATTCTCCCTCTTTGCCAACCCAGATGGAAAGTTATCCTTTACTCATTGTTTTCTACTGTGTATTATAGTTACTTTGCTTCATGTTTTATGTCCTATAAATTCCCTGTGAGGGCAGAACCCATGGCTAACCAATTTTTTTCATCCTAACCAGTGCCTAACAGTGTACTCAGTAAGTATCTGATGAATTAAGGTAAGTAAATCTACCCTTTCTTCCTGTTTCATCTTCTCCCTCTCTCTTGTTGCTGTAATTGTTATATGTCTTTAGTCTGGGTTTTTTTTTTTTTTTTTAACAACCCTCCCCCCAATTTAGGAGCTCAGAAGATCCCTTTAAAACTCAGCCAGATCAAGGCATTCCTTATCTCAAACCCTTAAATGGCTCCTCATCTCAGAGTGAAAGTTCAAGTTCTTACACTCCTATAAGGTCCTAAGTAATCTGGCACCTTTGCTTCTTTATCCATGTATTTTAGGGTTTTCTTCCTCACTCATTCTGTTCCATCCACAGTAGCTTCCTTGCTGTTCCTTGAATGTGCCAGTTGCCCAGCTGGCTCAGTGCCTTTGCCCTTTCTGTACCCTCTAGTTGAAATGCATTCCCCCCTTACATATCACCATCTCCTGTTACTTCAGTTTTTTGTCAAAAATTAATTTTTCAGTGAAAGCTCCCTGACTATTTAAAATTTCAACCTCTTAATAATCTGTTCCATCCCTAGTCCAGCACACTCATCTTCTTTCCATTTTATGTTTTTCCATAAATTTGACCACCCTCTAATATTAATTTAGTTTATCCTATGTCTTCTTCCACTACAGAATTAGCTCCTTGAGAGCAGGGAATTATTACTATTTTACTCACTGCTGCATCTCTAGCTCTAGAAGAGTTCCCGGCACATAAGAGGTGCAATTTTTTTTTTTTTGGTCAAATAGATTAATGAATGACCTATCTTTTATACTATAATGAGACAATCATCTTTGAATTAGCAGCTTCAAGAAAATGCTAATGGTGTTATATAAATATAAAATATAGGAATTAGAATAATTTACAAATGTTTTATGCCATATTTTAACTACCTTATTATAAAAGTTGTACGTGCTCATTGTAAAATGTTAAAGTGGTAAGGTTTACAAAGCTTTCTCCTTTCTAAAAATTTTAGTTTTTTTACCCCCAAATCCTCTTATGATTTTAGTGTTCTATTTTAAAAAGCTTTGCTTTTTCCTGATTCATTTTTGTTTAGGAAGTGGGACAGTTTGAATTTATTTTTTTTCCAAATGACCAGAGGGTTCTTATATGACCCTTTACATATAGTTAAACTAAATTATATAAAATATCTTCCTATTTAATTTCAATGACCTAGCAATGTTATATGTATATTAAATATAGTAGCTTTTTATATGTTTTAATATATGATAGTCATTTTTATTCCATCTGAGTTTCCAACCCATGTTATGAGGAGGCAGGGCAGATTTTTTTTTTTCCTCCACTTAGCATATAAATCTCAGACAACTTAATTTTTTGTTGTTGTGGTTTCAGGACACTTATTAAATGGTAGTGCAAGGAATGGAACTTAGATTTCTATATATTTCTGACTTGGACCAGTCCTCTATTGATCGCTTGTTTTTTAGACTTTTGTTAATGCATCATATGCCAACATAAGTGTATCACTTGATGAATATTAAACCAAAGACACTGGTCCAGCACCCAGATCATGAAACGTTATTAACACAGAACTCCCTCAGGCCTTTTCCAGTCACTGCCCAAATATACCCCCAATTTCAATCTTCTGATAACAGATATGCATTTACATCCATGAAATCCTAAAGTCCGTAATTGTTTTGTGTCTGACCATTAAATTTGTGTGACTCACCCACATTATTGCCTATGATTATAGACCCTCTATACTCATTCCTGTGTAGTATTTTTGTGTGTCTATAGAACATTATTTATCTGTTCTTCCACTGATGAGGATTTGTATGACTTCTAGGTTAGGATCATCACAAATAGTGTTACTAGGAAAATTTTTTTTTTGGAGAAAATATGTATAAATGTCCAAGAATATATTCCTGAGAATTTCTGAGTCTTGGGGTATGAATATGTTTGCTTCAGTAACTACATCAAAATCATTTTCCAAATTGATTTTTCATGTTTAAACTCTTGCTAGCTCTACATGAGAGTACTATTTGCTCTATCGTCTAATTGCTGTTCTCTTTATTTTGCATTTTAGGTATTCTAGTGGGGGTATAATATTATCTCTTGAATTTAATATTAATTTTTATTATGACTAATGAAGCTTAAAACTTTTAAAAATATATTTATTGGGCATTTGATTATCCTCTTTTATGAGGTGTCTTTTCAAGACCTTTGGGTGTTTTTCTCATGACTTGATTTGCTTATTTATTTATAGTACTTTTTAATTTTTCATGTTCTATTCTACATGATATAAGGCATTTATTAAATGTATATATTCCAAGTATAGTTTCCTACTCTGAATTTCCTTTCCATCTTCTTCTTTTTTTTTTATAAGTGAGAGAGAGAGTGGGATGAGCTGGGGTTGGGGTGGGGAAGGGGAGAGAGAGATGGGCAGAGGGAGAGGGAGAGAGAGAATCCTAAGCAGCCTCCATGCCCCGTGCAGAGACTGCCTCAGGGCTTGAACTCATGACCCTGAGATCATGACCTGAGCCCAAACCAAGAATTAGACCTTAACTGACTGAGCCACTCAGGCACCCCCCTTCCATTCTCTTAATGGTGACTTTCCCTCTTTTTTAAAAATATATACTTTGTGTGAAAAAATTATCTCAAATGTTTTGTTTATGTATTTATTTGTCAGGTGTTCCTCAACTAAGTTCAACAGTCTGACAATGAAATACATATACATTATGACACAAGGCTTCGAAAATAAATTGGAGTTATCAGAAACAAAATAGAAGAAACAATAGTCAAACAATGAAATAAAATATAATTAAACTAAAAGGCCTGAGATAAAGGAGAATCAGTTTTGCCATTCATAAGAGTCAGTGTATTTATTGATTGATGTTCAGATTTCATTGTGAGCTTCTGGGCATTGGCTGCTCAGAGGGGAACATTATACACTTGTTATCACACAGGAAGTAGCCTATCAATCTCTATAGCATATTCAAGCTTTCTCTGCACTGAGTTCTCAGAGAAATTGATGTTGTAGCAATTTTTAAATTTTTCTTTTATTGAAGTATAATTGACATATAATATCCTGTTAGTTTCAGGTGTATATCATAGTGATTCTACATTTTTATACATTACAAAATGATCCTGGTGATAATTCAACTTATCATCTATCACCATAAAAAGTTGTTATGTTATTGACTATATTCCCTATGCTGTATATTACATCCCCATAACTTATTTTATCACTAGAAGTTTGTGCCTCTTAATCCCCATCACCTATTTTGCCTATCCCCCAGTTCCCCCTCTGGTAACCAACAGTTCGCTTCCTGTATCTATGAGTTTGTTTCTGTTTTGCTTTGTTTCATTTGTCTTGTGTTGATTTTGATTCAATATATAAGTGAAATTATACAATATTTGTTGTTCTGTCTGACTTATCGCACTTAGTATAATACCCTGTGGGTCCATCCTTGTCGTTGCAAATGGCAAGATTTCATTATTTTTCATGGCTGAGTAATATTCCGAGAGAGAGAGAGAGAGATCTCAAATCTCCTTTATCCATTCATCTATCGGCAGACACAGGTTGCTTCCGTATCTTGGCTATTGCTATTGCAAATAATACTACAATGAACATACCAGTATATATATATCTCTTCAAGTTATTTTTTCATTTTCTTTGGATAAATACCTAGAAGTAGAGTTGCTAGATCACATGGTAGTTCTAATTTTAATTTTTTGAGAAATCCCCATACTGTTTTCCATAGTGGTTGCAGCAATTTACATTCCCACCAACAGTGTATGAGGGTTTCCTTTTCTCCATATCTTCCCCAACACTTCCTATTCTTTGTCTTTTGATAATAACTGATCTGACAGGTGTGAAGTGATTATTTCATTCTTGTTTTAACTTGCATTTCCCTGATGATTATTACATTGAGCATAGAACACTGAACATCTTTTCATGTTTCTGTTGCCTATCTGTATGTCTTCTTTGGAAATATGTCCATTCAAGTCCTCTACCCACTTTTTAGTTGGGGTTTGTTATTGTTGTTGATAGTAAGTTGTATAAGTTCTTTATATATTTTAGCTATTAACCCTCCTTATTTCATATATGTTTTATAGATATTTTCTCCTAGTCCTGGGTTGCCTTTTCATTTCGTTGATGGTTTCCTTTGCTGCATAAAAGCTTTTCAGTTTAATGCAATTACATTTGCTTATTTTAGCTTTTGTTGCCCATACCTGAGAAGACTAGTCCAAAAAGTATTGCTAAGACCTATTTCGAAGAGCTTATTGCCTGTGCTTTCTTCTAGTGATTTTATGATTTCAAGTCTTACATTCAAGTCTTTAATCCATTTTTAATTTATTTTTGTACATGGCATAAGACATATACTGGACATAAGTCCAGTTTCATTTTTTGCTTTTACTGGTCCAGTTTTCCCAGCACCATTTATTGAAAATACTGTATTTTCTCCATTGTATTATCCTTGCCTTCTTTTTCATGGATTATTTGGCCATATGTGTGTGTGTCTACTTCTAGGCTCGTCATTCTATTCCATTGATCTACATGTGTGTTTTTGTGCCAGTAGCATACTGTTTTGATTACTACAGCTTTGTAATATTGTTTGAAATCAGGGAGCATGATGCCTCTTGCTTTATTCTTTCTCAAGATTGCTTTGGCTATTTGCGGTGTGTTGTGGTGTCATACAAATTTTTGGATTTTTTATTCTAGTGTTGTGTAAAATACCACTGTGTTTTGTTGGGGGTGGCATTGAATCCATAGGTTACTTTGGGTAGTGTGGGCATTTTAACAGTATTCTTCCAATTTATGAGCATGATATGTCTTTCCATTTCTTTTTTTTAAAGATTTTATTTATTCATTTGACAGCGAGAGACACAACGAGAGAGGGAACACAAGCAGGGGGAGTGGGAAAGGGAGAATCAGACTTCACACAGAGCAGGGAGCCTGATGTGGGGCTTGATCCCAGGACCCTGGGATCATGAACTGAGCCAAAGGCAGACACTTAATGACTGAGCCACCCAGGAACCCTGTGTCTTTCCGTTTCTTTGTGTCATCTTCAATTTTTTTCCATCAATGTCTTATAGGTTTATTTTTTTAAGATTTTACTTATTTGAGAGAGAGAGTGATAATAAGAGAGAGCAGAGCAAGGGGGAGGGGCAGAGAGAGAAACAGGCTCCCCACTGAGCAGGGAGCCCAATGTGGGGCTTGATCCCAGGACCCTGGGATCATGACTTGAGGAGAAGGCAGATGCTTAACTGACTGAACCACCCAGGCACCACAATGTCTTATAGTTTTTAAAGAAGTGTTTCATCTTTTGGTTAAATTTATTCCTAGGTGTTTTATTCTTTTTAATGCAACTGTAGGTGAAACTCTTAATTTTTCTTTTTGATGGCTCATTATTAGCATATAAAAACATGACCAGTTTCTGTTAATTTTGTATCTTGAGACTTTATTGAGTTCATTTATTAGTTCTAATAATTTTTTGGTGGAGTCTTTAGGGTTTTCTATATAAGTATCATGTCATCTGCAGTTTCTTTTTCCTTGTCAATTCAGATGTCTTTTATTTCTTTTTCTTGCTTAATTGCTCTGGCTAGGACTTCCAAAACTATTTTGAATAAAGATGGTGAAAATAAAGTGGACATCTTTGTCTTGTTTGTGGTCTTAAAGGAAAGGCTTTCAGCTTTTCACCATTGAATTGATGTTAGCTTTGGGTTTGTCATATATATGGCCTCTATTATGTTGAGGTACATTTCTTATATATTTTGTTGAGAGTTTTTATCAGAAATGGATGTTGAATTCTGTCAAATTCTTTTTCTGCATCTATGAAATGATGAAATAATTTTTGTTTTAGTTTTGTTAATGTGGTATATCATGTTGATTGATTTGTGGATGTTGAAGCATCCATGCACTACTGGAATAAATCCCACTTGCTTGTGGTGTATGATCCTTTTAACACATTGTTGAATTCAGTTTGCTAATATTTTGTGGAGGATTTTTTTATTTATCAAGGATATTGGCCTAAGATTTTCTCTTTTTGTGGTGTCTTTTTCTGGTTTTGTCATCAGGGTAATGCTGGTTTTGTAAAATGAGTTTGGAAGCATTCACATTCCTTTCTCTTTCTTTTGTTTTTTAATGATTTGAAAAGGATAAGCACTAACTCTTTCTTAAACTATTGGTAGAATTCATCTGTGAAGCAGTCTGGTCCTGGTCTCTTGTTTTTTTGAGAATTTTTAAATTAATGATTCAATTGTATTACTTGTAATCAGTCTCAAGATTTTCTGTTTCTTCATGATTCAGTCTTAGAAGATTGTGTGTTTCTAGATATTTATCTATTTCTTCTGGATTTTACAATTTGTTGGTATATAATTGTTTATAGTAATCTCTTATGATCCTTTGTATTTCTGTGGTATCAATTACAACTTCTCATTGGGTTTGGCCAGCAAACCCTGAAACAGCGAATGAAAAGATTATTCCAGACACCTAAGTAGGAGAAAGGAGAGAGCCTGGTGAGAGGCCTTGAGTCAAGCTCTACCTCCATTTTTATTATGCATGTTATTGTTACATCAAAGAATCAAGATTAGAAAGGAATGTAAAGTTTTAATATCTGGGGCAGTGACATTTACAGGCATTGTGTGATTAGAACTGTGTTCGTGACCTGCAGGCAGGGAGTAGGTGACTATTAAGGATTTATGCTTAACCTAAGTTAAGCATCTGTCCCCTGGGAGATTGTGTTGGGCCACAATGAGGATCTGGCTGTTTTCAGCCCAGAAATCTAACAGGAGGCCCAGTTTTCTGGTCACTCCTTCTTTGCTTCTCAAGTAACCTCTCCCAAGGAGGATTGTGTTTGTCATACCTTCGCTAGCCAGGCATTATGAGTTCCCACATTCCCCCCTTTCTTATTCTTTGTAGGTTGGAAGTCTTGCTGCAGTTGTGCCAGGTTCAAATCTTGAGTTTCTCCTATTGGGGAAAGTGCTGTTTTTCCGATTTTGCAGACTACAAAGAGAAGCAATAGACAAATGAGTAAAATAATGGACAGTTCAATGAGTCCCCATTTGCTATTAGAAAACCAGTTTTTTGTATTTAACCATTGTAGATTGTCAGAATACCCCAGTTTTTTTGTTTATGCTCATGTTCATTAATGGTGGTGAGAGAAGATAAAACCTGTTTCTTTTTAAGTTGTGAATGTCTGAGGTTAAATTGTCTCAAAGGGAGCCTTGAAGATGTTTTTTTAATTTTTCCCCAATCATATTGAGTACCGTTCCAGTGTAAAGGGGCCTTATGGGCCTTATGGGCCCCATCACAATTAAGATTCTGGCGAAAAGCCAGGGCCTCATGTTTTTCTCCCAGGTATTCTATTGCTACTTCCATCAGGTGGAGTCTCCCCAACAATTTTTTTTTTTTTTAAGATTTTATTTATTTATTTGACAGAGAGAGACACAGCGAGAAAGGGAACACAAGCAGGGGGAGTGGGAGAGGGAGAAGCAGGCTCCCCACAGAGCAGGGAGCCCGATGCGGGGCTCGAGCCCAGGACCCGGGGATCATGACCCGAGCCGAAGGCAGCCGCTTAATGACTGAGCCACCCAGGTGCCCCTCCCCAACAATTTTTGATTGATCGTCTGTTGTAATTGGAATTCAGCCGGAGTTCAGTTGGAATTCAGGTTGCATTATACGCAATTTGATCAACATGTTGGGCAGTTTGGATGGTGTGGGGAGAGCAGGTACAGCCCTGCTAGTGGTCCTCAAAATGGAGCTAGTGCTGCAGTGCCTGCTTTGCGTGGGCCTAGAAACCTGCACGGCCTTGTTTAGTCCTGAGTGCCTGATTAAGGATGCTGAGTGATTTGGATTCCTCCCAAGGCCTGTAAGATTGACAGGGATACAGGCAAAAGGCTGTCTTTTTTAAAACAAAGATGTGAGTAGCTTTTTGGTTAAGTACTGTTGTAATTATTTCAGCAGGCCCCGTAATAATAACGTAGAGCCCATCCTCCTTAGATAGGGATATATTGGCTCCAAATAAGAAAACATAAGGGTGTGGTATACAGAGTTGAATATAATCAGTAAAGTTCTTATGAAAAATCATGGAGTAACTACCTGAGGAATTGTAGTATTCTTTTTTTTTTAAATTTTTTTTAAGATTTTATTTATTTATTTGACAGAGAGAGACACAGTGAGAGAGGAAACACAAGCAGGGGGAGTGGGAGAGGGAGAAGCAGGCTTCCCGCCGAGCAGGGAGCCCGATGTGGGACTCGATTCCAGGACCCTGGGACCATGGCCTGAGCCGAAGGCAGACGCTTAACGACTGAGCCACTCAGGCGCCCCAAATTGTAGTATTCTTCATGCCACACAGAGAGGGGGCGAAATACATGTCCTGGCTTCCAGAGGGACGACTGAATTGGGAGAGTTAAGGCCTTTGCACCAGATAATAGGAGAGGCTGCTCTGCCGATCCAGCCTCCATTGCTAGCTGGATGGATCTTAATCTCTGTCTCACTAGCTATTAAATATCTTCTTGGACTCCAGGCCTTAATAGTATGATTATCTAGATGAAGGATATGGGGATTAAGAGCTGGACATGCCTCCCACGTTACCCTCTCTGAAGATGGGGTCCATTTAGTACTTTTCCCCCCCGAAGATGAGAAGAGTGGCTTTTATTATTTGTCTGATTGCCCTGCCAGATAATAACCAACAGAGTTTAAGATTAATTGAGTCTTTTTGTTGGTGCCTTTATGCACAAAATATAACCAAATCTGGGGGGAGACAGTAATGCAAAGAGGATCATACAGAGAAGCGCATATGGGAAGAATTGTGGCATATAAGTTTACATTAGATGGTATGGAAGCCTAGAAGGAGCCATTAAGCTGGGGTTGGGAAAAGGAGAAGGAGGTTCCTCCTACCCAGTTAGAGTTATTGTTGGACATAGAAAGGGCACATCAACCCACGTTAAGGGTTTCCAGAAGGGGAAGTTAAGCATGTATGCCCAGTAGTTAGTGGCCATAGCTCCTGGAATGAGACAGTAAAATATACCCACCATGACAGAAGTTGTACTTACCACTGAGAGCATGGCCAGGAACATGTTTTCAGGGGTGGAGGCTTATCCTGTGCCCTGTAGGACTTCTTCGGCTATCTGAGTAGTTTTCTTCAGGCCTCCGCAGGTCATTCCTGGTGCTTGCTGTGCTCTCTGTAGCAGGTGGCTTGGGGGTTGGGGTTCACTTAACTTCAGCTGACTCATCTTTGGGATTGGGTTTGGTCTGTGCCAAGCCATGATGTGGCTTGATATTCCACTCCAGGAGCCAAGATGGTCCTTCCTGTGAGGAGATACAAGCAAGACACTTCCCCAAGTGATGAATTCATGGGGGTCTTGCCGCAGACTTGAGTTAGGGTCTTTCCATAAGACTAAGGGACATGGCCCCGGGGATTCTTGTGTGAAATGTTTTAATGCTGGGGTTAAAAATTGGTCATTCAAATTAAAAAGGTTTAGACTTAAGAGTGCCTTATATAATTATGAGGAGGGGTCTGGATTACTTAGACCTATATTCCCCCTCTTTTGTTTATTTAACAAGTCTTTAAGGGTGGAGTGTGCACATTCAATAATGGCTTGTCCTTGTGGGTTATAAGGGATGCCTGTATGATGCGTGATTTCACTCTTTGGGGAAAGAGTGAAAATTTTTTTTTAAAGCTGGTTGGTCATATCTGAGTTTATGCATGTCTCTCTCAAATATGGTATTTTAGTCAAAGCCTTGGTAAAATAACCAGTGTTTTCAATGGTGTCCTATTACAAGGAGAACAAATTGTTACTGAACTTATGCAAATGACTAGGATTGCCTTGGAAAAAATACTGAGAGACCTTTGAATTTCAGACCTCTGAGTTTTAGAGACCTTTGAATTTTGGTTCAGGTAGAAAGAAAAGTTAAATGCTTTAATTTGTTTTATTATTATTTCTGTATATCACTGATGTCTTAAAAGAGAAAGTCTCCTTAGTCTGGAAGAGCAAATAGAGAACCAGCAATGTTTTAAGTAAGAATCACAAAAAAACTATAACTATTTTTTCCAATTCACTTAGTCCCATGATACTATTCTTGTTTAGTTTGAATGCAGCTCTAGTTAGTTCTGGAAATTCTTACCTGTTTTAGTTTTAATCTTAAAGATATCAAATACCTGTATTTGTCCTAAAAGTCCCTTATATAAATTTCCTGGAAGATGAAACAATAACTATAAATGACAAAAATTCGGAATGGACATGGCTAAAGATCTGATGAGAGTTTACAATATAGCAATAATCAAAATATCAAGTGATGACCTTATATTAAAACATTAAAACTTTAGGAATTGCGTATAATCTCTAGACTAGTTATAGCATTTACCCAAATGTAACCTAAGGCTTATCATTTGTTTAACAATGCTTCCAGAGTAACTTAACATACCAAATAAAAAGGCCTCTTGGGAAGTTTGTTAAAAAACAAACAAACAGACAAACAAACCTCAGAAAGTTTAAGCATATGCCTAAATAGGATTAGGGATTGTCAAAGACCTGATAAAGACAAAACATAGAAACTGGTTTTTTGAGCAGACAAAAGAGAAAAAGAAACCTTTATTTACACTTTCTTATCAAGAGCAGACCAACAATTCTAGAAAACTTTGACCTTTTAACAGAGAGTAAGGGGAGTTTTATTCTTATACCAGCGTACTTTAAAATCCATTCATTTTAATCTTAGTCCATCTTGACCACACCTAAAATTCCTTTCCAAAGATTTCCCTTTACAGACCTTTTACAACTTTCTTTTGCATTCAGATTGTGTGCCAAGCCATTTTCCCCAAACAACCACCTTATTTAGGACAAAATTACGTTCTTTTACCTTCAACAAAAATGCATTCCCATTCCTTGTATCTTTCTTCATACCTCCTACTTTTCTACATATAGAGTTGTTTCCCTTATTCCCACCAGTCTATTATAATTACATTTAGCAGAATTTTCAATCCTAGAAGCCTTAGTCCTCATAGTAAAAACTAAGCAGTAAACAATTGTGAACTGTTACATCAAAATTCTTTAGATGGCAAATTTTTTAATTAGTTAAGCGTAAAGCATGTTTACCAACAGACTCAAGTATCTTTAGTTCTTTTGCAATAAGAAGTCAAAAGCATGAACCTACATCCAGTAATCAATCAATGCTTTAGCACTTTATCCTATTTGGAAAAGACTTAGATGTACAGTGAATTTAATCCCATTTATCATCCAAGGAAAACTTTACAATTTCAGGTTACCAAAGTCTTTGAAAGCTATCCTAACAATTACCCATGAAAATTTTGAGACAATTAACCATCATTTTAGTTATCTTTTTATTAACAAATTGCAACAGAGATAACATGAACTTACTTGCCCTTTAGCAAACCTCCATAGGATAAAGTTTTACATTTAGTGTTGATAACTTTAAAGACATGTTTATCTTAATTAAACCAACAAACTTAAATTAGTTTAAATACCAAATACATCTCACCTGGGCCCACTTTTTCTTAAAAGTCAATCAGTTTGTTCCCCATTGTCAATTTTTACCTGAGACACTGGTGGGGAAATCGCAAGAGGGTAGGGTTGTTTTTGTTTTGTTTTGTTTTTCTTTGATGCATAGAAATTTTAAATTTAATTTTAAGTATCTATAGTTACCAAATTCTCTCTTTATGGTTTGTATATTTTCTGCCTAGCTTCAGAAATATTTTTTTTAATCCTGATATATATGGCTTTCTTGCATATGTTTTCTTCTTATGATGTTCCATAGATTATTAATTATTCAGTCACTAATTCATTTTTTAAGATGAGAGGTAAGGCTTTAATTTGGTCTTCCATATGGAGAGCCACCCATCCAGTACCTTTTATAAATAGTAACTGTGGACTCTCTATTCTGTCTTATTGGTCAATTTATCTAGCACTGGGCCAGTATCACACTGTCTTAATTGTGTAAGTTTATACATCTTGATATTTGGTAAAGTAAGTTTCACCAGTTTTCACCAAGAATGTGGTCTCTTGGTCTCTTACCCTCTATAGGGATTTTAGGATTAGTTGTCAAGTTTCGTGAAAATCTCTTTTGGGATTTTGACTAGAAAAGTATTAAAGTGTAGGGTAATTGGGGGATAATAACAGTCTATTCTTAATTTGCTAAGGGTTTTTCTTAATACTGAGTATTATTGAATTTTATCAAAGACACTTTCTGCATCTTTGAAATGATTATAAGGTTTTAATTCCATCAGTCTCTTAATATTAATTTATATAACATATACATAGATGATATTATAATGTTACATCATCCTTACATTCTTGTATGTGATTCAGACATGATGTATTTAGCATTAAAAAACAAATGTAAGTCATTGGCATCTCTTTCACTTACCAGGTAGCAAAATTGTTCCCAGTAACTTACCACAGTCTTATAATATCACCCCAACCTAGGTATTAATGTTAAGGGGGTGTTTTAAGTTAGCTGTGGCTGCCATAAGAAATACCACAGACCAGGGTGGCTTAAACAACAGAAATTTATTTCTCATAGTTGTGGAGTCTGGGAAGTCCAAGATCAAGGTGCTGGCCGGTTCAGTTCCTGGTGAGGGCTGGCCTGCAGATGGTGTGACTTACTTTGTGTCCCCACAGGGCCTTTACTCAGTGAAAGCACACAGAGAGACTCTCCTACTCTTCTTTTAAAAACAAAAAACTGCTAATTCCATCCCAAAGGATGATCTCATCTAACCCT
The DNA here is from genome assembly GCF_054177405.1 of Leptonychotes weddellii. NCBI lineage: Eukaryota > Metazoa > Chordata > Mammalia > Carnivora > Phocidae > Leptonychotes > Leptonychotes weddellii. The sequence goes on from NC_138376.1 coordinate 125,759,411, forward strand.
GATTACCTCCCAAATGCCCAATCTCCAAACACCATCACCTTGGGATTAGGGCTTCAACACAAATTTTGAGAGACACAAATATTCAGTCCATAGCAAGTGGGGATGGGATTGCTGAGTTTGACTCATCTTTGGGGGCTGAAGGAGGGGCCTACCTTCCTGGAGTTCTTTACTACTAGAACAAAGTGATGTTTCTATAAACTAACAGAAAGCTAAAATTTTCCTTTAGGAGGAAAATTAAATATGTGTACTACACTTGCATTCTACAAAAAATAATTCATTGGATTTAATGTTTTTCTTTTAACAATGTGTTTTGGGGGGTGCCTGGGTGGCTCAGTCTGTTAAGCGTCTGCCTTCGGCTCAGGTTATGATCCCAGGGTTCTGGGATCCAGCCCCATGTCAGGTTCCCTGCTTGGTGGGGAGCCTGCTTCTCTCTCTCCCTCTGCCACTCCCCCTGCTTGTGCTCTCTCTCTCTGTCAAATAAATAAATAAAATCTTAAAAAGAGAAAAAACAATGTGTTTTTGAACAATTATTTTAATTATAAAAGGGAAAAATTCTTATGTAGAGATTTAAGAAAATACCTAAAAAAAGAAAAAGAAAATAGATATAAAAATCCCTTTCTTTAATGTTAATCACTCTTGAACTATTCCTGAAAAGCATCTCTACTTGCCTTTTGGGTAAAATTGGAATCATATCATACATATGTTATTAATATATTTTAAATTTTGATACCTGCCGTTGTATTCTCATTGCTATTTTATTAATTTTTTTATTTGACTTATTTGTGATTTGTTTGGCTTTTTGTTTCTATCTTTGTATATTATCTCCTGAATTTACATATGAATTCTTCTGGTTTTAATAATACATTTATATCTGCTCTTGCATATGATTTTTGTTCTCTTACCCCCCCCTTATTAATTTTCTTTACTAAGGTTTTTTTTCTTTTTTTTTTTAAGATTTTATGTATTTATTTGACAGAGAGACACAGCAAGAGAGGGAACACAAGCAGGGGGAGTGGGAGAGGGAGAAGCAGGCTTCCCGCTGAGCAGGGAGCCCGATGCGGGGCTTGATCCCAGAACCCTGGGATCATCACCTGAGCCAAAGGCAGATGCTTAATGACTGAGCCACCCAGGTGCCCCTTTACTAAGGTTTTGATTGGGATATTTATCTCATGTCTTTCTTTTTAATACCTTTATTTTTAATAGAGATTATTATTCTTGTTATTATAAAGGTATGTAATTGTATTTGCTTTTACTTTCATATGATTGTTATTTTTGAGTGATTCTTTTTCCCATTGGTTGGAGCATTATGATCATGTTTTGAATATGATTTTTTTATTAATAGATTTGTTGCTTGATGGTTATGTAATTTCGTTTCTATAGTTATAGTTGCTTGGGGTTTATTAGTTATCATTGTGGTCTAGAAAAGATATTTTCTGAAAATTTTCTTTGGAAACTTGAAAATAGACATTTTTTATCCATAGTTATCCTGGATTGTTAATTGCAGATAATTTATTTTACTGCAGCTTATTACAGAAACCATCTATGTAAACACATTTTCACTATTTGATAATATAGATCATGAATAATAAGGCTTAGATCTATCTTAAACAAATCTGAAATAGGCTGATAAGGTTTGATATTTCCTCCTGTTTCTTTTCTATATCCATATTTAATAGTCCATAAAACAGTACTTTCTTCTAGTTTATCTGAATGGAAGATTTAAAAACACAACTGATTGCTAAAACTCCACTCATTAAATGTTCTTGGTTCTTGTGATTTTGATAAGTAAAGAGAAAAATGCAAAAGAAAACAAGTTACAAGCAAGAATTAGAAAACAATGGAAAAACTACATCAAGATGTATTCTTTTGCTTCTCCTTAACCTTATCAGGGGACCTACCAAATTCCTGTTTCAGGAGTTCCTGAAAATGACCTAATGATAGCTAACAATCTTAACCAACTGAGCCACCCAGGTGCCCCTATAGCTAACAATCTTTATTCAAATTTTCTTGAAGGACCCAGAATTCTAGAACTTGTCTATAGTATTCCAATTATTTTATTTTTTGGAAAAAAACTTATTTATATTTTCAGTATGTATATTTCATAATCTCTGGCCTTAAAATGAAAATTTTGAGAGAGAATTCAGGAAGACCTATTGATTTTGTTACTGCTTAATAAGAACTGACTTAAAAATAAATCTGCCACTTTGGGGGCTTGTGCAGATACATCACTGATCACACAGTGACCAAGTATTGGTGAGAAGCATGCCAAGGTTTAATACATAGGGTGACCCCTGCTTTTGTAGGAGATAAAAAGTGAGGCAAGAGGAGTTTAGGTTTAACATTTAGCATCCAAGAATTGAAACTCTAAAGCATTTGTAAGGTAATTTAGTTAGTCTATGGTAGAGAAGAAGTATTATATTCAGGGAGAGATTTATTTATTTTTTATATATTTTTTTAAAGATTTTATTTATTTATTTGACAGAGAGAGAGATAGCGAGAGCAGGAACACAAGCAGGGGGAATGGGAGAGGGAGAAGCCCGCTTCCCAAAGAGCAGGGAGCCCGATGTGGGACTCGATCCCAGGACCCTGGGATCATGACCTGAGCCGAAGGCAGACGCTTAACGACCGAGCCACCCAGGCACCCAGGGAGAGATTTATTTTTTAAGTTTTCCATACACATGTAAGAGTCATAGCCTAAAAAAAACTTATGATATCATTACCTATGAATTTTATTACTTACCAAAGTCACTGCCATTTACAAAAAAACATGTGGATTTATTATATTATACAGAATAAATTGTGTTATATAAATAATAATTTATACTTTAGAATTATCTTCCAAAACCAATTGAAGTTAAAGTCATCAGTGTAGCATAGGTTAGAGAAAGTAAGACTAGAAAAAATATGATTATATAATAAATGTCAAATAAAATAATGAGTAAAAGATAGATTATAGCTAACTACCTTCCTTTGGTGGTTTTACTTAGAAGAGAATCTATGGAGAAATATATATCACAGATTATTTATTCTAAATTAAAGTAGCTGTGAATAAATAGTCCCTGAGACAAACAGTAAATTCTTAACCAAATCTTCTGTGTCCTGTACTTTGTATAAAACAAAATCAGTTATTTTACGTGATAAAACTGTAACTTTATTTCAAAAACAAGCAGAGGACACACTGTTAAATGCTTTCACATGAACATAAAAAATATTTGAATTTAACCCATATTATATTTAAATATATTTTAGAATTTATATAATACAGTGATTATTGAAACAGAAAGCAAATATTGTATAAAATAAATATTAGTAATTTTTTATTTATTTTTTTCCCAAAGAGTTATTCATGTATTTTAGAGAGAGAGAGAGACAGAGAGAGAGAGAGAGAACACACATGAATGGGAGGAGGGGCAGAGGGAAAGAATCTTCAAACAGACTCCCCAGTGAGGGCAAAGCTCCACATGGGGCTTGATCCCATGACCCACGAGATCATGACCTGAGCCAAAACCAAGAGTCAGACATTCAACTGACTGAGCCATGCAGGTCCCCCCAATACTGGTAATTTTAAGCAATAATGAGGCATGCCTTTATGTATGCTTTATGTCCCTATGGAATTTCTTGAATAAATGATATATCATATTTACTCATGATTATACTAGATTATATACACATCCATAGTGGTTTACATATACAAAATTATCTTCTGTCACTGTTACGAGTAAATAATGAAAATCTTTCAGTTCATCAAATATAACTTTATAAGATAAAGTGGGAAGTATAAATGGCCAATGTCTTATATTTCTTTCTCTGTGCCCCTCAATGCTTTGCACAGTGTTTTAGACATTGGAGATGCTCAGTTGTATTTCTTGATTGTTTAATTCTAACTTATTTTGTGAAAGTAATTACACTTTGAGTGTCCATCTACACCTGTTATACATTCCTTTCAATTCATCACATAGGAAAAAATGTAGGGGGTTGATTAAGAACTTCCTTATGGATAGAAGACCCTTCTCTAGATCAAATTTGACCTCCTGTTTATATAAGTAGGAGATAATTTGATTGAGTTAAAATTTGTCAGCACTTGATACTTGGATAAGAACCACAGGAAGAGGGTTTTTTTTTTTTAACTCTTTTGAATTTTATTATGTTATGTTAGTCACCATACAATACATTATTAGTTTTTGATGTGGTGATCCATGATCCATTGTTTTCGTATAACACCCAGTGCTCCATGCGGTACGTACCCTTCTTAATATTAGGAATAGCGTTTTAGATTAGGACTTACAAAACCAAAGGAATCAAAAACCTTGGGAGGATCTCAAAGGCATGAATCAGCACTAGTGTGTGGAATATATTGGACAAGATTGAATTACCTCCAGTGACTTACATAGTAGAAACACCAAGTTTATCCAGAGTTAATGCTGGCAAACCCAAAATCAACCAGATTCAGCCAGGGTAGGCCTTCATGTAAGAGACCCAAGAGACAGCAGAGGCAGACACTTGAGTCAGAATCCAAACCTATGGTCCCAAAGTGAACTGAGTTCCAGCCAAAAAGATTAGTAACAAGAGGCAGAGGCTTGGGGAACACTGAAGTCTGATCTTAAGCCAAAGAGATATTTAAAACCCTTAGTCTCAGGGCACCTGGGTGGCTCAGTCAGTTAAGTGTCTGCCTTCAGCTCAGGTCACGATCCCAGGTTCCTGGGATGGAGCCTGACATCCAGCTCCTTGCTCAGCGGGGAACCTGCTTCTCCCTCTCCCTCTGCTGCTCCCCCTGCTGCTCCTCCTGCTTGTTCTGTGTGTGTGTGTGTGTAAAATAAATAAATAAAATCTTTAAAAAATAAATAAATAAAACCCTTAGTCTCCTGTTAGGAAAAGCACAGGCTAATACCACCCTGGGAAGGGTAGGGAGCATTCTGGAGAACAGATGTTAGGCAGCCTAAAAAGTTATGTCAACTGCCAGGCTTATGTTGACAAGTTGAACTTGTTGTTTCAACTTTTAATATTCTGTAAAATAATTAGTTAGATTTGTTAATGTTACTCTGTTTTGTAATAGATCTCACCTTTATTCCTGGCCAGTCACCCACAAATAAGTGATATTTGTCTCTGAGGAAAGTGGATTGAAGCGGATCTGCCAAAATTTATTAAAATATTGGAAAATGAACTCAGAACATACATGCAATTTATAGTGGAAGAGCCATATAATTTCCTTTACCTTTTCAATGACTTTTCAAATTGAAAATTATTTCCTATAAAATCTCAGTATGACAGGTGCACAGGTTGGCAGGTTAAGTTGCAGAGATTGGCTTATTAGGACTTATCAGACCCCACCCTATGCCTGCTCCCCAGGCCCAGATTCTTTCAGTTCTACCACTTTTAAGTATTTCTTATTTTAAATCTCTAAATTATATGCTTGTACTACTATTTCTTTTTTTAAAAAGAGCTTAATTGAGGTACTGACAATAAACTACATGTATTATAGAACTGGGTAAATTTTGATATACACATATACATGTAAAGCCATCTCAACAATCAAAATAATAAGCATATCCACCATTTCCACGTTTCCTTGTGCCTTTGTAATCCCTCTCACACTCCTTCCCCCTTCTCCAGCCAACCAATGATCTCCTTTCACCATCACATAGATGGGTGTGCATTTTCTAGAATTTTATATAAATGGAATTAGACAGACTATACTCCCATTTTTTTTCTGTTTCTTTTTCAGTCAGCATGATTGTTTTGAGATGCATCCATGTTGCATGTATCGATACTTTATTCCTTTTTGTTGCTAGCAACATTCTACTTGTGTGAAGGTAGCACAATGTGTTTGACCACTCACTGTTGGTGAGCATTTAGGTTGTCTCCAGTTTGTGGTTGTTAAAGACTGCTGCTACTTGTGCATTGGGGCACAAGTCTCTATGTGGATATGAGTTTATCTCTCTTGCTTAAATACCTAAGAGTGAGCTAGTTGCACCAGCTGTCAAGAGGATCAAAACCACATCATGTCAGCCCTACCCCAGCTGGTATGAAGTTATTAATGGCCACGGCAAGCTCATCCTTGTCATCTCTGAGACATTCAAAAGATCTCACAGAGGTTGTATAAGCTTGCTTCTTGCGTGAGGGTTGTTCTTGTAGGCCTGTAACACATGGAATAAAAGAAAAAAACATTGTTCTTACTTTAATAAACCGTCAGTGTGTACAGCACCATTACTGAAAACATCCATCCTTGATTTATATATGGTATTAAATATACAATTATTATATGAGCTTTATTGAAATATTATTAATTACATTATGAAAACAAAGTCTTTATAATTTTGTCCATTAAGTATATTTATGTCTGCATTCACTTTCTCTATCGTAGGCTACCCAACACATATCAATGTTTAGGATTTCATTAGAAACTGTGATAGTAAGTACTTAAATATTTTGCTTCATTTGTTGAGATTTATTTGTTCCTTGTCCATAAAACTCAATTTTATGTTGCCTTCATTTATTTTCATTCAGAGATGTCTTAGGAATCCTTCACATTTTATAAGGAACCATAAATTTATTTCAGCCGAGGGCCAACAGCTAGCTTTCATGTTGACCCAGATGCATATATGCAATTTAGTCAGTCAATTTTGAAAATTTGAGCGATAGCACATTAAACTGGAATAATGAACCAATAAAAATTTTTATAGCACTCAGAAAAATTATTTCTCATTCACACTATCATTTTACTCATTAAAATTATTCTAGGATCATAAGGTAGACCATGAATGTATTCCGAAGGCTTGAAAAAATCAACAGATCTTCTTTTCTGGTGATCAAATGACCCAACCTGAGTACATGATGATGATGTTTTTGGAGAGCTAGATGAGGCATTTGTAACTAGATTATCCATCTTCAAATAATGGAGTAAAATTTTTGGAAAATCTTTTATATGGTGTCTGTAATGCTCCTCATGTGTTAAATGCTATGTATGGTTTGTCAATTAAAGCTATTAGCTTCATATAGTCCATGCCAGTGTGTACCATTGGGTTTAAACTTGCAAAGCCTCAAATGCTTCATCAGCAGATGGAAAAACTACTACAATTTTAAGGGGTTTTCATGGAGATTAAAGAAATAGTGCAGTGAGTAATAGGCACATGCTCAACAACATGGAAGTCCAATGTAGTTAAGTGCTCACAGGACGGTGGTTTTATATTTTTCACAAATCTGCTAACATGTAATTGGCCTGTCCTATAAAGCAGACCTTTAAGGATGTTATAGGATTCTAATCTCTTTGATGCGTTTGCCGCTTGTGGTAGTGAGTTATGTGCTCAGGAAGGCATAGTAATGCTTACGAGTCACTAAGATGCTGTTTCGTGTTGGCCTAATCACTTCATTGGCCTTTACCTTGTTTTACAAATGTACTTAATTCAATAAGGAAGAATGCGTTTCCTGAAGTTTTTACATGGGTGAAAAGTGTTTCTAAGCCATACAGATCATTTTACTTGGGGTGATATATGTGATTCAAGCAATTTTATAGATGATTTTTTTCTTTTTACTTTTGAAGGAAGCACTTTAAAATTAGCGTAACATCTAACCATGTAGATAGGTATTCCTGTTATCCGTTAATGAGAATGATTCTTATATTCTAAGTTAATATAAGTAATAAAAATCTTAGAAGGAAAATTTCATATCTAAGTATTTTAGATTGCAATTTGGCAACTAAGTGCATTAATCCAAATAGATAGAGATTATAGAGATTATTCAAGTTCCCATTAGTCATTTGGACATTTGTGTGTAAATGTCATTTTTTCTTCGTGAATTCAGTTCAACTGCTATAATTAAATGATACTGTTCATCCAGCAGCAGTCCTGAAATCTTTTGTATCCTTGCAAAACATAGTAAAAAACAAACAACTTTTCTATAAAATGTAGTTTACCTTCAGTTAGAAATTTTTATTTTAAGTTTTTAGCTTTATCTTAATTGTGACTACCAAATAGAGCCTCTCAGATTAGTAATATAGGCTAATTTCAAATTTTCTCTAAATCTACAAATATACTCTTCATTTTCCCTAGTCTTGGCTTAAATTGCTCTGCTTGCATTTGTTATCAGAAATTGATTGGGTTGCTGTGGAAACTGGAAAAGTATGTCGCTAATTGAAGACAAAATGCAGTAGAAGTACTGTTATCATAATTGTCCACTATCCTAAATGCCTATCAGTCTGAACAGTACATTGATAAAGCGTTCACACTCCAACCCTAAAATGCTTCTCTTCAGAATACTGCTTTGTGGTCAGTATTAATCCTCTAGATGGATTTTTATAACAACCAGCTTTGTTACATATTTAATTTGTTTCCACACTGAACTTTTTTTTC
>NC_138376.1:125767855-125841869 GCF_054177405.1 Leptonychotes weddellii
GAGCAGGGAGCCCGATGCGGGACTCGATCCAGGGACTCCAGGATCATGACCTGAGCCGAAGGCAGTCGCTTAACCAACTGAGCCACCCAGGCGCCCTTTTTTTTAAGATTTTATTTATTTATTTGACAGAGAGATAGACAGAAGAGCACAAGCAGAGGGAATGGCAGAGGGAGAGGGAGAAGCAGGCTCTGCACTGAGCAGGGAGCCCAATGTGGGGCTCAATCCCAGGACCCGAAGGCAGATGCTTAACCATCTGAGACACCCAGGAGCCCTGAAGCAAGAATTTTTAACATATGGTAATAAAGGGCCAAGAGGAAGTGAAAGTGTATTTTATATACAAACACACAAAGACACAAAAGCAATATAAAGTAGTATGCATTTTACCATGTGAAAGCAAAGATGAATTCTACATTTATTTATTTATTTATTTTTGAATTCTACTTGTCTTTAAAGGTTTGTCTTTTGTATGAATGTTGAGAGAACAAAGATTGGACAAAGGGAATGAAGAGGAAAATCAAAAGAAGGAAGCACCAAATGGGCTCAGAAGTAGGAATTATGGGATTATGAGGGTTGAGAGCACATATTGCAGTGGTACCAATTCCCATTAATACCAGCAACTTTTCTGGAGACTTCCATTGTTTCCTTGATTTCAACAAGAACAAATGCAAAAAATCATCAGACTTCCAGAGTTTAAAATAAAATATCCCAAATCCCTCATAAATATTAAGAAACCAAGGGTCACAAAAGAGAGCAACCTACTGAAGTTTGACAGAATATAGCATCTATGTAAGGTAAGACCCGTGTTGGAAGCAACTGAATTTGGAGACACACCTCAGCTCTGCAGTGTCAGGGATACACAAAATACCGTACTTACTTTACTTCTATTTTTATAAATAGTTCCAAACCATGAGCAAATAAATATGCCTTAGGAGAAAATATTAAAATATATAATATGTGTGACATAGTCTAAATGATGTATTACCTACTTAATGTATTGTTGAGATTTGGATGCTAGTCTTGAGTACTTTGTTTCACCATATACTTCAGAAAGAAGTTTGAGGGGCACCTGGGTGGCTCAGTCGTTAAGCGTCCGCCTTTGGCTCAGGTCATGATCCCGGGGTCCTGGGATCGAGTCCCGCATCTGGCTCCCAGCTCGGCGGGAAGCCTGCTTCTCCCTCTCCCACTCCCCCTGCTTGTGTTCCTGCTCTCGCTCTCTCTCTCTCTGTCAAATAAATAAATAAAATCTTAAAAAAAAAAAGTTTGAAACCATTGAGCATGTTTTATGCACGCATAGTTAGACTGTATCTTTAGAAGTGAATCCTTGTCTTCTAAGAACTGGAACATAGGCAAAAAATATATATATATAGCAGTTTTCATATACCGCACACACTGAAGAACAATTAAAATTGCCTTGACACATTAGATTTGTTAAGTTAAGCAGAGGGGAGAAAAACATTTGTCTAGATATATGTACTATACTGTACACTTTTTGTTGTTTTGAATAGGTAATAAAAAATAGTTTAAAAGTCAGAAGGGCATACACTAAAAAATCTTTCAATCCATTTCTCCTTTACAGAGGCAGCCAGATATCTGTATTTTACAGAGCTATTTTATGCATTTTATGCAAATGTGTATGTATATGTTTATTATTGTCAGATTTCTTAATCTGAGCAAATCTAGGGTTTGTATACTATGATATTACAGTTTTATTTTGCCTTTCTCTCATTTTAATCAGGTTAAGCAGCTCTTCAATTGTCTATTGGCCACTTCTTTATGAAGTGCTGATTGTACTCTCCTACGCATTTTTCTATTAGGTGCCTGTTTTGTTTTGTTTTTGTTTTGTGTTTTTTATTATTGACTTGTGAGAGCTCTTTATATACTACAGATCTTCGGATCTTTTATTGGCTATATATTTTGTAAAGATCTCCTCCCCTTCTGTGGCTTGTCTTTTCACTCAATTAGTAGAGTCTTCTGATAAACAGAACTTATTTTTTTTTTAAGATTTTATTTATTTATTTGACACAGGGAGAGAGACAGCTAGAGAGGGAACACAAGCAGGGGGGAGCGGGAGAGGGAGAAGCAGGATCCTGGCGGAGCAGGGAGACTGATGTGGGGCTCGGGTCCTGTGATTATGACCTGAGCCGAAGGCAGACGCTTAACGACTGAGCCACCCACGTGCCCCTAAACAGAACTTATTTTAATGTAGTCATATTTATCAATCTTTTCCTTCATGATTAGGGCCTTTTTTGTATTGATTAAGAAATGATTCCCTGTCTCGAGGCCATAAAAATATCCTTACTTTTTACATTTAGACCTACAGTCCACCTTGAATTTGGGGTGTTTTTTTTTTTTTGAGTAAACTGTGAGATAGGATCAAGTTTCATTTTGTCAGTCTGCGTATCTGATTGACCAGGCACCATTTTTTTGACAATACTACCATTTCCCCATGTTTCACGGTGCAACCTTTATCATAGATTAAGTATTTATGTTTCTGGACTCACTGTTTTGTTTTACAGTCTTTTGTCTTGCTTATGCTAATTTTACATTGTAATTTGCTAACTGGAAGAGTTAGTTAGTCCTCCAAAATATTTTTCTTCTTCAAGGGTAACTTGGCTATTTTTAGCACTTTTCATTGCCGTATACACTTTAAATTTCCTTATAAAATTTGCCAAGTTACCAAAAAAGAGTTGGATTTTGATTAGGATTGCCGTGATATGTATCCATCAATGGTGAGACTTGGCATCCTTATTATATTGAAACTTCTAAGCAATGAACGTGCTTTATCACTCTATTTAGGTCTCCTTTAATTTCTCTCTATAAAGTTTTATAATATTCTCTATAAGGGTCTTACATGTAATTCTTGATGTTTATTCTTCATACATTTTTGTGACAATGTATATGGTCTCATTCTTGAGATTTTTTTTCGTATTTTTGACATATAAAATTATTTTTTAATATAGGAAACTTGTGAATTTGCCTAATTTTAATAATGCACATGTGAGTTTTTGGGTCTTTTGCAGACATAATGATATCATATGTGAATGAAAATTTTATTTCTTCTTTTCCAATTCATATAACTTTTTTTTTTTTTTTTTTGGCCTTACTGAATGGGGTTGGCTTTCTGGTTCATTGTCAAATAGATATAAATAATACTGGGCATCCTTGCCTTCTTCTTGATCCCACAGAAGAGACTTTAATAATTCTTTGTAAAGTACAATATTTGTGATGCTTTTATTTAGATTTCCTTTATAAGATTAATGCAATGTTCATCTATTTCCAATGTGCCTAAAGTTTATATCTTAGATGTTGATTTTATAAATTTACATCTGTTGAGATGATCATATGCTTGGAATTGGTTTGCTGATATATTTTGTTGGTGAATTTTATATTTGTGTTCATAAATGATACAGACCTATATTCTATTTCACATTATCCTTTTTGTATATCTCTGTATATTGTGAAAATTTAAAAAAAACCCTACCATGAACATTAAAAAACATATAGTTCAATATATAAATAGGACATGTTTGCTGTGTATGAATGAGACAGATATGGTGGCTTGGTTGTCAATACTTTGATACTAGTTTTATTTTTAGCTTTCTCAACAAACAGCTGTGTACTGTTTTGCAAGTCATTATTTTCCTTGATCTCAAACCTTCTTTGTAAAATTAGGCATTTAAAATGTATTATTTTTAAAGCTTCTTCCAGCTCTAGATCCAGGGATATGCAAACGGTTAATGCTTGTGCATGACTCTAAATATACATAAACTTATGAAAAGTTCATGTCTTTTCTCCTGACTGTATAGCATATTTTCAGCCTATGTGTACGATTTTAAAATCAGTTTCTATCTGATCTGACTTGCCCAGTTCTCAACTAATTTTCACATGACTACTTAGTTCGTTATTGATAGTACTTTGTATAGACCCATAGATAATTGTCAATGGGGATATGCACTATCCCACAATCATTTTAAGAACATGGACAGCCGAGCCAAATTGACTAGCTTGGAAATCCTAGCTATACTATGTGTTAAGTGAGATATTTCTCTCTTTCCCAGTTTCTTCACCTATAAAAGATGATAATAAAAGTTCATACCTCATAAGAATATGAGGATGAAGTAACATAATGCATTCAAAACACTAAGACCGGTGCCTACTAAACATGTTTGCTCTTTTTATTAGTATAGATGTCTATACCATGACTTGATAATAAGCTGTGTTTAGCCTTAAACAAGTATAAAATAATCATTTATCTATAAAATTTAAAAATCTATTTTTCAATAATTTTTTTAAAAAGAAAAGTAGCATTGGAGCACCTGGGTGGCTCAGTTGGTTAAGTGTCCAACTCTTGATTTCAGCTCAGGTCATGATCTCAGGATCATGAGATGGAGCCCCGACCGGCTCTTGGTTCAGCAGGGAGTCTGCTTGAGATTCTTTCCCTCTCCCTGAGCCCCTCCCCCTACTCCTGTGCGTGCAGGTGTGCACATGCATGCTCTCTTTCAAATAAATAATCTTTAAAAAAATAAAAATAGTATACATTTTTAAACATGAATAGTATTTATGTGTCTTTCACTCAAAAGATGATATGCTTCTGACTCAACATGTAGAAAAATTTTAAGCTTTAGGGAAGTTCTCTTCTTAGTGTTAAAATAAAAGCCTTTGTGTTTCTTCCATTGAATAAAACAGGCTACTTCTGCATAAATTGACATGGAATTTCCTTTATTACTTATATGAATAGAGTACATAGAGGAACATTCATTGAATAAGGATAAATAGGTCCCAAGAATACAGAAATGCTCAGATGATTTCCACTGATAACAGTTGATCTTATTTATTAATTTTTAAGACCAGATTTCATTGAATAAAACAATAAATTGGTGCTATTAAGAGTAAGAATACTTTTGTTAGTCAAGGACATGGACATGCCCTTCCATTTTATACACTGTGTTCTCAAGAGGTATTAGGTTAGGATTTTGGCCATGAGAATTTTCACATTACTTCATGTTTCTGAGAATATTCTTGGTCAGTGAGAAAATAAACAGAAATAAAATCTACATCTACCACCCATAAGAGTAGGATTGTGACCTGACACACAGGAAGAGAAATAGTAGGTATCATTCATTTAAACAAATTTTATAAAACAGTCCAAAATTTTATTTTCTTAGGAATTATCCTTCCGGATTTACTGATAGTTATAATAGCTAATGTTTTTCTCACCACTTTGACCAGGTCTAAATATACTTTGGGGGACAAAAGACATATGTTTCTTGGTCATACAGTGAAAGTAAATCTACTAAAGAATCTACAACTAAAATTACTGAAAATGTACTTAACAGACTGGTTAAGTATGAGTTATTATTTTTGCCTACAGTAATACAAATGCAACTTCAAGTATATTATTTGTGTTTAACACAGTGCTCTAAAGATCCAGTATTTTGGACTGTTTTTCTTGAAAATAAACCTAAAATACATATGTGTGTCTTGATTGCCCAGAAGTATTACCTGAGGCAGGGATTCTTGTGCAAGTAATTTGTGAAGGGAGCGCTTTCAGGAATCACCTGCAAGGGAGTAAGTGAAGCAGGAGAGGGAAGGAGAAAAACTAGCAAGGATATGGCTTCAAGGGAAATCTAGCCTCAGCCTGATCCCATGAAGAGTTTGCTCCAAAAGTTTGGTCCTGACTTGAGGCAGAGGAGTGAAGCATTTGTGCATGAAAGCTCTTCCTGCACCCTGCTGCAGTCAGTCTGATTACTGACCAGGCTATTCCAGGTGGGGGGCACAGCTCCCACGCACCTCTAAGCAGGACCACTCCAATTTCCCAAGTGCAGTGCTCCTGAGAAGGTTGCAGATATGAGCTGTTGGCAATGGCAAACTCAGGGTCCCTGGGGATCTGCATGGATCACCAAAAGCCTACCACAAGCAAAGGTGGGACCTTCATGGTTTCACATGTGAATTGCTGATGGAGTCCATACCATGGCAATCAGTGGAGGGGAGATGCAGGCACACTTTGAGAGGCAGGAATGAGTGTGGAATGCTTGAGGAATACTGAGAGGGACATTGTGAGAGGATAGTGGGGACAGGGGCAGTTACCAGAGAGCCACTCAAGGAGATAGAAGAGGAGTAGGGCACCAAGAGCCTTGTGTGCCAAAGGAGTAGAAGGGTTGTTTTAAGCATCATGCAAAGCCAGTGGAGATAGGTCATGGCTTGATATGATGGGGAACCACAGAAGGCCCGAGTGGCTGGAAGAGAGTGAACCAGCTAGAAAGTTGAAATGGTAGGAAATGAGATGAGAGAGTAGAAATTTAGAAAGTGTAAGGACTCCTAGGCCTTTGGAAAGGCTTGCCATGCTTTGGCTTTGGCTTTTTCCCTGAGTGGGACGGGCTGTTGAAGGATTGTGAGGGAGCATTGATCTGGTGAAAGGATCACCATGGTTGCTGTGTCCAAGCAGACCAGAGGCTGTGTGAGGGCTATGTCCAAGCAGACCAGAGGGCCGTGTGAGCAGAAAATGGGAAGACCTTAGACTGGTTGAGGAAAGAAGTGATGGTGTCTTTGATGAGGTGGTTGCACTGGAGATGTGGAGAACTGAGCATACTCTGGGTACATGGTCTGGCTGATGACATTTGCTGGTGCCTTGGAAGGGCAGGGATAGGGATGTGTGTAAGGAAATACAAGAATGAAATCCTCTGTGGCTCTCGTTCTGGCCACTCATCTCTAGAGCCTTCCCCACGTGGCTGAATGCTTTTGCTCTCCCTGCTCCTCTGTGGCTCAGACTTCTTTCCCATACACTGTCTCTAGAAAGTCGAATTCCTTTACTTAACCCAAGAGCCATTTAGCTCCCTGCTTGGACTTGTCCCTGCTTCCACCTCTGCATATCCAAAGACTCATCCTTTGTTTGCCCGGCTAAACCAAGCCATTTCAGGCTGAGTCTCACCCTTTAGTGACATAGATGAGTTAGTAGATTTTTTTTTTTTAATTGTCTTTTTCTCTTCACTACAATTATTTTTAAGTAGGAAGGAACAGGATCAAGATTTATTTTCCCACCAATATGAAGTACTCTATTACCTTTAGAAATCATAGCATGTTTTGGTTTTGAATAATTTTTCGCCCCACTCCACCATCAGTGCTAAGCACTATACTAGTTATATAACTCTTTTAATAGAACAGTCACATGTATCAGGTGGTAATATCCCAAATTTATGGGTAGGGAAGCTGCTTCACAAAGGTTAAGTGAACTGCCTAAGATAAAAAGTTCAGTAAGGTAAATTTCAAATTAAGTGAACTGCCTAAGATAAAAAGTTCAGTAAGGTAAATTTCAAAAGCCTGTCTGAGTGAAGCTAAATCCACCTGCTTTGGAATGTCTTTAAAGATACAAGGAAACAGGTCTGGTAGAAAGCTCTGTGTAGTCAAGGAACTGTGCTGTGTATCCATTGCCACATTAACTGGCATGTAGTTGTAGTAAGTTCTCAATAAATAATTGTTGAATTAATGAGTGAATCCATCTATGAGGCATTATCAACATGACACTGAAACTGTGGAGGAAGGAGAACTTAACTCTAACGGGGAGTTCCTTAGCAGATGTGGTATTCTAAGGGGTCTTTAACGCTGAGAAGGATTTCAGCAGGTTGACAATGGGAAACCAGTTTTACCCCAAGCCAAGAAAACACTGAAAAAAGCCAAGGAATTGTGTAAGGCATAGTTTCTCTTCTGTGGAAACATTGAGAATCAAGGCTGGAAAGCTCATTCGTGATGGATCACTTAGGGCTTTGATCTCCATGAACTTCCATTTCTTTCCACATTGGACAGCCTTTTTCAGGGGGTGGGGGCAAAGGGGGAGTATTAAGGAGTAGGAATCATGTGGGCCTTGGGATTTCTTTATATTATTTGTGGGTTTTAGTTTAAAAGATTAAAAGATAAGTGTATGGGTGTTTTTTTTTAAAGACTTTTAAAAACTATATTTTTTATCGTAAGTGAGCTTAATATGGTAGAGATACCTATGGACTTCAGACTATGTGTTCTTTTTATCATGGTTACTAATTTACATTATGTGAATAAGTTACTATTTGTATCTTGTTGCATGCTAGAGATATCAGATTTCATTTTTTTTTTTTTAAGATTTTATTTATTTGGGCGCCTGGGTGGCTCAGTTGGTTAAGCGACTGCCTTCAGCTCAGGTCATGATCCTGGAGTCCCGGGATCGAGTCCCATATCGGGCTCCTTGCTCAGCAGGGGGTCTGCTTCTCCCTCTGACCCTCTTCCCTCTCATGCTCTCTATCCCTCATTCTCTCTCTCTCAAATAAATAAATAAAATCTTTAAAAAAAAAGATTTTATTTATTTATTTGACAGAGACACAGCGAGAGAGGGAACACAAGCAGGGGGAGTGGGAGAGGGAGAAGCAGGCCTCCCGCTGAGCAGGGAGCCCGACACGGGGCTCGATCCCAGGACCCTGGGACCATAACCTGAGCCAAAGGCAGACGCTGAACGACTGAGCCACCCAGGCACCCGAGATACCAGATTTCAAAATCAATTTTACATGTACAGCAGTGAATAATCAATTTAGGAAGCAGATTAGTTTTGCATTTTTCAAACCCAATCTTAGCTTTTCATTCTTATAGGAACTCTATTGATTTGAGTATAATGTTATTTTACAGCAAAGTGTAACCTTGATTTATGTCCAGATGTTAAGTATTTATGCTAGTTTACCCTGTGTGTGCAGTATTTTATCTCTATAATTACACTAAATGGGCCAGGTTTGCTTTTTAACGACATTTAAGAATACACTTAACAAAATATTCACTAAAAAGCATGTAGGTTCTGTTTTCATGAAACTAATTAATGTTCCTGGCAGGTTCTCTATTTTTTCTAAATTTTAGGACTTGCCTCAAATCAGAAGTATTCTGGGTTTCAAATTTATAATATGCATTCAAACCTTAAATGCCCTTGATTAATGAAAATACGTGTGACAGCAAAGTATAGCTCTGCTTTTAAGCTGTTAGAGAGAACATAAAATGATTATGGCTTGCAGTAAACGTTATTATGGTCCTAAGATGTTTCCTGAGGGATTCAGCAATCTCCCACACTTTCCTTAAGACTGACCCTCTCTCCTTGAGAAGCAGACAGGAAGGAGAGCTGCAGAGGCAAGACCACTGCTGGGTCACCTGTCATGGCTCTGACAAGCCTCTGATAGAAAACCTAATTTACAGTTTAAGAAGCACATCCATTATCCTTCTGATTTTAAAATAGAACATACATCAGCAAAATGATAAAAGAAAGTGCTTAAGAATTATGAAAGTCAAGGACTATTTCATATCATAAAGTCACAACCCTTTTTGAATATTACTTTAAATTATAGCCAGGTCTAATGATATTCATGCGTTCTGCTCTCTGAAAATTAGTATCACAGTATTCCAACTACTGATAGTCTAATAATCATGGATTAACTGTTCACTCCCTTTTCTCCCTTTTAGGCAGATGATATTGCCGGTATTTAGATACTTCTTTTTTAAATAGATGTGCACTAGAACATTGCTTGGAGAACTTCAATAATGAATGTTTTTCTGTTTACCTACATTAAAAATACAGCATTGTTTTATTTCAAATCAAATGTCAATTGGCAATGTTCCTATTACTTTCTTTCTCACTTCTTACTCTTGTTTCTCAGTTATTCCCAAATAATGAATGATATATGAGAAAATCCCAGTATTTTTTAGAACTACTGTCCTCTTGAAATGCAAATAAACTCTTTTAAAGTGTCCATACAAGAACCTTGGATTTTCTTTTAAAAAAGGGTATTCCATATTACTATAATCATAATTTCATTGCAGTAATTGTGTTATAACAATTAGTGGTATGGATTAGATAGTTTGAATTTTTCTAGCATTCTCTTCCTATGTTCTTATAATGGAAACAATATGTAAACATTTTTTTTTTAAGATTTTATTTATTTATTTATTTGAGAGAGAGAGAGAGAGAGAGAAACAGCATGAGAGGGGATAGGGTCAGAGGGAGAAGCAGGCTCCCTGCTGAGCTGGGAGCCCGATGTGGGACTCGATCCCAGGACCCCGGGATCATGACCTGAGCCGAAGGCAGTCGCTTAACCAACTGAGCCATCCAGGCGCCCAACATTTTTTTATAATAGGCTAACTTATTAGAATACGATTTGAGATTTGACACTTCAAAAGCAGAAATGTTGAAATATTTGCTTTGTACTCTATGCTAGTGAAATTCAGGGTGATCATTAACTTACCCATAACCAGATTTAGAGGCAAAAGACTGAAATAGGTAGTAATTTATCTGCCTCTTACCAGTTTCTCCTATATTAACTATTTACTGGCTTTAAGATGAATTGTTCTCCCTATCTCTGCTATATTTTGGTGGACTCTGCTTAGCTTATCTCCTTCCTATCTAATTTTATTTGAAATATGCATTAATATTTAAGATGCAAATAAGAATAGAAATAAAAATATTGTTAGACTAAAAACTTAAGAATCCACACTTTTACAATATGTTTACATAAAGTACATTCTTTCTATCCAACTATCTACCTACCTACCTACGAACCTACCTAAATATTAGAACTATTTGGCCCTACAAGGTGAGGTACCACTTTAATTTGACTACTGGCTTTTTACCAGTCTGCCTATCTCATAATAAATTTTAGGCACCGCTTCTGAGGCCTCCTTATGGGGGTGAGGGGAAAACCTTGAAGTCCCTTTTTCCCCACACAGACTCAGTAGCCAGTTACTTTTCCACTCTTAACCCTCCCCTTTATCTTTTCGCCCAGCCCCAGGACCATACAATTTCGGATCCTTTTTTTATGACTCCCTCAAGAGTGAGATGACCCCCCTCCATCAGTGCCTGTTCCCTGTGGGAAAATGGAGCAGGGAGAGTTCACACTGTCTCCAGGTTACCCTCATGTTTATTCCATTGCAATAAGTCATTAAATGCTTAACTCTGATCCTTTTGACTTTTTGCTTTAATCTTCTGGTCCAACACCTAAGAGCTCTTCTCTCCCTCCCCAAATCAGTGGAGCTCCTGATATATATATATATATATAACATATATTTATATTGATATATATATATCAACACATTATTATTTTTATATCTATATTGATGAGAGAGATTGGTGTATTATTTTTCTTCCTATTCCAACTTTTTGGTCTGATTTTGGTTTCTAAGTAAGAGTCACCTCAGAAAATTAGTTGCGGTGTATTCCAGGTTTTTCCCTTCTGGAAGAATTTGTGTGACATTAGGATAATCTTTCCTCCCAAAATTTTGCAGAACATTTCAGGAACATTATTGGGATGATTCCTCATATAAACATTTATAACTAATATCTTATATAACTGTTTAATACTTTAAGTGCTGTGGGAGGATTCAATCTTGGTATTTCATCTGAGTTGGCTTTCTAAGTTGTATTTTCTACTTATCTGAGTTTTCAAATTTATTGGCATAAAATTATGTATAATTTTTAATTATTTTTAATCCCTGATATATCTGTGATTATGATGATCTTTTCATTTTTGTTGTAGTTTATTGTGTCTTCTGTTTTTATTCAGTAATCTCAAAATATCAGTTGATTTCATTAACCAACTTTTTGTTAATAACAAATATTTGAATTTGTAGAACCAATTTTTTAATTTATTCATTTTATTTATCTTACTCTTGTATTCTATTTCATACATTTCTTCCCTTATCTGTATTTCATACTTATTTCTTACTTTATTGCTTTTATTATGTTCTTTTTAAACTTAAGTTGAGCATTTAACTTACTAATATTTAGTTTTTCCTTTCTCAAAAAATACAAAGTGATAAATTTTTCTCTAAGTACTGATTCTCAGACATTTCTTTCTAAAGTAGTTTCTTTACTCTTCAGTTGTCAGAGTTTTTACATTCCCATTGTTATTATTTCAAAGTGTTAATATTGTATTACTGTCATTATCGTCGTTGTTGTCGTCATCGTTATCTGTGGTGATATATTTGCCCATATATCTGAGTTGTTATACATTTTTTATTTGTATATTATCAGGTGATTGCATTAGGCCCATAATATTCAGAATCATTTTTCTGGTGATTAAAACTTTTTTCATTATGCAATAACCCTTTCTTTCCCTAAATATGTTTTTTCTACCTTAAAGTCTACTTTGTCTGATATAAATAACCCACCTTTTTTTGTTTAATGTTTTCCTGAAATATATATTCCCCTCTTTTACTTCACTATTTTTAATTCCTCACTTTGTTTGTGAGTTTGTTTGGCAGCTCTCATAAAAACAGCGTATAAGCTGGGTTTTATTTATCATATCCATTCTGACGGTTTGGGGGAGAATTTAACCATTTATGTCTATTGTAATCATTGATATATTTGGATTTATTTCTACCTTATTAAGTTTTGTTTCTCTTATTCCATGACCATTTATTGTTTATTGTCATTTTAATTGATTATTTTGTTATTTATTCTGTGCGTTATTTTACTTTTTGGAGGATTTTAATACACTATTTCTATTCTTTTAGTTATTGCCCTTAAACTTTTACCATTCATATTTGCCTTAATAAAACCTAAATTTAAACTATTTTCACTTCTCTCTTCAAGACTGTAGGTTAGCAGTGGCTCAGTTGGTTAAGCATCTGACTCTTGATTTTGGCTCAGGTCATGATCTTGGGATCATGAGATCAAGTCCCCTGTCCAGGCTCACTGACTGGGCATGGAGCCTACTTAAGATTCTCTCTCTCCCTATCCCTCTACATCACACCCCCAGAAAGACTGTAGGTTATGTTAGAATACTTAAATTATGGTCACCACTCTCAGACTTATGTTCTGTTTTTCTCCAGCCTTTTTGTTCTTTTTTTAACCCCATGAATTAGACATTGTTTTTTATTATTTTAAAGATTTTATTTATTTATTTGTCAGAGAGAGAGAGCACAAGCAGGGGCAACAGCAGAGGCAGAGGGAGAAGCAGGCTTCCTGCCAAGCAAGGAGCCCGATGCGGGGCTCGATCCCAGGACCCTGGGATCATGACCCGAGCCGAAGGCAGATGCTTAACTAACTGAGCCACCCAGGCGTCCCAAGTTTTTATTATTTTAAATAGATAATTAGATATGCATGTATGGTTAGTATTATAGTTGCTCACCATTCCTTTTGCATCTCAGACCATTCTTCTGAAATCGTATTTCTTCTTGAACATGCTTTACCACCTCCTTTAATGAAGGTCTCTTGGTAGACTTTACATTCAGGTAAATGTTTTACTGTCATTTCTGAAAGAGTGTTCTGGGAATGTAATTATAGGATAATATTGATTGTCTCTCAGTTCTTCAAAGATATTACTCAATGTTGCTCTTATTTCTGTTGTTGAGAAGCCTGCTGTTAGTCTAGTTATTGTTTGTTTTTCAATGATCTGCTTTTTTTCTCTGGATAATTTTATAATCTTATCAGAGTGTTTTCAGTTAAGCAGTTTTACTTTGAAATTGAAACAGATTTCTTGTCACTTACTGTGCTTGGGACACACTGGAAATGTTGTTTCTTAAATCTGGATTTAGAAAATCACAATTGTTTTCAAAAATTATATCTCCTACATTCTTCGGGAATTTAAATATCTGTTATACTTTCTCATTCTCTATCTCTTTTAATTTTTTAAATATTTCAGCCTCATTTCTTCATCTGTATTTGCTATATCAGTGATTCTCTCTTCAGCCTAGAAAGACTAGATAGAGAGAAGGGATATGACCAAAATATTTCTGGATTTTTTTCACTAAATTCTAAAATATCAATATAGAATGCTTCTTGTCTCTCTAAAATGACTTTGTACCTTTCTTATTTTCTTAGTCAGATTGTGTAACTATAACCTAAATGCACACATTTGATTGACATTGCTTACTGTAAGTCAAATTCATTTGGGAATTTTTAACTCAGAAGTGAACTTCAACATTGATTTTTATGGGAAGCCTACCTTGACTACCTTTCATGGTTGTTGTATACCTCCCCTGTCTGTTCATACAGAATTCTGTACTTGATCAACAGGGGTTGATTTGGAGGTGATTTCTTACTGCTCCATAACCTAACTTATCTTGGCTACTACAGTTAAGTGGAGGAAAAACATAACTATTGCAATTTTACAAGTGAGGAAACATTGTTAGGCTAGATTGTCTTACCAAAGCCTAGATATTCTTAAGCATAGTTCTCTGCTCTTTAAACCATACTTTACAGTTTTTGTGCCTCCTCTGTGAGGAAAGTGGTTTTTGCTCCAAAGGAGGTGCCATAATGATGGAGAGTATATTGACAAGGTGCTTGTAGAAAGAAAGAGCCTATGTAAGTGAATATCCAAACGTTGATGGATTGTGAATGATGATCTGCACTTTAGCTCTGAAAGTCTGAGTTTTACTTAGAATTATTTAGCAAAGTAGATCTATATGAATCCAAGCATTGTTTTAGTATATTCAGGCTGCTGTAACAAAATACCACAGACTGGGTGGCTTATAAACAACAAGAATTTATTTATCACAATTCTCGAGGCTGCTGTAACAAAATGCCATAGACTGGGTAACTTAAACAACAGAAACTTACTTCTCACAATTTGGAGGCTGAGAAATCCAAGATCAGGGTGCCAGCATGGTTGGGTTCTGGTGAGAACCCTCTCCCTGGTTTGCAGATGGACACCGTCTTGTGTCCTCACATGGTGTCAACAAAGACTGTCCGTCTCTCTCCTCTCTTCTTATGAAGGCACTAAACCCTTATGATCCTATCCCTATGACCTAATCACCTACCAAAAGCCTCATCTCCAAATACTATCATGTTGGGGATTATAAATTTGTGGAAACCCAAACATTCAGTCCATAGCATAGGCTTTTTAAAAATTTTTTAACTTTTTTTTTTCAAATTCCCTGTAGTCTATGATTAGAAACACAACCAGACTATACTTCCTTAAAAGTTTATAACCTAAAATCTATCTGGTTAGTTAGTTGGCATTAATTGCCCTTATACAACTCAGGAACCTTGCTTCATTTGTTTCCTTTATTATCAGAGACATCACAATGCAATATTTTTATTGTATATGACATCTCCCCTATCAGGGTAGAACTTCTTGGGGATAAGAGCTTTCTCCTGCCTGTCTTTGTTTGGCTGGATGTCACCTATATACTGGGCATGTAGCAGAGGCTCAGGATTTACCCAACTATAATCAAGAGTTGATGTTTGACCTCTGCTCACCTATTATCAATGAGCAAACCATTTTAGGACCCTGACAAAGAGAATTTTGTAAGTGTTAGAGATATATGCTTATCTAATTTTAATTTTTATTAATTTCATATAAGATATCATATATATGTTATAATATAGAATATATAACATATAATATTAGCATATTATATAATATACAAATCACATCTGCTTTTCAAAAGACTTAATGCCCTTGATAGCTATATAATTGAGAACTAAAATCAATTACATAATTTATCTCAAGTGCCTATAACAGTGTAGAAGAGGCTTACCCATAAAAAGTAACAGGTTGTATAATGCATATACTTTTCAAATTATGTGCACATCAAATGTTGATATGTAAAATAATGTTTTTCAATGTCTATTATGATATCAGTGATATTTTATCTTCCTTTCATTTTTGGAATCCTTTTAAAGGAGACTTATGTATCAGCTTTGTCTTCCTTTCCTATTAAACCTTCTATGATGTAGTTAATTAGTCTAAACTAATACTTCTAATCATATATTTTAACATTGAAAAGGAGCTTAGGAATAATCTGGCCCAACCACAACTGTATTTTTAAATATGAGGAAACAGGTGTGGAGAAGTTATAAAACCTGTATAAAATCACTACAAGTTTGGGCTATAATCAAAGCTGGATCTAGGGTTTCGTGAGGCTTGAAGCTTATATAGTTTAGGAAGCCCTTGTTAAGTAATGGAATAACCAGTTAGATAAGAAATTTAATATTGACTTAAAATGAGAAAAGAATGGGGCGCCTGGGTGGCTCAGTCATTAAGCATCTGCCTTCGTCTCAGGTCATGATCCCAGGGTCCTGGGATCGAGTCCTGCATCAGGCTTCCTGCTCAGCAGGGAGCCTGGTTCTCCCTCTCCCACTCCCCCTGCTTGTGTTCCCTCTCTCGCTGTGTTTCTCTGTCAAATAAATAAATAAAATCCTTAAAAAAAAAAGTAACTTTTAAAATAAGTGAGAAAAGAAATTAAGAAGCTGACAAATACCACAAATATAATAAAATCCAGAAATTAACATTTGGTATTAGGGTATTAAACTGTCTCCTAGACCCCCACAGTACTTTTCTCCCCATATTTGCTAGCTGTGTAATCCTTGGTCTTCTTTTCATGACAGCAATTGTATAATGTCATTTTCTATAGAAAACAAAGAAAGATAATCAGACTCCTCTGTGGCATGGTTTATGAAAACTTGGTTTTTACTTTGAGCTTTAGAAAAATATCTTTAAACTTCATAACTCCTTGTTGGTACTGCCACATCTCTAACTTGCTCTCCATCTGCATGTCCTTCCTCTGGCCATGGGAGCCCTTGGGGAACCTCTTTTAATGTCTTTCAGCAAGCAAGCTCCTGGACCCTCCACCATCCTCAAGGCCCAAGATAACATCTGGACACAGAGAAGCAGGCTGATTCTGGTGCACAGACCACTAGGGACTAGTGCTGGCTGCCCCACCAACCTGCCTCAGGCCAGGGTCAGAGTGCAGAGGTGACTAGCCTCCAGCCCTTGCAGGTGACTGACACTGTTTCCAGAAGGACCCCATACAAGTGAAGGGGCTTAAGCTTCATTAATTCCATTGTGTATCTGCCTTGCCTATGGCAAATCCTTTGCAAAAAGTGAAAATGTTTTCCTTTTTACTAAGAATTTAGAACATTCTAATTGACCTGCTAAGTACTAAGGTAAAAATCGATGATGACAAATACTGTTTAGGAAGAATTTCAGGTTTAACCTGTGTGTCCTCAGGCCACATCTCCTTGAGATTGTATAGAGTTAGCATTAAATCAACCAATCAAGTATTTCTCTGGTTCAGCGTTCTGCACATTTGAGCAAACCCTGATCCCTTTTTAAGAATCTCTTCTATGGGCGGATTCTAGGTAAAATTGGCAAAGTAAATCCCTGTGAGTCCTTGGATTTATTAATTAGTGCATGTGATTTGATAAGGAAATATTTTATTTTGTACCTTTATTTGAGAGTTGATCTCAAGTTTAATATTAGGAGATTCTGGAGCATCTTGTAGATGACTGTCTTGTAACTGAATCCTACCACACAGTTCAAGTGCATTTTGTTTGAATTATCACATTCCCTGTACTTGCCTTGAACTAATGGAAGAATAAGGAGGTTTCTTCTCATCCTTCCTTTCTTCCTTCCTTCCACCAAACATATATAGTTAGTGTATTTTTTGGACCAAACACATTTGGGATCATAAGTATACAGTTGTGAGCCAAACAGCCACTGTCTCAGGCCTCACAGAGCTCACAGTCTTAATACGTAAACTATGCAATTGCAGGAGAATGGTGTCACAGTTTTCTATATGCATGAGGGTTTTTCAGGAGCTTTAAGAGAGAAACTGGGTATGAGAATTGAGTCTTCACACAGTACGTGTGACAAAGCTGTGCTGAATCTAAAGAAAGAGCAAGTCAGCACCATATTCCTGGTGTAAGCTCTCATTCAGCTTCTGTGGGACAGCTTCTGTCCCATTAAAATGTGTCATGGGATGGATAGGGGGATTTGTACTTTTTCTTGTTTAGGTACATGATCCCGGAACCTACTTTGTTTTATGGTTACATAAGTGTTATAACCCTAAAGAGCATCTACCTAGTGATCATATGTTTTATTTAGTTTTACTTATTTAGCATACACTCACAAAGCACTTAAAACACAAAGCACTTATTACACTTATACTCACAAAGCACTTATACTTATTTAGCATATACTCACAAAGCACTCACAAAGTCACTGTATTAAGTGATTTACAAATATCAACTCTTTTTTTTTTTGCATGTATTTTAGGTACATTGTGGTTAAAAAATAATTCAGTACAAACTTGGAGGTCCAGCAGAATACATTTTTCGCTGTTACGTAGTCACTAAAAGGGGAAATACCCTTCTGAAGATGAGGTACCTGGTGAAAAGACACTCAAGGAAACCTAAGTAGCAAATATTGGAACACAGTGACTCCTCCCAGCAAAAAAAAAAAAAAAAAAAGCATCTTCTTTGTCTCTGAACTAAAAGGCTATTTGTCAATTCCTTCTTAGGAAGCTCTTGGGTTTCTAATGCAAATCGACACACTGAGCAGGATTCTGTCAGACTCCCCCCAAGCCTGGGCCAGCATAAACACTCAGAGGGAGCCTGGCTTGGGTTGGCCTCTGAGGCTCTGACATTGAATCTTTTTTAAAAAAAAAGAGAGAGAAGAGTTCTGCTTCTAAAAGGACATGACTTTATCAACAGTGCTGGGTTGGTCTGGTTACAAGGAATTCTATTGAAAGTATATAGTCATTCTTATTACAATACTGTGTGCCTGTCACACTTCAGCAACCAAAAAAAAAATATATATATATATATATGTGTATATATATATATATATATATATATATATGTATGTATGTATATATATACACAGAGAGAGAAAGAGAGAACATGCACCCTTCCTCTTCTTTGGACTACCTTTTGCCGCTCTGCTCCTTTCCTAGCTTGTTTTCAGCCAATTTCAAACATTGTAAGCTTCATCCAGAATTCAAAATTGTAAACCATCTAAAAGAATGCCATAATACACAAGTCTCAGAACTTGGAGGCCAAAAAAAAAATAAAGAGTCATGAGCCAAATACACCCTTTTCCCCTTAAAATAAATATTGAGAGTATTTATTTTTATTTTTTATTTATTTTTTTTTTAATTTTTGTTTGTTTTATTTATTTATTCATGAGAGTCAGAGAGAGAGAGATAGAGAGAGGCAGCGGCAGAGGGAGAAGCAGGCTCCCTGCCTAGCAGGGAGCCCGATGCGGGACTCGATCCCAGGACCCTGGGATCATGACCTGAGCCAAAGGCAGACCCTTAACCATCTGAGCCACCCAGGTGTCCCGAGAGTATTTATTTTTAAATGCTAATTCAGTAATCAATAAGGATGTGATTTCAAAACAACGTGTAATCCATTTCCAATCAAGAATGAATCACAGGAACTGAATTTTTCCTCCTACTTGAAACAACTCCAGGCAAAATACATAAAGCAATAGCACTCAAGCCCACTGGACATCAGGAACAAAGAGCAGTGATCCCTGAGAGATGGGAAATGAGGTGAACCCTACAATTGCCTCAACTTACTGTCTGGAGAAAGTTTCCATGCCATGACCCAGGAGGCTTGCTATAAACTGAATTGTGTCTTTCTGAAATTCATGTGTCAAAGCCCTAACACCTAATACTTAGACATAGAGCCTTTGAGAGATTAGGTTTAGATGAGTTCTGAGGGTAGGGCCCTCATGATGGGATTGGTGCCCTTTTAACAAGAGACACCAGAGACCTTGCTCTCTTTCTCTCTCTTTCTGTCTCTGCCATGTAAAGACACAGCAAGAAGGTGACCATCTACAAGCCAGGAAGAGCGATCTCATCAGAACCTGACCATGCTGGCACTCTGATATCAGACTTTCAACCTCCAGAACTGTGAGAAATAAATTTCTATTGTTTAAGCCACCCAGTCTATGGCATTTTGTTATGGTGGCTCAAGGTGACTAATACAGGGTAGGAGCCTAGTCAGAGCCCAGCTGTCACTTCAAGTTCAGGAGATGGCCTAGGAATTCAAGGAAGTCAAATCAGCTAGAGTTCACAGGACAGGGTCTGAGAGAGGAATGAGGTGCACAGGGAGAAACCTGGCATCTGCCGAGGTCCCCCTCAAGTGGTTTGCTGAGTACGATCAGTGTATTCTTGAGGAAGCTGGCAGAGCCATCAAAAGGACCACCTGGAAGACAAAATATGACCAGGGCTTACCAAGGGGGGAGGCAATTCCTGATCCCAACAGACAGAGCAGGAAAACCTAGTAATTCGAGGGGCATTGGTTAGAGTATTGAGAGGGTCCTCTCATACTAAGGGAGGGGGTGGGAGTGAACCCTAGAAAAAATGATTTGGGGCCACCTAGCAGATCTTAAAGGTATCAAAGTGATCCTAAATATCCCAAATAAATTAACCATGTCCAGAGAAATCTCAAGAATATTTATGGAATTTTCAGTATCCAAAATTTTCAGCATCCAAAAAGTTAACATCCAAAATATCTAGCAACGAATAAAATATTACCAGACATGCAAAGAAGGAGAAAAATACAACCCAAAATAAGGAGAAAAATCAATCCATTGAAACTGATCTAGAAATTACATAGAAGATAGAAATAGGACATTAAAATAGTTCTTATAACTATATTCCATATATTTAAAGAGCTAGAGGAAATATCTTACATGTTAGTAGGGACACTGAAGATATAAAAAGATCCAAATCCAACATTAATAGATAGAAGCCCATAATGTCTGAGGTGAAAAATACACTTGATGGGATTAAAGGCAGATTAGATGTTGCAGGGAAAAGGATTTGTGAACGTGTAGATAGCAATAGAAACTAGCCAAAATGAACCATGAGAAAAGAAAAAATTAAGAAAAAAATGAAAAGAGGATTAATGAGCTTTGAGACAGCTAGAGGTGGCCTACTATATGTGTAATTAAAGTAAGTGAAAGGGAGAGGGGTGGCAGACAAAATAATTGTTTAGGAACAATTGTTGAAATTTTCCAAAGTTGGTTAAAATTATAGACGCACAGATCTATGTTCAGTAAAATCCAAGCACAAGAAACATGAAAACTGCACCAAAGCACATTATAATCTAATTGCTTAACACAAGTAATAGGAGAATCTTAAGAAGTTATAGGGAAAAAAAAGGCACCTTATGGACAGAGGAAAGAAGATAAGTATGACATCAGATTTTTTATGGGAAAAAAATTCAGGCTATATAAAGGTGGATGAACATCTTTAAAGCACTCAAAAAAGGAAAAAAAAAAAAAGTCAACCTATAGTTCTTTACCCTGGGAAATATTTTCAAAAATGAAGATGAAATGCACGCTTTTTCAGACATACATAAGTTGAAAAATTTTCTCATCAGCATTCACTAAAAGAAATGTTAAAAGAAATCCTTCAAACAGAGGAAAATGAAACCAGAGGAAAACCTGGATCTATACAGAGGAATGGAGAAAACAGAAACAGAAGATATGAGTAAATACACTTTATTCTCTAATTATTTTAGGTAATATCTAATATTTTTATTATTTAGATCTTTAAAATTAATCTACTGTTTAAATAAAAAGTAACAATGCAGTGTAGGGTTTGTAACATAAGTAGAAATAAACTCTGTGACTACAATAGCATAAAGGCCCAAGGGGGAGTAAAGGAAGTACATGTTGGGAAGGCCTTTATATACTACTCATAAAGTATAGTATACTATCACTTGAAAGTAGACAGGGATGAATTTAAAATATTTACTCTAAACTCTAAAGCAAACACTAAAATAACAATAATTATAGCTAATAAGCTAAAAAGAGAATGGAAAACACAATAATAAAAAATTCTCAAGTAATCCAAAGGAGGGTGGAAAATGGAAAGAAAAGGAACAAAAATGAAACAAAAAGAAAAAAAATAGCAACATGTATATTTAGGCCCAACAATATCAATAATCCTATTAAATATAAATGGCTTAAAAACCCCAATGAAAAAGCAACAATTATTAGATTGGATTTAAAAGCAAGACCCAATTATGTCCTGCCTACAAGAAACTCACTTCAAATATAAGGACATAAATAGAGTTCAATTAAAAGGATGGGCAAATATATAACATACAAAGATTAGTGAAAATAAAGGTACAGTGGCTAATATCAAACAAAGTAAGTATCAGAAAAGAGAATAATGCCAGGAGTAAAGAAGGTCATTTCATACTAATAAAGGGCTTAGTTCATCTAGAAGACATGACAATCCTAAACATTAAGCAAAACCTGATAGAATTGTATGGAGAAATACACAAATCCTCAATGATGGAGATTTCAACACATCTTTCTCAATAATAAATAGAAGAGTAGAGAGAAAATTAGTAGCCAAAGATAACTCAAACAATGCTGACAACCAACTTGACCTAATTGACATTTATAAAGCATTCCACCAAACAGCATGTGGAACACTTATCAAGATAGGCTGTATTCTGGGTCAATCTAACTGTTCATCAGCAGATGAATGATAAACAAAGTGTGTAAAAAAACAATAATATAGGGGCACCTGGGTGGCTCAGTCGTTAAGCGTCTTCCTTCGGCTCAGGTCGTGATCCCAGGGTCCTGGGATCGAGCCCCACATTGGGCTCCCTGCTCAGCAGGAAGCCTGCTTCTCCCTCTCCCTCTCCCCCTGCTTGTGTTCCCTCTCTCACTGTGTCTCTCTCTGTCAAATAAATAAATAAAATCTTTAAAAAACAAAAACAAAAAAACAATAATATAAGGAGTGGAAAAAGTGATAAACTAAAAATAAAACATAAAGAAATAAAAAAGAGCAAAAACAATCCAGTTACCATAACAAACTTTGACTATTGTGAAAGATTTGGAATATGTGTTGGTTCAAACAGAATTTTTTTCTGAATTGTATTTTCTCTAAGTGGGGAATAAATAATGCCATATTTTGGAGAGTAGAATTTAAGTTATGTGAGTCAGTCAGCTATTATTTAGAGAATTTAAATTTCAAAGTTTTTCTTTGTAAAACATAGTGCTTTCTCTAAAAGTCAATTTTCCAATGCCATATGCTTTACAAGGTTAAATTTTAGTAATAATTTAACTGGCACTGTCTATGCACATTTGTGGTTTATTTATATTATTTGGCTGTGCAACTTTGCTGATTTATCTAGTTAAGGGAAATTTCAGGGAAAAAAAAGTGTTCCGGAAAAATGGGCCATATCAACTAATGCAGACTTTTCTATCCCAAAGTTTGTGTAAATTCAGAAGTAATTTTTGCCAAATGCTTTTATGGAAGAAAACTTCTAGGAAAAAATATTCTAAATATTAATTTAAATGCAAATACTAAGAGCTTTTAATATTTTATCTAATTTAATTCTTACAAGTTTGTGAGATAGGCATTATTTTTTTTTAAATATTTTACTTATTTATTTGACAGAGACACAGTGAGAGAAGAAACACAGCAGGGGGAGTGGGAGAGGGAGAAGCAGACTCACCGCTGAGCAGGGGGCCCAATGCGGGGCTATGACCTGAGCTGAAGACAGGCACTTAGCGACTACGCCACCCAGGCGCCCCTGAGATAGGTATTATTATCTCAGTTTTATAGTTGATTAAGCCCAAGCTCATGGTTTAATAACCTACTGGAAGTCACACAATTACATAGCAGCTGATAGAGATCTTTAAATGTTTGTTCAATAATTTTTCAGTAACTTCATACTGAAAGTTAACACAAGACAAAAATTACCTAGATTCAGACCCAGAAATTACCACTCTTAACATTTAATACATCCAAGTTCTAGGCAACCATTGACTGGGAATATGAGTGATCTTTTTAGACTACGTAAAAGTTTACTCTCGGTATTATATAAGCATTCTTTCACAAGTTCTTAATTTTTCCTCTCTCCATGTTTCTCTCCCCTTCATACACACACAAATACACCACTAATAAAATAAAATCATACTATATATGCTGTTTTTCATTCATCACTATGTATTAGCACTTCTTTCTACGTGGATAATTAATTTGTATTATACTTTTTAGTGGTTGTTTAGAATTCAACTTTAAGGGCATAATTTGCATAACCAGTCTCTACTTTAGAGGCATTTCATAGTTTTTCTGTGTTTTAAAATGTGGCATGATAATAATTCAATACAATACAGTAAATACAATAATTGTACTTACCTCTGTGAATTTTCCAATTATCTCATTAATATAAATTCCTGGAATTATAATGCTGAATAGTAGCATAATTTTTGAGACCTATTATCAAACGTCCCTCTACAAAAATTGTACTTCATTTGGAGTCCCTCTAAGAGAATACGATTGTAAATAGTTCTTTTATACCCCAGTCAACAATTGATATTATCAGTAATGCATTTTTGACAACTAGTGAAGAGGAAATGGCATTGCCTTTTTTTATATTAATTGAACTTAAGAGTACTATCTTTTCATATGCCTTGTTGTCATTTTTTAAATAATTTTCCTATAAGATATAGATGATTGTATGTTTTCTTATTTGATAAATACTAAATATCTAGCCTTGAGGCTGGCAAACTAAGGCCTATAGTTCACTATTTTTTTTTATCATTTTATTTATTTATCTATTTATCATGATAAGTGTACTCTTTAATCGCCATTCCCTATTTCCTGCATGCCCCCAGCCACTTTCCTTTTAGGTAACCATCAGTTTGTTCTCTATAGTTAAGATCCTGTTTCTTAGTTTGTCTCTCTCCCTGTTTTTTTTTTTTTTCTTTCTTTCTTTGTTTTGTTTCTTAAATTCTACATATGAGTGAGATCATATAGTATTTGTCTTTCTCTAACTTATTTCACTTACCATCATACTCTCTAGCTCCATCCACATTGTTGAAAATGGCAAGATTTCATTTTTATATATGGCTGAATAATATTCCATTGTATATGTATACCACATCTTCATTATCCATTCATCTATCAGTGGACATTTTTAAAAATTTTATTTATTATTTATTTTTAGAGAAAGCACAAGCAGGAGGGGTAGAGGGAGAGAGACTCTCAAGCAGACTCCTTAGTGAGCATGGAGCCCTATGTGCGTCCGATCCCACAATCCTGAGATCACGACCTGAGCCATCGTGACCCAGACATCCCTATTGATGGACATTTGGACTGCTTCCATAGTTTGGCTATTGTAAACAATGCTGCTATACACATAGGGGTGCATGTAACCCTTTGATTTAGTGTTTTTTTGTATTTTGTGAGTAAATCACCGGTAGCAGGATTACTGGATCATAGGGTAGTTCTATTTTTAATTTTCTGAGGAAGTTCCATACTATTTTCCACAATGGCTACACCAATTTGCAAAAATGTTCCTTTTTCTCCACATCCTCATCAACATTTGTCTCTTGTGTTTTAGATTTTAGCCATTCTGACAGGTGATATCTCATTGTAGTTTTGATTTGCATTTCCCAGATGATGAATGGTGTTGAACATCTTTTCTTGTTTTCTGTTGGCCAACTGTATGTCTTCTTTGGAGAAATGTCTGTTCATATCTTCTGCCCATTTTTTAATTGGATTATTTGGTTTTTGGGTATTGAGTTGTATCATTTCTTTATGTATTTTGGTTATTAACCCTTTATCAGATACATCACTTACAAATATCTTCTCCCTCAGTAGGTTGCCTTTTAGTTTTGTTGATTATTTCCTTCACTGTGCAGAAAGTTTTTATTTTGAGTAGTCGCAATAGTTTTTGTTTGCTTTCATTTCCCTTGCCTCAGGAGATATGTCTCCTGTTGCTATGGCCAGTGTCAGAAAGATTACTGCCTGTGCACTCTTCAAGAATTTTTATGGTTTCAGGTCTTACATTTAGATCTTTAATCTATCATATTTTTGTATGGTGAAGAAAGTGATCCAGTTTCATTCTTTTGCATGTGACTGTCCAGTTTTCTCAACAAAATTTTTTTAAGAGACTGTCTTTTTTTCATTATATATTCATTCCTTCTCTATCAAAGATTAATTGACCATATAATTGTGGTTTTATTTCTGGGTTTTCTGTTCTATTCTATTGATCTCTTTGTTTTTGTGCCAGTACCATACTGTTTTAATTTAACTTGAAATCTGGAATTGTGATACCTCCCCCCCCCTTTTTTTTTTCTGTTTCAAGATTGCTTTGGCTATTCTCAGTCTTTCTGGTTTCATACAAATTTTGTGATTATTCTAGTTCTTTGAAAAATGCTGTTTGTATTTTGATAAGGATTGCATTAAATCTGTAGATTGCTTTGGGTTCATGCAAAGAGACATTTTAACAATATTTGTTCTTCCAATCCATGAGCATGGAATGTCTTTTCATTTCTTTGCATTCTCTTGAGTTTCCTTCATCAGTATTTTATAGTTTTCAAAGTACAAGTCTTTCACCTCTGGTTAAGTTTTTCCTAGATATTTTAGTATTTTTGGTGCAGTTATAAGAGGGATTGTTTTCTTAATTTCACTTTCTGCTACTTTATTATTAGTGTATAGGAATGGAACAGATTTCTGTACATTGATTTTGTATTCTGTAACTTTACTGAATTCATTTATCAGTCCCAGTAGCTTTTTGGTGGAGTCTTTTAGGTTTTCTATATATAGTATCATGTCATCTGCAAATAGTGAGAATTTTACTACTTCTTCTTCTTTTGTTTTTTTGTTTTTACCAATTTGGATGCCTTTTATTTCTTGATGTTTTCTAATTGCTATAGCTAAGACTTCCAGTATTATGTTGAATAAAAGTGGTTAAGAGTGGATATTCTTGTCTTGTTCCTGACCTTAGGGGAAATGCTCTCAGTTTTTCACCATTGAGTATGATGTTGGCTGTGGCTTTTTCATATAAGGCCTTTATTATGTTGATGTATATTCCCTCTAAGCCTTTGCAGAGCATTTTTATCATGAATGGATGTTGTACTTTGCAGAGCATTTTTATCATGAATGGATGTTGTAGTTTGTAAAGTGGTTTTTCTGCATCAATTGAAATCATCATATGATTTTTATTCTTTCTCTTACTGATGTGACATATCATATTGGTTGTTTTGTGAACATTGAGCCAGACTTGCATCCTGGGAATAAGTCCCACCTGGTTGTGGTGTATGATTTTTTAAAAAATATATTGTTGGATTCAGCTTGCTAGTATTTTGTTGATTATTTTTGTATCTATATTCACGAGAGCTGTTGACCTGTAGTTCTCCTTTTTTTTTTTTTTTTTTTTGTGCTGTCTTTATCTGGTTTTGGTGTCAGGGTGATACTAGCCTCATAAAATGAATTTGTAAGTTTTCTTTCCTCTTGTATTTTTGGAAATTGTTTGAGAAAAATAAGTATTAAAATAATTTTTCTGTCCCCTTATCTATCTCTTCTTCTTCTGAGATCCTTATAATGCAGATGTTATTACACTTGATGGAGTTACGAGTTTCCTAAGAATATTCGTAATTTGTATCACTCTAACCGACAGGAATGAGACTTCCTGTTCCTCCATATCATCTCTAATATTTAATATTTAAGTCTTTAAATCACATGGAATTAGATTTGTGTATGGTGTGAGGTAGAGCTCTAACTTTGGTAGAATTCTTCTATGAAGCCATGTGGTCCTGGACTTTTTTGTTTTTTGGATTTTTTGATTACTGATTCAGTTTCATTGCTGGTGATTGGTCTGTTCAAATTTTTTATTTCTTCCTGTTTCAGTTTTGTGAGGTCATATGTTGTTAGGAATTTAACCATCTCTCCTAAGTTGTCCAATTTGTTGGCATATAGGTTTTCATAATATTTTGTTAGAATTGTTTGTATTTCTGTGATGTTGGCTGTGACTTCTCTTTCTTCCCTTTTTTTTTTTTAAGATTTTATTTATTTATTTATTTATTTATTTATTTGACAAAGAGAGAGAGACAGTGAGAGAGGGAACACAAGCAGAGGGAGTGGGCGAGGGAGAAGCAGGCTTCCCTCAGAGCAGGGAGCCAGATGTGGGACTTGATCCCAGGACCCTAGGATCATGACCTGAGCTGAAGGCAGATGCTTAATGACAGAGCCACCCAGGCACCCTGTGACTTATAATAATTTTTACTTGGATCCTCTCTCCCTTTTAATGAGTCTTGCTGGAGGTTTATCAATTTTGTTGATCTTTTCAAAGAACCATCTCCTGGTTTCATCAATTTGTTCTATTGTTATTTTGTTTGTCTGTTTTGTTTTTGTTTATAGTTTCTATATCATTTATTTCTGCTCTAATCTTTATTATTTCTTTCCTTTTGCTGGGTTTCCTTCTTTTTCTTGCTCCTTTAGGTTAAGTTTAGGTTTGTTTTGTTTTGTTTTGTTTTGAGAATTTTCTTGCCTCTTTAGGTAAGCCTATATTGATGTAAAACTTACCTCTTAGAACCACTTTTGCTGTATCCCAGAGATTTTGGACTATTGTGTTTTTATTTCCATTTATTTTCATATAATTTCTGATTTCTTTTATTTCTTGTTTGACCCATTCATTGTTTAGTAGCATGTTATTTAACCTCCATGTATTTGTGCTCTTTCCAGATTTTTTTTCTTGTGGTTGATTTCCAGTTTCATAGTGTTCTGATCAGAAAAGATGCATGGTATGACTTTGACTTTTTTTTTTTTTAACTTGTTGGGGCCTAATGTGTGATCTATTCTGGAAAATTTTCCATCTGCACTTGAATGTGTATTCCACTGTTTTAGAATAGAATTTCTGTATATGTCTGTTAAATCCATTTGGTTCAGTGTGTCATTCAAAGCCACTCTTTCCTTGTTGATTTCTGTTTGGATGATTTCTCCATCAATGTAAGTGGGGTGTTAAAGTCCCCTACTATTATTGTATTACTATCGATTATTTCTTTTATGTTTGTTATTAACTGTTCTGGTGTTTGGCTGCTCCCATGTTGGGTGCATAAATGTTTACAGTTCTTATATCCTCTTGCTGGATTATCCCCTTTATTATTATATAGTGTCCTTCTTTGTCTCTTGTTACAATCTTTGTTCTAAAGTCTGTTTTGTCTGATATAAGTATTGCTACCCCAACTTTCTTTTGACATCCATTTACAAATAAATATTTCTCCAACCCCTCACTTTCAATCTGCAGGTATCTTTCTGTCTGAAATGAGTCTCTTGTAGATAGCATATAGATGGGTCTTTCATTTTTTTTTTTCCACCCTGTTTCCCTGTGTCTTTTGATTGGAGCATTTAGTCTATTTACATTCAAAGTAATTATTGATATATATGTATTTACTGCCATTTTGTTACTTATTTTGTGGTTGTTTCTATAGATTTTCTTTGATCCTTTCTTCTCTAGCTCTCTCTCATGGTTGGTTTGCTTTCTTTAGTGATATATTTGGACCCTTTTCTCTTTATTCTTTGCATGTCTTTTACTGGTTTTTGATTTGTGTTTACCATTAAGTTTGTGTGTAAAATCTTATACATATAGCAATCTATATTAAGTTGATGGTTGCCCAGGTTTAAACCCATTCTTTACCCCTCTCCATGCCACATTTTAGGTATATGGTATTTTTATTTTACATCCTTTTATTTTGTAAATCCCTTGACTGATTTTTACAGAAATATTTATTTTTACTGCTTTGGGGTTTTTTACTCTTCATACTCTCACTTATGGTCTTCATTTCCACTCAAAGAGTCTCCTTTAATATTTCTTACAGGGCTGATTTAGTGGTCATGAACTCCTTTAGTTTTGTTTGTCTGAAAAAAACCTTTATCTCTCCTATTCTGAACGATGAGCTTGCTGGATAGAATATTCTTGGCTGCAGATTTTTCCCATTCAGCACTTTGAATATGTCATGCCACACTCTCTTCTGGCCTGTAAAGTTTCTGCTGAAAAATCTGCTGCAAAGCCTTATGGGGTTTCCTTTGTATGTAACTGTCATCTTTTCTCTTGCCGCTTTTAAATTATTATTTTTTTCTTTATTGCTATTTTGCCTTTTAATTACTATGTCTCTTGGTGTGGTCCTCCTTGGGTTGAATTTGGTGGTGGTCAGGGAGATCTGTGTGCCTCCTGGATCTGGATATCTGTTTCCTTCCCCAGATTAGGAAAGTTTTCAGCTATTATTTCTTGAAATAATTTTTCTGTCCCCTTATCTATCTCTTCTTCTTCTGAGATCCTTATAATGCAGATGTTATTACACTTGATGGAGTTACGAGTTTCCTAAGAATATTCTTAATTTGTATCACTCTAACCGACAGGAATGAGACTTCCTGTTCCTCCATATCATCTCTAATATTTAATATTTAAGTCTTTAAATCACATGGAATTAGATTTGTGTATGGTGTGAGGTAAAGCTCTAACTTTACTTTTTGCATGAATACAGTTGTCTTGTCACTGTATATTGAATAGTACAGCCTTTCCACATTCATCAGCAGTGTCTCCTCGACTGTATTATCAAATTAATTAATGCGTTAATGCAGCAAATATTTATTGAACACCTGTTGTGTACCAGGCACTATTAATCTAATAAGGAACAAAACAAACAATAATCCATTATTAGAGTTTATAATTTAGCTTGGGTAGAAAGGCAATAAACAATAAATGTTATAAATACATTCCATAGTGTGTTAGAAGGGAGTGAACACTAAGGAAAAAAGAAAAACAGAGCTGGATAAGAAGGCTGGGGGCCCCAAGGTGGGGAGACTGTTAATATTAAATAGCATGATCACGGTGGATCTCATTGACAAGATTTGGGCAGGCACTTAAGAGAGGTAAGGGGGTTCATCAAACAAACATATAAAGGGAGAACACTCCAGGCAGAGGGAACAATCAGAGCAGATTTCCGAAGTTAGGAATATAACTGGTGTGTTCAAAGAGGAGCAGGGAAGCCAGTGTGTTGGAGCACAGTTAATTATGGAGAGTAGTAGGAGGGGAAACCAGAGAAGAAATGGTGGAAGCAGGATGTATAAGGCTTTGTAGGCCATTGTATGGATCCTTTTTTTTTTTTTAAGGACAGTTAGTGTTTCTTTTTATTTTTCATTTAAACATTTCATCCATTTGGAACTAATTCTGTTCTAAAGTGTGAAAAATTGATCCAGTTTTATTTTTTTCTGGATGTATACCATTGTCCCAATACCAGCTAATGAGTAGTCCATGTTTTCCCCATTGATTTGAGGTCTGCTTAGTGATATATTGAATGCATATAATTATTTAGATCTATTGCTAGTTACTGTTCTATTCTTGTAGCTGCACACACTGATTCTTTTTCAAAGATTTCCTACATAATCTTGTTGGCTTATTTTAACATATAAACTTTGGAATCATCTTGTCTATTTCTGAAAAGAGAAACCAGGTTGTATTTTTATTGGGATTGTGTTAAATGTATAAATTGACTTAGTAAAATTGGCCATTTCATGATGTGTAATTTTTCTATCACAGAAAATTGTTTTCTGATTTTGTAAGTCTTTCTTTTAGTCATATAGATATTATACATTTCCTATAAATTATTTCCATATATTTAATTTTTCACTATTATAACTAAGGTCTCTTAGCTTATATCTTCTAATTGGTTGTTTTAAGTATTTCCCCCTATTCTTTTGAATTTCTTTTTTGAGGACTTCGGTTATGCATGCTAGTTCTCCTTGGCCAGACTTTATTTCTCTCACACATTTCCATTTTTCTAATAAAATCACTGATATTCTGTGTGTATTTTTTTTTAAAGATTTTATTTATTTATCTGAGAGAGAGAGTGCATGAGAGGGGCGGAGGGTCAGAGGGAGAAGCAGACTCCCTGCTGAGCAGGGAGCCCGATGCAGGACTCGATCCTGGGACTCCAGGATCATGACCTGAGCCAAAGGCAGTCGCTTAACCAACTGAGCCACCTAGGCACCCATCTGTGTGTATTTTTGCAGTGTTTTTTGTCCCCTTTTACCTCTTCCAGTTTCACCTGCATATTTTGAATTTTTTTATTCCTACTTGTTCTTAGAAGTCTCCCAGCTTATGTTTCATCTTCTATCACATTGCTATTTCTTCTCTGTCATAATTCTTAATTTCTTACATTTCTACTTTTTGGTCTTCTATAGAAGTGGTTGCTTTGAGTTTTTTAAATTCGTGACAAAATATTTGGTTACAGTATTTATCTCTGCATTGTATTTTTCTTTAATTGGTAAGTTTCATGGCTCTTTGATACATTTTTTTTTTCTTATAGTAACTTTGTTTTGATGCTGTGCTAGGTCGCATTTTAATATTCACAATTGACTGAGTTGGCTTTTCCTACACTAAAACCGGAAGTAGGTTTCTGAGTTGGGATAGAGGGTAGCATTCTTCTGGGATTTATAATCCAAAATACTTCTCCTTCTCTGCTATCAAAAGAATGATGGTTTCCAGTGCTATTTGTTTATGTATTTATTTTGGGGACCCTTCTCCTCTGCTTCTATGATCCCAAATGGATTTGAAAGGTCTTCTATGAGCCCTTCTTGCCCCCATTTTTGCAAACAGGAAATAAAGTTTGCCCTCTATGGGATCTTCCTCACCAGAAACATTTTTTTTCTGATGTTTTCTTAAATTCTTTAATTATCTCTCTTGTCTCACACTATAATTTATCTCTTCCCTTCCTCCCACATGACTTATGCCTTATCTTAGCTAACTTTTGTTTTTAATGAAATCCTCAAGGTCCATCCAGGTTGTAACAAAAGGTAAGATTTCCTTCTTTTTTATGTCTGAGTAGTATTTCATTGTGTTTATATACAACAGGTTCTTTATCCATTCACCCATCGATGGACACTTGTTATTTCTTGTCTTTTTGATGATATCCATTCTGATATGTGTGAGATGTTGGCTCACTTTTGATGGATCACTTTTTCCCCTAATTTTATAGTAAATGAAATTCATATTATGTCTGTATGATTTTAGAATAA
Source organism: Leptonychotes weddellii (assembly GCF_054177405.1). Lineage (NCBI taxonomy): Eukaryota > Metazoa > Chordata > Mammalia > Carnivora > Phocidae > Leptonychotes > Leptonychotes weddellii. The sequence goes on from NC_138376.1 coordinate 125,800,418, forward strand.
AAAGAAAAAAGTGTTCATGCTAGAAATCATTTTAACTTTTGAGATTTAGTACTTCATAGTTAGGAAGGAACTAAAGTAGACTAGGAAGGGGAGGGTGTTTTCTGGACTCTTCCTGTACTTCTTCTAAAGGCAAAGTTATCTTATGTTTTATTCTATAGTAAAAACAAAGATCCAGTAACATGTTTCAAAGGCAAGACATGAGGAAACTGCTCACTGACTCAGGATGTGTGTGTGTGTGTGTATGAATTACTTCTATAAGCATGAGGAAGGTTTGTATAAAATTCTAATATCCAACATATTTCAAATCATGCCTACAAATTCTATTCAAATCATTACTTGCATGCATACATCTGAAGTAAACTATGGCTATGGAAGAATGAAAATTTCTGAATGTAAAAAAAGCTACTGATAAATCTGAGTGGGTGAGCTGTGAATGTATAGTTGGGGTTAGTTAGACAAATGGCCGAGATTGGTTTGTTGTTAATAGAGAAGAGGTTAAGAGTTTATTCTCCATGTGGACTAGTTGGCTTTATTGTGGCCACAAGCTGGCTTAACTTCAGCTGGCATTCACAGATGAAGATCTTGGCTCAGGAAAAATGTACTTTATTTATTAAAAAATAAAATATGAGGTAAAGAAAAATTAAAAAACATATTACATCTGGATAGTGGATGAAGCATTACTAATTTTACTTGAGATGGACTACTTAGGTACACCTTAGATACTACTTAGGTCCTACTTAGGTATATCTTTGCTCCTTCCTCTTCTCCTTTTACATTCTTAACATTTCTTTACTGGTTGAACGAACTGTGGTAGAAATTGTGGTGGAAAAAATCCAGACTGATCAGACTCTAATCTTTTTGTTTTAATTAACATAATGCATTATTTGTTTCAGGGGTACAGATCTGTGATTTGTCAGTCTTACACAATTCACAGCGCTCACCATGGCACATACCCTCCCCAATGTCCATCACCCAGCCACTGCATCCCTCCCACCCCCCTCCACTCCCACAACCCTCATTTTGTTTCCTGAGATTAAGAGTCTTTTATGGTTTGTCTCCCTCTCTGGTTTTGTCTTGTTTCATTTTTCCCTTGCTTCCCCTATGATCCTCTGCCTTGTTTCTCAAATTCTTTATATCAGTGAGATCATATGATACTTGTGTTTCTCTGATTGACTTATTTCGCTTAGCATAATACCCTCTAGTTCCATCCATGTTGTTTCAAGTGGCAAGATTTCATTTTTTTGATGGCTGCATAATATTCCTGTGTGTGTGTGTGTGTGTGTGTGTGTGTGTGTATGCCACATCTTCTTTATCCATTCATCTATTGATGGACATCTAGGCTCTTTCCATAGTTTGGCTATTGTGGACATTGCTGCTATAAACATTGGGGTGCATGTGCCCCTTCGGATCACTACATTTGTTGTATCTTTGGGGTAAATACCCAGTAGTGCAATTGCTGGGTCGTAGGGTAGCTCTATTTTCAACTCTTTGAGGAACCTCCATACTGTTTTCCAGAGTGGCTGCACCAGCTTGCATTCCCACAAACAGTGTAGGAGGGTTCCCCTTTGATCAGACTCTAATCTTGTTATTTATCATGTTATCTTCCAGTTAAGTTGCAATATGTGTGCTTTGTATGTGTGATAACATACATGTTTTTGCACATTCTTTTCCTCCTTTATCTGTCCATTAGAGTTTATAATTTATAATCAGTGTATTTAACATCTCCATCATTACATGAACTTTCAAAGTACTTTATTTTAGAGGGAGCCAGTAGATTGATGGGAAAGCAGAACTCTTTTTTACCTATATAAATATATCTTTTATTGTAGACAGTTCCAAAAAAATTTTTTTTTCTATTAAATAGCTAGTTGTTTTTTTTTTTTCTGGAGAATATCAGATTGGATCATTAGACACAAGGAATTCCACATTTTCTATTAAAACATTGATGATATGTAAGATGTGAATAGTCACAGTTTCTTCACATATACAAAAATAACATTTTTACTCTAATTATTCAGTAAGAAAGAACTCTGTTGCAAGACACAGGAGATGTGCATTTAGATATAAACTATTTACCATGCTTTCAACATTAAAGGTATAGGAGGAATAGAATGTATTTTAAACTCTTACCCATTTATATTCTCCTTTCACATTTAGCTCACTCATTTCTTTGGCCTTCCTGTTGGGTGTGACAGTGTATTAGCCAAGCTGTCTCAGGCATTCAGGCATTTTATCAGTTCTACAAGACAGATGCTAAACAGCATAGTCTAAATTGAAATCTCTGATGACTCTCTGGAGACAAGTTGATAGCAAGAATCACACTCGAGCACTTAAATATGTGGCCTTTTCCCATATTTAACTGCAAGGAGAGAACAGCTTTTGAGTAAACGTTTTTAGCCTTCAACTGTCAAGATTTCTTTTTTATCATTTGATTTTTGCATCTCGTTTTGTTAGGAAAGGCTATCAATCTCCCTTTTTTTCCCCTACAATGGAGAATTTAAAGGACCATCGATGCCTATTACTTTAAACAAAACAATTTACAGAAACTGTGTAGTCTGATACTGCTTTCAGAACTATTTTAGGCTATAGAGACAACATTTTGAAATAAAATCTTAGTGCCAAGTGTGTTCCAGTTTAGTTGTAAATTTAAAATGACATAACCATAGTATTCTCAGCTATCTTCGGGACTTCCTTATTTCATACAGTTGTTGCAGAAGCATTTTTAAATCATGTTATTGGATCGTAGCCTGAAAGAAGTCTTGAATTTATGAAACTGAGGTTGTTATAAAGGTGATAGAGCTGAGAAAAATAAGCCTTGAAATGTAAACAGGGATGTATTTCCATAGCCCCTGTGGATTCCAACAGGGAGTTTTTGTGCTTTTTGAGATTCCACTTAGCTCTACAGATGGGTGGATTCTCTGATAATATGTTTGTCCTTAATATTTGTTGAATTAATAAATACTCATGTTAGGTTATAAAGGTGTAGAAAGGATCTTAGAGGTCAGCCAGTGTAATTTTTTATTTTGACCCATGAGAAAGCTGAGGCTCCAAATAGTACAATCACTTGCCCACAATGTATGGAACCAACTCATCTGCACCATGCTCATGCTTTCTTCTGTACTGCGTATATCTTCACGAGCTACCCTAGATCCTTTTGAGAACAAGGCAGGGCATAATTTATTGTCGATAAGAAGAGTTAAGTCTAGTACTAAAGTCTTCGAGATTTTTTTGATTGAAATATTTGTCATTTTATTCCATATTACTATCTTTATTAACACTGTATCCTCACTCTACCTATCTGAAAAACTACATTATAAGTTTCTTGGGTTTTTCTTTGGGGGGGATGTAATCATCATATGACAATGCTAATTTAATTATAACTTATTATAATACCCACAATACTAATTTTAGTTTTTATTTATTTTAATCATATTTAAACTAGTTTCTATAAGCACTTTAGACTAAGTTATCTCATTTTAAGTGTCACACAAGCCTTAGATTTTAATCAAAATTTTCTCATTTATACAAGTGAATTTCAAAAGAGAAAATGTGGGTTTAATGTGAGAGGTTTTGCATAAAAAGAAAATATGTATTGGTCTCATCAGTAATGAATTTGCGGTCATAAAATTGGTAACATTTGATAGTTACTTAGACCTAAGAAATGTACAGAAAATACAAGCAATTGGTTCTGATTTAATCGTTAATAGCTACAAAAGTTGTAAATACACAAATCTGTGATACAGCAACCATAATTCTCAGATAATTCTTTCTAATTGAAATTGTACAGAATTCAAGTTCATAGGAAATTAAAATATATTTCTGCCTGGTTCCACTGAAAAGTATAGGTATTTTGCAAAACTAAATAACATTTTCTAATGAAAAGAAATAATGTCTTAAAACTGAAATGTTTTATCGTCTGAGTGTGCAGAATTCTATATATCTTTCTGTGGCATTTCTGTGGCATGTCACCTGCTTATTTCTATAGAAGGGTCTGGGGAATATTCTCATCTCTTTTCCTAAATGATATATGTCTTGAGGATAATATATTTGACTTACCTCTTTGTCACCAATAATACCAAGCCTAGTGACTTGGAAATATTATGTATTCAATAGATTTTTCAATAAATGAATGACATAGGCAGGATCTATTTTAGAGACAATTTCTTAACTCTGTTTCTAAGAAATATTTTAGTGTATATGACTATAGGTCCTTGAATTCAGATTTATGAGTTTCTAACACTGAAAAACCTATACTTCACAAGTTTCTCTGGCCATTTTAGATAATTCTAAAATCTATACCAGTTCCATAAGTGATTAAATAGTTTATGAATTCCAGTATTATATCCCATTAATATTTTTTTTTCTTTCTCCATTTCCAATCACAATTAACTTTGCTCAACTTTAACAATTCTACCTTACTAGCAACTCAGATTTTGACAGTTCATGGGGTAGGGTGGCTCCCAAAGACTACATCTGGTTTCATGTTCCTCATTCATCCCTCAGTGCATTGTAGTCTATTTTCCATCCCATCATGCCAGTATAACTTTTTAATTTTCAGAGAACTAACCCTCGTCCTAATTGGCCCACTTGTATCATTAAAAAACTTGTTACTCCCATTCATTGATTTCTATCCCATCCCTTCCCCATTTTCTTGCTCCCATTCTGACCATTCTTCCTATTCTCCTGTAGAATCCACTTATTATTAAGTTTTCAGGAAATGTTTCAAGTTCTCAGCCTTTTTCTCACTGTATACTTACTTTCCCTTTGAAAAAATTTGCCAATTTCTGTAGATTTAACCCACTACTTGACTACAGGCAAACTTTATAAACAGCCCGGATCTCCCTGATAATCTCCATACAGATTGTTCTGGTGTCTACTGTTAGTTTGTCCTTCAGGCATTCCAGGCCTGATGTGAAGAAGAACTTAATCCCACTCCAAGGTAGGGATATGGCCTATCAGAAAAGGCTTCTTAGGATTAGTGAGGTTTGTGCTGAGTCATGAAGGTGATTGGTGGTTATTCAAGAGAAAAAGGAGGAGGAGTGAAAGGGATGAAGGAGTGAAGGAGAATAAGTGGCTGGTAGAACAGGAAGATCATGGAGCCTGAAGAGAGCAGGCCGTATTTGAGAACGGCCAGTATGGGGCATAACTGATGGTGGAGCCTGTGAGGAGTAACCAGAGGCATCACGGTCAGCCTCCAAATGTCTGCACAGTGGGAGTGCGTGTCAGTGGGAAATCATCTGTGGGTTTTAAGGAGATGAAGGACATGATTTAATTAGCCAGTATTCACAATATTCACAGCATCACAATATCCTGACAGAGGAATGATACAAAGAAGCTCAAAGTCGGAGACAAAAAGAGCAAGGAAAGAAAAAACAAACTTTTCTACAAAAAAAAAAAGTAAAAATTTTCAATGCTAAATAAGTAAAAATGGAAAACAAAGAAGACGAGGAGATACTTACCGTAAATGCAACCAATGGTTAATATCTGTCAACAGAAAAAAATTCATACAAATTGATATTAATATGGAAAAGACATGAACATATGTTCACAAATGTATGCATGTAGCATTTATACTAAAATAAGAAAATATTCAGCCTCATTTGTTAAACATAGTAATCCAAAGGGAACAATAGGAGGGTGTCATGGACTGAATGTTTATGTTCTGCAAACTTCTTATGTTGAAGCACTAACCCCCCAGTGTGATGGTGTTTGGACGTGGGGCTTTGGGATTAGATTTATGAGATAGCCCCCCTATGAGTGTGGCCTCCGTGATGGGATTAGTGTCCTTATAGAGGAGGAAGAGAGACCAGACCTGTTTTGAGCACTCTTTGGCACGTGAGGACACGTTGAAAGGTAACAGTCTGCAAGCTAGGAAGAGGGTTCTCTTCAGAACCTGATCACGCTGCCACCCTCATCATGGATATCCAGCTTCCAGAAATGTGAAAAAATAAATATCTGTCATTTAAATCATCCAGTGTGTGGTATTTTGGTACAGCTGCCTAGGCAGACTAAGACAGAAGACCTGTTCTCCTTAGCAAATAATTTCATCAAGAATCGTAAAATATAAATTTTGATTTTATTTTCCCATATGACGGACTCTGTCTGAAGGGTGTAATATAAAATGGGGAAAATGTGATATCCCTGAGATGTTTATGATAATGTGATTACAAAAGGCAAAAGAAATCAAATAATATAAATTTCAAATTTAATTTCAAATGGTAGAATATTGCTTAGCCACAAAAAAATGAAATTCTGTTATCCATAGCAACATCAAAACATATTACACTACATGAAAAAGTACACTAAATGGAATGGACATAAAAATGAAAAATTATGATATTTGTACATGTTCTAGAAGGAAAAAACACAAAATTAGCAATAAGTGGTAGAATTCGAAGTGATTTAATAAGATTTCCCTCCATCTCATAGTATATTTTTCATGTAAGTTCTCATGTAACAAATTGATTATTTGCATCTTTATTGTCAGAAGCCTATTTCATCTCTGCTTCTGGATCTCCTCATTCAATCAGTCATGTGCCCTAGATAATTCCCCTCTAGGTTTTTGCCCAAACCCAGCCTGCTAGTATAGTGACTAAGGACACGTCCTATAGAGCAGAAGCACTAGGGGTCTCTTTCCTACTACTTACTAACTCTGTGATTTCTGCCAGTTTATTGAAGCTTCGATTTTCTTGTCCATGAGGATCATTTCATATGGGTTTTGTCAAAAACTGAAACCAATAGTGCTTGTAAAACAATGAATAGTTATATTAAGAGATTTTGCTGTTCTTGATGGTGTCCTAATTTAAGGCCTTTGCTACCTTGTGTTTGGACTACTGCAGTAAAGTTCAGACTCATCATCTTGACTCCAAGCCATCCCATTAGATCTCAGCAGAATAAGCTTCCTAAAATAGGTTACCCCCATCACTTGGATGTTTCCCCACCAACTGCTTAACCACAGTGCTTTCAATGAATCCAAATTTCAGGTTAAAGCTGATGAAAACAGGAATGGTGCCTGGGTGGCTCAGTCAGTTAAGCATCTCCCTTTGGCTCAGATTGTGATTCCAGGGTCCTGGGATTGGGCTCCCTGCTCATTGGGGAGCCTGCTTCTCCCTCTCCCTCTGTCACTCCCCCTGCTTGTGCTCTGTCATGTGCTCTCTCTCTCAGATAAATAATAAATAAAAATCTTTAAAAAAAAAGCTGATGAAAATAGGAAATTAATGTTTTTGCATCTTACTGTTTCAATGTTAGTAAGCTGGCTAAACAGACTAATTAGAATAACACAATATAGATTTCCCACTTGAAGTAAAGGTCATTTTTTTTTTTAGCAGCTTCAGTTTATGCTAAAAAATAAAACTATTGACTAGAAAACTATTGAAACTATTGAAAACTATTGAAAAGTAAACTTTCAACTATATGATGAAGAATTTTAGAGAACCTTAAAATTCTTTCCTACTAATTATTATTAGTTTTTGTTACCATATGACAGAGCCTGTGCTCTACGTCCTAAATCCATTCTAGCATTCAGTAAGTGTAGGCATATAAAGTACTGTGTCATTCATAGTCACTTCAAAGTGCATTCAATATCTTGGTTCCCAAGTGCATTAGATTTTATTAAAAGCATTCCACTGCGACACTCATTCTTCCTAATTGGTTTATGGACAGCCCCCCCCCCATTCAGGCAAATCCTAACTGCATTTTCCCACAAATCTAGTTTGATTTATGGTTCTTTATTTGTTCTATATTATTTATAATGAATTGGGGTAAAATTCTTAAGACATTAAATAAAATTTTCAGTGGTCCTCTTAAGACATTTAATAAAATGTACAGTAGTCCTTTGATAAATATGTGATGTACATAAGGATTATTAACAGTATTTTTGCTTATTTTTAATTTTATTTAGTCAACCTACATCCATCTGTGTGATTTCCAGTAGTAATATCTTTATTACCTTTCCAAAGATTATTATTTACTTGATTTTTCATGTAGAGATTTTTAGAATTACTTGGAATGTTGGAATGGATTATGTGTAGAATATAAAAAAATATTTTAGCCTTCTATTAGGTTAAGTAGGTATATATGTATTGGGAACAGAAAAAATATTATCCAGGGACAGTGACAGAGCATCTGCATACAATTAGATAATATCCATGTGGCACTAACAGGTTTAACCAGTCAGCTTTCAAATTACAACTTTGAGATGCCAAGAGTTAATTTGGAATGGGTCTGTAGGAAAATCCAAAAAAATAGTGTTTTAAAATGAGTAAATGGCAGAAATATAAATACAGAGGATAACAGACACTGAAGAAAGAATTTCCACACTGTTGAATGATTACATAGCAAACTTAAGTGAAGACTTTGCATGGAATTGTAGGCATGGAATCATTTCTGTAAGGAGTCCACGAAAACTTATGGGAAGAAAGAGGAAGTATACATTATCTATCAATAGTTTATAAAAAGCCCCCTAGGCTTCTTAGAAATATGTTCATTCTTTGAAAAGTCTGGACGATTAGAATTTTGAATTCAGAATCAGAAAGAATGGAGTATGGGGTGCCTGGGTGGCTCAGTTGGTTAAGCGACTGCCTTCGGCTCAGGTCATGATCCTGGAGTCCCTGGATCGAGTCCCGCATCGGGCTCCCTGCTCGGCAGGGAGTCTGCTTCTCCCTCTGACCCTCCCCCCTCTCATGTGCTCTCTCTCTCTCATTCTCTCTCTCAAATAAATAAAAAAACCTTTAAAAAAAAAAAAAGAAAGAATGGAGTATGTTTCAAATAAGAGACAAAAGGAAAAAGAGAAATTGATTTTAAGATAAATACAAAGAAAAGGGACAAAGATGAATACTATAGCAAAATTTTGGTCAATTAAGCAAATGGGAGGCTTGCTATCAACAGCATAAATGATAACTTGGCATCTAGAAAAATGGAAAGGATGGTTGGCAGATGATAAGCAGACAAAAGATCTACATGATGGTTGTAGCTGAATGTTTTCAATGAGGAGTTGAGCCTTTCATCCCTACTGGAACAGTAAAGAGGACCTCAGCACCCACAGTGAGGGTAGCTTGGACTCTGACCGTAGCCAGCACTAATAAGCGCTTAGCCCTTTCTGCTGGGGTGCTGTCAGAGAATGCCTCCTAGTGGGGCAGGAATGTCATTCTTCACTGCCCAGCAGTAATGAGGCGGCCCCCTTCTGTGGTGTCAGTGTGGGCAGCAAGTCATGGGCCGCTCCTACTCCTCCCTGTCCAGGAGGTGTCCCTGGAGGCCTAGTGGTGCTGGAGCCCCCACCTTCACCCAGTATCAATGAGAAACTCCCTCTGTGGAGTCAACAGCAGCCAGGTCGGCTTCCAGGATTTCCACCCCGACCTGACAGTAATGAGCTAGTAACCCTTCCCCACATCTCCGCCAGAGATATGTTGGAAAAAACCAGCTAAAACAGAAGGTTTAAGGTCCAGAGTCTCACAATCACCAATGTCCAGGTTTCAATAGAAAATCAATCATCACACCAAGAATCAGGAAGCTCAAAAAGCGAATGAAAAAAGACAATCAGTAGATGTCACCGTTACCCTCTAGACCCTGGCAATCACCAATCTATTCTCTGTTTTTATGAGTCCGATTCTTTTAGATTTCTCATGTAAGTGAGATCACACAATATTTGTCTTTTTGTCTGACTTACTTATTCACTTAGCATGCCCTCAAGCTTCATCCATGTTGTCACAAAAGGCAAGATTTCCTTCTTGTTTTATGGCTGAATATTTCATTATATATGTGTATGTATGTATATACATATCTGGGTGGCTCAGTCGGTTAAGCATCCAACTTCTGATTTCGCCTCAGGTCATGATCTCAGGTTCCTGAGATGGAGCCGCACATGGGACTCCGTGCTCAGTGGGAAATCTGCTTGAGGTTCTCTCTCTCCCTCTCCCCCTCTGCCGCTCCCCACAACTTTGCATGTGTGTGCGGGCACGCACATGCACTCTCTCTTTAAAAAAGTAAAAAGTTAAAAAATAAACTCTACTAAATACCTTTGTGTTACCTCACTCTTCAACTCTAGTTCAGCATTTAATCATCTTAATATTTTAATACCCCACTCAGTTCTTAGTATTAGCCTTTCTGTGTGCATCAGATAAAATGTATTTGTCATATTTGTTATATTAGATGTATTTTTACATATTTCTTTATTAAAATTCAAATTTTTTACATGAATGTTAAAAATTAACATGATATCAAGTAACTTAAAATACTAAGATATTACATAAATTATTTGCTATTTTGTCCATATTCAGAATTAACAAGATAATCTGTTTTTATTAAACTAGTAAATATCTAGTATTTACTTTTTTTTCAGAGAAAAATAATCAGTGGTCTGTAATTTTCTAAATAGTTCACTAATCACTTTCAATTTTGTAAACTAATGTATTAATTCATATGTAAATAATGCAGATTTAAAAGATATTCTTCATATGAATAACTCAATATAAAATGTTTCTTCTTTGCTGTGCCTGGGTTTAGTATCTGCCTTTGGCTCAGGTCATGATCCCAGGGTCCTGGGATTGAGCCCTGTGTCAGGCAGGCTATCTGCTCTGCTTGTGCTCTCTCTCTTTCTCTCTCTCTCTCTGAAATAAATAAATAAAATCTTTAAAAAAATGAAATGTTTCTTCTTTGAGAAAATTTCAATTTGGGGGATGAAAGATTCTCACGTAATCTAATGTTACTTTCTCATAAATTCGTAATATCAAATGTATGCTATTATATATGCACATTTTCTTTTTAAATTCTCTTATTTGTTATAATTTTATATAACATTTTTATAGTTTTGTTGTTAATATTCACATGAGAATATATTTTATATTTTATGTATATAGAAAGATTTAAAGGACATACTGTATTTTTTTTTATTTATTTTAGAGAAAGCGAGTAGGGGGAGGGGCAGAGGGAGAGAGAGAACCCCTAGCAGACTCTGCTTAGCCGAGCCTGACATGGGGCTCGATCTCATAACCCTGACATCACGACCTGAGCTGAAATCAAGAGTCAGATGCTTAACTGACCGTACCACCCGGGTGCCCCTAAAGGTTGTATTTTAAATGTATTACTTTGGTATTCCACAAAGTATATCAGACCTGAGATTAGAATTAGCAATTATTAAAAATGTTAAAAGTTTTAACATTCTGAACTTAAAGGCCTCTATTAAAATTTTTACTTAAACAAAAGTTTAGACTTTTTTTCCTTATAATGTGATATTTTTTAAATGACTTTTTGCAGGAATGCTTTCTAAAGTAGCTTGAAGTAAAGTAAACCCTTAGTGATTATAAAATAATTTTCTTCTTTAAATATTGTATTAGTGAAGTTGCTGTTGTCCATCATTAGACAGTTTGGTTTTTATCTTCCAGAATATTTTATATAAACTAAAACTTAAGAAAAGTCTTTTTACTGTGCATTTTTTGCTATTTTCCAAAACCTGATTCCTATTTTTTTTTTTTTTCTTTAAAGGTGAGAGGCCCTCCAGCTGCAGGAGCATTTAAAGAAAGACCAACCAAGCCCACGGCATTTCGAAAATTTTATGAACGAGGAGACTTCCCAATTGCCCTTGAGCATGACTCGAAAGGAAACAAAATAGCATGGAAGGTAAGTCAGGGCACAGCTGGGTGACCAGCTGAGCTCCTGGAGTGACATCTCCCAATGCCAAACAAACTTGGCTAAGTAAATAAACTGGAGTGATTTCTCGGTGAACGGAAGATGGTGGGTAAGCTCTTAGAGAAAGCCCCCCTGTGTCAGCTGTCCACCTTGACTAACCATTAAATTATAGCCTGCAAAAAAGAAAATGACAGAGTTGCTTTGCCTCAGAGAATTGTCTGCTGCCCAATTCATCTCTATTTTTATGAGAACCTGGCAGTGGAGCCTGTTTCAGGCAGTCCATCAAATGATGGAACTGGTGGCTGAATACAGAGAGCAATAGCCATTTATCTCCCCCAAATTTCACCTTCCTGCAGGACACTTCCAAATGGAAGCTTTAATTACCTAAATGGATAGGTCAAAATTGTCTGCTCCCTGGAAATGCAGAGTGGAATACAAAAGAAGGTTGCTTCTGGTCGCTGCACTCTCTCTCTCTCTCTCTCTCTCTCTCTGCGGCATGTGTCCGCCGCGGTGGCCGTCATACGGGCCCGGTTAGAGGCTGACCTCCACGCTGAAACCATGACGGCACTGACATTCTTCTGACAAAAGGTTAATTGGCTTCAAAATAAATGTATTGCCTAATGACTCCATTCTAATGTGGCCGTGATTCTTTCTAAAAGGCTCACTGATGTTATTTGTAAAAACTTGCCAATCTCTTAAGGGGAGAAGGCTTTTACATTTAATTTGAAAAACGAATGCTGATCTCTTACCAGCTTCTGCTCTTTAATTATTTTTTGTTATCAAGGACCTTACTTTGGGTGATATTTATCAGCTAAAAGGGCTTCTCTGCCTGAAAACAGAGTGGCACATGTGTGTATCACATCAGGGTGAGGAACGTAAGAGGTGTTTGTCAAATACCATCTCACTAAAGCAATTGACCCACTTAAAGTCCCACAGTAGTGTCTGCAGGTGAAGGCAGGAATTGTTTGTACTTTGTATAAATTTACATTAAAAATTAAAATGACCAAAGTCAAGAATTCATCAAAGTAAGTACTTAAATTCATCAAAATTAACCTTTTCCTTCCTGTATGGAGCAACTAAAAGAATTGTTTGCATTATTTCTGGTATGTCTTTAAAAGTTTTCATAGAATTATCAAACATTTCTAAATCTTAAGCAGCCATAAGTTATTCAGTTACTGAACGTAGAATTACTACAAACTATTTGGTAATAGAAATCTGAAGGTGTCCCTGTTATTAAATTTTGTCATAATTTTTTTGAGAGGATGAAGGACATCACTATCTTGCTTTTAATCATTTCTATTAAAATGTGAATTTGTTATGTGACAATGTGCATATAATGAGGAAAAACTTATAGCAAGTATAAGTGATTCAGATATTTTAGTCTTGATGGAAGTACATATTCCCAGAATTTTACTGTGATTTTGGGTTTGTTTATATTTGATTAGGTACATGGATTTTGTGTTTACTTGTCTTGGCTCCACTGGGCAACACAGTGGAAGTTCTTAAAAAAGACCCATTCCTTCGGAGTAAAAGAATATGCTGTAATTCTTTTTAAAAAAGCCAGTAGATTTTGGTGTTTTAAGCAATTATAGCCCCTAAAAATTATATCAATAAAAAAATTTATAGAATTAGTTTGACCTGCTCAAATAATCTTATGAGTAACTTTTAGAAGTGTCAAGAGACTCGGAAAAATTCATCTTAAAAATAACGAAAACGTAGGATGAATAATTTTGCTTTATCTTTGATAATCCAACAGTCAGAAGGGATATAAACATCTTTTCTTTTTTATAGCTTTATTAATTCTTTTAAGTTACTATTGACGATAGTCCTGATTCAGCAAGCTAAAAAGCCCAAATAAAAAGGAAGCAATTTATTTGCTGCCAGTGGTAAAATAATAGCATACATTTAAAGAAACATCTTATCCTATAACCTGTAGGCTTCCACCAACCACATCATTGTATAAGGATAGGCCTGTAAACAGTCTCTCAATATATCCATATTTATTCCTTGGTACACGTGCTGTGGGGACAACCTGGTACTTGGTAGGGAGTAGAGGGCTTCTTTAGGACACCATACCTGAGGAAGGGGCCTTGAATGTTGAAGGAAGCAGGACTATTACCCCCTCCCCATGCCCCAGGAAACAAAAACAAAACAACCCCTGACCCTGCACTGTACTTCCTTCCTGTGTATGGACAGAGCATAGGTCTCGATGTCACAGTTCACCCCCTAGTGAAGTCTCCCGAGTAACTCTGTTTCCCAGGAAAATACTGGTCCCCTCTCCATCCTCCTTGTGACACCACTGGGACTCCAAGAGGTTTGTGAGTGCCTGAAATGGCATGTGTAATTAAGTAGTAAGAAGTGGTATGTCTTTTATCAGAATTTCCTGTGACGCTGAAATCCTTAGGAGCCACTGTCCCGAAGCATGACGAAGGCTGCCGCAGCATCTGACACTCAGCTACTCTGTGGAGTCGCTGATCCTTGCTGCCCACGACCCCAAATTCCCTGTCTACCTGTCCTAGATTTAGCGACCCCATCATCGCTATATTAGAAGTCACCATATACTCTTCAAATAACAAAGGCGCTCTGTGGTAACAATTTACAAATGACTGGATAAAGTCAGAAAATGGAAGAGTTAGATGTAGGTAAATGTCTTTGTATGTTTAGATTTTTCAGCCCACATCCTGAACTGCCACCCTAGTTTAGGGCCCATGAAAATGGTTATTTGTTCCACATGCCAAAACAACAAGGCAGACCAAATGCCATAATCTGTGCAGTTCAGTCTATTCCTCATGGTATCGCTAAAAATCAGAGCACTAAGACAACTTTCTGCAGTGGTTAAAATGTTCTGCATCTGCACTGTCTAATAATTACAACTAGCCATATGTGGCCATTAAGCACTTGAAATGTCCCTAGTGAGACTGAGGAGCTAAATTTTTAATTTTAATTAATTTTAATTTAAATAGCCACATGGTTACCATATTAGACAGCACTGCTCTCCACTAAAGTAGTGGCAGTCAGAAATCAATGCCCGAACCTGCTGGCCAGATAGAGGCCTAGAGCTCTGTGCAGATTACTATGAAAATGAAAAAATAGGACGGATACATGCATTTTTGTCATGGCTGTCTATGCTTATCATATATTCTTTGGTAAACATGAAAAAAGTTTTGCAAAATTTTTGTAGTGAAATTTTTCCATAGACTGATCAGTGGCAAGTTAATTATCTATTAAAAATGAATAGATCTGATCTGGAATATGAAATCTACCAGGCAAGCTCTGGCACTTTTTTTTTTATTTTTAAATATACATTTTCTAAATATAGCTAAATAATTATTAATTATTAATGGCTAAAGACATTAAAAAACAGTCACAATTTAAGCAAAAAGTTTTAAATGTTTCTTTTTTCTGCCTTTTCCTTGACTCTACCAACATTCAGGAAACATGACATTATTCTATGGCTGATATCTTCAATATCCAGAATGTAGGCAATAGAAGTGAAAAACAGCTAAACATTCCGGATAAGTTACAAAGCAGATAATTAGCATGAACAAAGGACGTTCTACAGTTGTGTTTGTTTCCACATCTTAAATTTCCACATGGGAGTAGAAGACTTTACTGTGAACTGTCCTCTCAAGTCCGCCTCCCAGCATCCTCCATCCCCTCTCCCACACCCTTCAGGTTTCCTCAGAGTTGTCCCCTCCTCCTCTGCTGCCTCCTCTTGTCTCTTCCTGTCCCCCCTCCTCCCACTGCTCCCCCTCCCTTCCCTGCTCTCCCTCCTCCTCTTCCTCCTCCTACTTCTTCCTCCCCTTTCCCTTCCTCCTCCTTCCCTCTCTTCCTCCTTCCTTTCCTTTTTTGTTTGTTACTTCCTTGAATGTACATTTTTGCCTCTAGTTTTCCCATGGTCAATTTTGGAGAAGGAACAGGAGACCATTCTAATTCTCTGTTTTGGGGCTGAAGTCATCAGGAGCAGTCACCCAAATGAATGTGAAATGGTAATTGTTATTTACACACTTAATGAGGAGCAGAAATACAAATCATAGGTAACACATGAAATTCACTGTCTTATAAATTCTGATTCTAAACCATCATTTTAAAATAGTAGGACAATACAAGTTATTTTAAAATAGCCACTTTTATATAGACCTTGGCAGAAGGAGTTGGAGAAAAATGTTGGAATCGCATTGGAGTTTTTAAAAATTAACTGTATGGTATTATAAACCATTTATTTATTTTGGAGAGCTATAACTACACTAAGGTGTCTCTAAGTTTTTTGGCATTTTGATTTAGTAGATACTGATAGAAATCACCTTTCTCCACCTGTCCATGGTATGCTCTATGACAGAATATGGCATATACTAAGAGACTTGTTTTCACTGAATTTCTGATGAACATGCCTAAAGATGTCCCAGGTATTAGATAGGTTTGGATAAGAAATAGATAGCCTATAATTGTCTTTGCCAAATCAGGATACAATAGAAACCCTTTTTACAAATGCAACTCAGAGAACAAACATCCAGATTGTCTTAAAAAGGGAAAAGCTCAAAATGGGCTTTGTAAGCAACATATAATCCCTCATTTTGTCAAGGTTGTCACAGGCATTGTCCAAAGTGGCATTGCTTTGCGGCGCATTTCTTCCTTCTTGTTTTCTCATCCCTTATTGAATATGTATATAAATGATTCTAGTAACCTGTTATACTGAACTAAAATTAACAAAGCCAGAGCTGATACACATAGGCAGGTACAGGTGAGAATGGGCTTTAGGTAGCCTCTACTCACCACCAAGAATGTGATCTTCCTCACAGGTCTTTTGGAGATACCTGGGATGGCATCATGAAAGCATCCTTCCCCTGAGGTTAATGTATTCATTATAGTTACTCATTGGTCAAAACTTGGATCACACAACTTTGTTTTTCTATTAAAAAGTGACTTCGTAAATTGACATTAATTAGGTAACTAAAAACACATTTTTCTAATTTTTAAACAATGAATTATACATTTATATAAAGAGCTATAAAATAGAGAAAGCGTATAATAAGAAAAGTGAAAGAAAATGAAAACCAGATAGGGACCTCCAGTGGAGCCAATATTAGGATTAATAAAAATGACATATTCTGAAGTCTTCTAAGGTAGGAATCTCTGTATTTCGGGTTCGTTTGCTCATTTTTCCCAGCGCCTAGAACAGTATCTGGCACAGAGTTGGTGCCCAGTGATATGTACTGAATGAGGGGAAAGCAGTCTATATTGATTATCTTCAGGTTTTACTTCTCTAGACACTGTTTCATGATGTGTCTCTTACTCTGTAGGCTTTACTGTCTTCATCTGTAAGTGAAAACCATGTACTAGATGATTGGTATGGCCCCTTTTTAATTATGGGAGCTCTAAGAAATTTTGTTTCATAATTATAAAAATAACTATAATTTGCAATGTCCATGAAATATTTCAGGGAATGAATATTGAATAGAAATTCCAGTAAATTTGAATGCATAGTCCCAGAGTTATATGCACTAGTTTTGGTGGTTTGGATTTTTTTCATGCAAATGCTCCTTTGGGGACGCCTGGGTGGCTCAGTGGTTAAACGACTGCCTTCGGCTCAGGTCATGATCCTGGAGTCCCGGGATCGGGTCCCGCATCGGGCTCCCTGCTAAGCAGGGAGTCTGCTTCTCCCTCTGACCCTCCCATCTCTCATGTGCATACTCTCACTCATTCTCTCTCTCAATTAAATAAAATCTAAAAAAAAAAAAAATGCTCCTTTGATTATATGTAAATGCTTTCCCAGTGAACTGATTTTTAAAATTTCTTAAATTTCAAAATTGCAAATTTTTACCTTTCTAAATGACTAAATATATATGTCCAATTTTAACATCCAAGTGAAGAAAATGCTGCACATAAATGAATTCTCAAATTCATTTTTTAAAATTTCTGACAACAGTGGTCGGACCACACCCTCAATCCTAGGTTGACTCTTTGCTAATACTTGGGCATGACTCTTTACAGTTTCTTCTCAGTATGTTCTTTTTCTCGGTTCTTTTCAGTTCTTAGCAGCATTGGTATTCATGAACTATAAAAAGCTCTGTCAATGTGACTGTTTTCATTGACATAACTGATAATTTCCTACTAGGAAAAACAGTTATTGAATATAATTATTATTAAAATCATCCACTAATTTTCTTACGATTAAGATCAGCCCCAAACCATGGTAGCTCATTATCTGTAAATAGTACTGCATTTTAAAGTAAGTCACTCTGTGATATGATACCTGATCTGTTAGTTCTCATTACATTGTTCTCAAAATTCTATAATTTTGATTAATCATTAGTCCTTTGGTGCCTTCAATTTCTTAATGTTTCAGTTTCTTAAGGACTAAAAGAAAATTGATGTTTTATCTATACCGACCCTCTACCCCAGGTAAAACCAATGTTGATTTTTCACATCTTGTAGGCAAATTTATTTGAGAGTTGCATAATTTGTTTCACATGAAGAAGAATGAATGTTCTCTTGGAATTGTCCTGGGCTTCTGTTTCTTTTGATAACTGCCAAAGCTTGGGTTTGGGTAGCAGGCCTTAGTAGAATTTGTAAGGCAAATTTTACAAAAGAAGTGACAATTTACCTGATTTTTGTACAAGAGAGCTGCCACGTTTCCACTATTAATTCCTCTGTGATTAATTAATAGAGCTTATTCTAGAGGTCTTGAAAAAAAAAATAATCCTCTGGCAATTACTGTGCTGCTCTGTGTTTTTTGGAGGAGGGGACTGCATACACAATTAATGCTATTCTTTTATTTGATGTAAATTGCTATGTCTTAAAAGTGTACAGCACGAAAAAACAGCCATGTATCAGAAATAACTTTAATTTAAATTGGTTAGATGACCTCTGAAAGCTAGATGAAAGATTTTCTGCTGAATGGGCTGGTGCTCCCTGCTGCCTATATAATTTATGTGAGAAATTAGTGCGAATGGTTCACTTTTATGGAGCACTGCTGCTTGTAGAAAGCCTGCAGAAACAATTTTCCCCCAAGCCTCCATCTGTTCTTCAAACTAGGGCATATGCCATCTCATCGAGCTTGAAAGTCAACTGATGTATAACTCCTGGAAAGTGCAGAGATTGAAAAGAAAGGTCGACCGCGGCTCTCTGACAGTGATTTGGTAGGCACCGGCTGAAGACAATTCACATTACCAGGGGCCCAAGGGAAACAAGCCACGTCGTAAGCTTCAGATCTCGTAGGACTGACAACTGGAAGAAAAACAAATCACTCCTGCTTTTTATGTTAAACGACCCCCTGTTGAAATGTAGGAGCGGTCTTGGTGGTGTGAGGGTGTCAGAGCTGAGACCCTGGTGTCACTCACTGTCCCATGAAGAACTGGGCCAGCTTCCACCCTCCCGGTGATCCCCGCTGCCTGCCTTTTCAGGAGTATCAGGATGCGAATCTTTAAACTAAAGATGTGTGTTGTTGCTTGTTAGAAAGTTCCATTTGGGGACACAAACCAATGATTTTTCTGTATCTGCCTGGAGGGCAAATCTCCAGTTCTATTCCAATTAGTAATTTAATGACTGGCTCCCACTCTGTCTTACCACTTGTCACATATCCCTTTTCTTTACTGAAGCACTTTTGAGATCAAAAGTTCTTTGACAGATGACAAGTGGAATCAGATGGATGGTACGATAGTAAAAAAAGAAAAAATCAATGTTTGTTTGATGCTTTTATTTAGAGTGGTCGAAGTGTCTCTCTACATTTGAGGCTTCCAGATATTGAGTGAATTTTCAGCCCCCTGCAGTTGTATTAAAGTTTCTCCTTTTCTTGTAGGTCAAATCTAAATAAAGTGTTACTGAATACTGATATCAATTTTAATCCATATTGGAGGCAGCAATTTTAGGAAATCACATTTTACCTTTATCAAAAAGGTTATCCTGACCTTGAAAGTTGTATGCAAAAATCAGTACTGATAGGATAATCAGTTGAATTCATGTAAAAAAAAAATCATCCTTATCATTACTTACAGAGTTCTATTCTCAATATGAAATAGTTATCTTATAAAATAAGAAGATATTAGGAAGTAGATGGAATAAATAAATCACCCACCATTCCACCATTCACTGAATGCAACTGTTAACATTCTTAAAAGTATTTCTGTCTTATCTTTCCTTTTTGCCTAATTGAGGTCATAGTGTATGCAGTACCTTATAAAAACTATTTGTCATTATATGGCATAGAACGATGGAATGCACTTATTAGATTTTTCTGATTTTTTGTTAGATTTTTCTGATTTTTTCATAGTTTAAAAGTAATAGATGATTATTTTAGAAAATTTGGAAACCAGATAAAATGTATGCAGAAGACAGCATTTATTCTGAGATAACTTTTAGTAACTGATGTTTCAGTTCAGGCTTCTACATGGATGCTTTTAACTTTGTTGAAGTTGTGTTTCATAGGATGATTTTTAAGGGACTCAGGGGAACGTTCAAGGACCTAATTAGGAGAGGAGATTAATAATGGACGTAATTGCCACAGGAGTATTAATAATTAATAGTTCTCTCCAGCAACAACAAGAAAGACAACCACAGTTTTATATGCATTTTTAAATTCCCAGCGGTCATCTCTTGGGTAGTGACACACATGGCGTCTCCTTTAGCGATTCTTAAACCACAGTGACACACGGAAGTGTGTTTGTCTTTGTGAACGTGTGGTTAGTGCATTTTTGGAGAAGAGAAACAGATATTAAGAAAAATTTTTATTAACTATGAAACACATTTCTTGCTATTGGGAAAAGCGTAAAAATGGACAAAGGCACTAGACAAAACCATCACAAAACCAGTCTCTGCTCCCAATCTAAGACACACCCCTAACAACAACAAAAAATCCTGCAGAATTTCCAAAATTGTGTTCCAGTCTGAACAAGGGAAAACACATAAAACTTTGAAGGCATACATTTCCATTCTTTGAGTTCTTATTTAGATTCATCTTTCTCTGTGTTCATGTATATCTTTAAGCAATTTTATAAAAAGCAGGTACATGGGTTGGGTATTTCTGAATCCTTGAATATCTCGAAAATATAATTTTTCAACTTTCATGCATGCAACACAATTTGCTTCATATTAACATTCTTAAATTACAACTGTTCCTCTCCATACCTCTGAAGAATGTAACATCATTACATTCTAACATGTGATTGCTAAGAAATTAAGACCAGTCTGATTTTTTATTCCCTTGGTCTGTTTTTGTTTGCTTGTTTATTTTGTTTGGCAGCCTGGGTAATTGCACTATTTTTGTATAATTAAATGTTGCTTCCATGTGTATATTTTGTTTTCAATGATTCTTTCATATAGTAAGCTTATTCTATCTACTTACTTGAAATTTTTTCTCAAGTGAGGTAAGTTTTTTTTTTTCTGTAATGTCATTGATGATTTTTTTGTTACAACTTTTTTCTTTCTTAAAACAAATAGAGTGTAAACATATTTTATCCTGTCATTCCTATCATTATCTCCCTCAATATTTTCATCTTTATTCACTTTTTAAAAACTTTTATGAAAGCTTTCTTATATTTTCTATTTTCTTTAGTATCAATTTGTCTATCACTGCTTCAAGTTCAAATTTGACTTCCACTGCTATATTTAGTCCTACAGATCTTTATATTGCTCATTTCTTCACTCATATTGGCTTTAAAATCATAGTACAAGCAAGTTTATCATAAATAATGTTCTGATTTATTCATATTTTATAACCCAGATTAGCAAAAATAAAAAATATGGGCCAACCACAATCCCACAACCGTAAGGTAGCCTCTACTAATTTGTTATTGTGAACTCCTCATACCCTTTTTTCTCTGCATTCACAAATCTGTGTATGTATGCAAATTTTTAAAAAACATTTTACTCATACTTCATAACTTTTTTCAATTAATTACAAATCATAACCATCTTTCCACATCAGTGAAGGTGCACTTTAAAAATCATTTTGGGAATCTCTAGAGTGCTCTACAATTTAACCAATTCCCTATTGTTGGATATTAATGTTTTTCTTAGATAGTAATGCTTTTCTCCAACCTTTTGCTAATATAAGCAATACTATTATCAGCATCATTGTCCATATTGTATACATTGTGTCTTGCAAACATGTCTGATTATTTCCTAGGGGAAAATCTCATTTTCTCTTTACCTTGGCCTGTTCTCAACAAATGGATTTCTGCTTTGTGAATCTTTGAGCACGCGCATTTATAAAAATCACTGATTTCTGCAGTAATGAATTTAAAGGGGCTTTCTCACCATCTAAATGTGTAAGATGATATTCCATTTCATTTTTTTGCAAGATTCATATATTACTGTTTATTTATCTTCAGTTTTACCTCAGTCTAGAATTTGCGTTTGCTGAAACGTAGAGCATCTGGTTGTCCTTGACCTCACTCACTCTGCTTAGGGACAGGTGAGCTCTCCTTATCAGCATGACTTAGGGAGACTGCCCAGCCCCTAGCCAATACCGTGTCTGGTATGAACATGCTTCGTCTTGTCCCATTCTGTTGGCCTTACAGGGACTCTCTGTGACTTCTGACAGTAAGATGGATGGGTTAGGTAAACACATACACTCCTGAAAATGCACATGCACCCGGCTGTGTTTTCCTCTGGGCTTACCTGCAGCATTTTACTTGTGGGGCACGCTGTTTTCCAGGGTGCAGTGCAGTGTGCTACCAGGAGTCTCTGTCCCTCCTTCCTGTTTACAGGTTTTCTGAGAGTTGGCCGCCAAAGGATGTAGCAGTGGTATTGACAGAGATGAGGATAGAAGTGGATAGCTTTGCCTTTGTCTTTGTCTTAAAAAGCAACTACTTCATAGCAGCAGGATGGTGGCTGACTCCATGCCCACCCCCAATTCAGTTTGTTGCCATCTTAACCTTTCTGAGGGGACAGAAAGTGTAGGAGGGGTGAAAAAACCACCTAGCGACTGGTTGCAAAACGTGAGTTGACCATGAATTGTGGTTTTTCAGTCCAGTTCCCTTGGCCTCGTTATATGTAGAAACTACTTTTATTTCTGCTATGCATTAATTATTATACCTGGTTTCAGTTGCATGTTGAGTTTTTCTCCTTGTCTGTATCTTCATAGGTAATCTTGTGACATGTTGGGAGACACTATGTCAGATACTCTTGACCAGATGCTATTTAAAACAGCCAAGTCCAATTTAGTTCTGTCCTTCATGGGACTGTTTTCCATTACAGAAAAGTAATGTGATCTCATCAATGCTTAGGCAACAGTGACTCATCTATTCATAAGAGAATTGAGTAGGTATAATGGGTAAGACTCGGAGGTGAGCTCTGTAGCCCAGCTGATAAGGGTTCTGGTCTTGAGAAGCTTATTGACTAGAGTAGATCATTGTTCGATGAAGAAACTGAAAAGTGCACAAAGAGCACATACCAAATCTTAAACCAAATTGTTTCCTCTTGCATAGTTCATAAATTTGTAATTCTTTATTCAGTATGTGTTCAATGTTTACTGCTTTAATGATATGGTTCAAATAATTTCTGTAAACAAATTCTTAAAATTGAGAGGCTCTACAAAATTTTTACTAGTTCATAAACTTGTATATATTTCAATGAATGCAGTTTGCTGACGCTTGTTTTTTTTCTCCTGCTTCAGTATATTTATTACTATATAAACAAATAGCAAATTTTACCTTGAAATTGACCATGAGGTGATCAATCCACATTCCTATGTGTCTACATATTGTGGCAATCCCAGGTATCACTGAGACGTCCCTGACTCCAAAACTTTACACTGTATTTTGAAACATACACTCTTTTTCATGCTTTTACCTAGATGTGAATTTTAAAGATTTATCCTGTTTGAGGTTCAATCTAGAATTGGTGTTTGCTTCCAAATCACTGTAGCAAGTTTTAAATTTGAAGACTCTGGAGTCCCTCTTAAGTACAAGTCGGACTTTTTTCATGGTTACTTTCATATCTGTTAGTCTCGTTTTTCTTACTTCCATCTCTTTAATCTACTGGTTTCATTCTAGACTAATTCCTCAAATCTGTCTTCCAATTCAATAATTTGCTTTCTTCAGTTGGGTTTAATGTGCTGCTTAACCTGCATGTTGAATTTTATTTTTTAATTCGGTTTCAATGAATTATCAATTCTAGAATTTTTTTTTCTTTCCTTAGAAGATCTGCCTGTTTTGTTCTTTCATTATATCTTTTTCTTGCTTTATGGTTTCTCTTACTGTCTTTATCAGGTTATATGTTTTAAATATATTCATTTAAAGTTTCTTTTGCATTAATCTATTATCTGTAGTTCCCAGGATGTGAGTTTGAATCTGCCACTTTCTCTTACTCTCAACTGTTTTGTTTTCTTGCATGCTTTATGATATTCCCTTTTGTGCAACGCACTTTCCTTCGTACTCCCTCATGCCCTGGGATGTGCAGGCATCCCTGTGGTGTGCTCTCAAGTGTGTTTCTCCCTAGGCACAGGTTCTGACTTAACTTTTATGTGAACCAGGTTCCAGGTTTCTTCCCCAGGCTCCTACTCACCATGCGAGATTTGAGTTTTCTCTTCATTTCTAGGAACTTGGTATTCACCTTTCTTACTTTTTAGAATGGCTATGTATTTTGTAACTTTTCATCCAGTATTTATAGCTTTTTCAGTCGTATTAGCCAGAGGCCTTATGACAGGGTTGCTTTCTCAGTCAGCTTACTATCTTGCCTTCCTTACAGAGAAAGAACTGTCTTGAGATACAATCTTTCTTTATTTTAAGACCAAATCTAAAATTTTTTCATGTAAAGAAATGGATGAAATAAAATACTCTTTATATTTCTCATGGAAGCCCTTGTATTTAAATAAATGTTAGCAGCTAATGTGTATTGCATGATTTTATGTGTGTGTGTATGTATGTGTGTAAAATCACACACAGATATCTATTATATCTGTTTTGAAGGTATTAAAACTTGGGCTTGGAAAAATTACAGGGAAAAGAGTTGCAAAGATTTTGTGCCAACCCACGATTCTCATGCTTGTATATAATGGGTGTGTGTACATGTGTATGCATCTGTATATAGTCATCTTGTCCTATTTCAGTACTGGAGTTAAGATTTCAGTTTTCACTTTGTAAAATTTAACCAGCAAATTAAGGTGAGTGGAGTGACCCTAAGAAGATCTTTATCTTTTCACTATTCATATCTAGTAATAAGGAATTTCTTGAGAAGCATTAACCCACCAGTTGGAAAAGATTTTTTAAATGCTTTCCATGTAAGCAGTAAATTGTATAAAATTTTACTAAACATAATTAAGCATTTTTTTAAATCAGCAAAGTATAATGTATTGAAGAGAATTTAGTTTTTTATAAATCATTCTTCACAGACATAATCCCTTTAGATTTATTATTACTTTCTGTTTTTGAAGAATTGCTTGGGTAAGGAAGTATTTGTATATGCACAGAAGAGATTGATCTTTAGCATACATTTTTCTTTTCTCTTTATATTTTTTAAAATGCAGTACAAGAAGTGCTAGTGTATTAGACTGGCAATATTAAAACCACAAGTCAAAAAATACAAGTTAAGACCTTTATAATTCTATTTGGGAATCTCTAGCTTACTCTGCCTTTGTGGGTTATAATTTTAACACTTCATTATTGTAACTTATTACATTTAATAAACTAACAATTGGGACTAGGTTCAAATCTCAAGCAGCAATTTAGCAGATGTTTCATTTCATGAAGAAGAAATGTAAACTCATGGTTGAGACCATACAACTGGGGAGATGGAAGGAAGACTGAAGGTAAATGCATCGGTCAGTTGCAACATCCCCAGTAATATTTTTGTCTGGTCAAAAATACTAGAATTTAGGTCACGTGGCAGTAAGAATGAACTTTAAATCCAATGAATACATCCTCCACAGAATGTGCTAGTATTGTGGAAAGTGTTTTTTTGGTAAGACATTTTGCCTATTATTACTTTAAAGTGTCACTACTTGGCTTCTTTTTTTTTTTTTTTTTTAAGATTTTATTTATTTGAGAGAGAGAGAGAGCAACAGGCTCCCCACTGAGCGGGGAGCCTGAGGCAGGGCTTGATCCCAGAACCCTGGGATCATGACCTGAGCCGAAGGCAGCCACTTAACCCACTGAGCCATCCAGGAGCCCCACTATTTGGCTTCTTAAACAGTCCCTTCGGTTTTTCTCATTGGTTGCTGTCTTGTACTTTATAAATCAGAAACCTTTGCACGGGTGGATTCCCAAACATGCCATCTTATTTCTTGCCTCTTAATCTTTGCTCATGGTTTGTTACCCTTCCTGGGAAAACCAGCACACCCCATTGCTAGTCTCAATGCTGAGTAGGGTAGACATCTGTCTTCATGTCTCCCCTTGTGATGGTGGATCCTGGAAGGACTGGGGAAGGATGTTATTTAACTTTCACTTACCATAGTCCTGATGTATCATGAATAAATACTTTAAAGCTGATGTTTCAAGTACTTTATTAAAATATTATATTTTCACATTTTATATATTTCATTTGTTTAACACAATAGCAATTTGAATTGTCATCTATTCCAGAGCCAAGAGTAAGGATGATTATCTTAAACATATTTTTAGTTTTGTTTTTAAGCTCCATAGATCTTTTGGTAGCTGTTTATTTTTATGATTCCTTGTAGAATATTGTCTGTAGTACTTTGAGGACCTTTGTAGGATCAGCTCACTGAGTACTACTTATTGCTGATAAATAGAATTCGTTTATTTAAACTCTAGTGGTCTGATCATATTGTAACTGTGTCCTGATGTATGTGTTGTTTTTAACTGCATATCATCTCATCGATGTCCATGCAACTTAGTAAGCATCCAGTTATTCAACAGACATCACCTGAATTCCTACCATGTGCCAGGCACTGTTCTAGATTCTGGAAATACAGCAATGAATGAAACAAATTCCCTGTCCTCATGGTGTTTCCTTTATAGAGGAAGAAAACAAGCAATCAAATAAGTAAATATAGAGACTGTTAAATTGTGATATTACAGAGAAAAATAAAACAGGGTGATATAGTCATGGGAAGATAGGGTACAGTTTATGGGGTAATCAGAGGAGACTCCTTTATTTTAATAAAGTGACATTTAATATTGTCTAAATTCTTAAAAAAAAAAAACTTGATGCTTTCACATTTTTAAGATGTGCTGATATCAAAAAGAAGAAAGTGTTAAAGAGAAAATACAGTGAAAACAACCAAATAAATTGTGTTCTTTCAGGACCCATTAATTACTGAAAATCAGTGTCAAAGTTATAACCCAACACTAATGAATTAACAAATTATATTTTAATTAAGTTCTTATTCTACTTAAAGACTAATTAAGAGATCATGAATGACTGTGTTTTGTATATTTCAACATAAATATTTTATGAGCATATGCAAATATATATTTCCTTTGTGAAAAGTAGTTTTCATATTTCAAATGTAAGGAGGCCTAGATAACCAAGCAAATCGTATGTCCCCTTTCTCCTTTTGAAAATAAAATCATCACGAGTAAGCAGACTTAGAAAAAGACACAAGAAATGATGAGATGCACATGAGCAGACACAGCTGGGTACAGAAATGTCATATCTGTGTTGTCTTTACATGGGTCACACAAAATAGGAGCTTCCAATTCAGGCAAAGCCTGGCCTACAGGGAAGACTGGTTTATATGCTTTGGAGACACAATCTGATAAATTTATAGCATAATATCCTTTTTTTTGTATAAACATATGATATCTACTATGACAGTCACATTATATAGTGTTATATCTCAGAAATTAATAGAATTAAATGAAAGGAGGTTGAGTATTACATATATGCGCTCTCCATTTGTTCTGAGCATTCTTTCATCTATCACACACTGGATGGTTGCAATTTATTAGGTGCAGTGGAAGTCATTGATGATAGAGGTCTTTGTACAGTGTGTACAATTAGTCATAAGTAAAATAATGTAAAAAGTAACTTAAAATAGTGTAAAATTAGCTGTATTTTAGAAACCATAAATCTAAGTGCCTGCCCCACTCTGAGCCACAAAATTAGTAGAGAGAATGTGCTTGAGAAATCAATTGATATCAAAATTATTATAACAAAAATATAAATTGTGTGTAATTAATAAATATACATATTTTATAATTTATTTTGCTTTATAAAATTATTTTACCAGCACTAAAGTGTTCATCTATTTCTTAATATAAATCTGATGAAAGTTGTATAGCAGATGGAGTATCAGTATATTTAAACTATTTTTTACTATTAGAGTAACAGAATATTTAAAGGATATTTAAATAAGTAACTTCAGCATATTTTTTTAAAGAAAATATAACCAAGTCTCCATTCTGACTAATAGAAAGCCACCATTGTCACCTAAGCCATATTTTGGACCTTAGGTTCTCTTGTACTTTTTTTTTTCATTTTTATTTATTCAAATAGGTGTTTAATACAAAATCAGTATAGTATGGAATGCTAAAAAAAAGGGGTGTGGTCTTGAGGATATGCAGATGTATGAACAGTAACTACTATCTATCCATGCTAATTAGCCTAAGTCTTTATCCATAAACACAAGCAGTCAAACAAGGATAACCACACTAATAAAAGTAACAGCATGAAAAAAAAAAAAGGGGGTGTGTACTCATGTAATTTCTGTGACAACAGGAAACAGAATGAAATCTGCTTTCAGAATGCTGTCATGGTTCATAGCTGATTGATTTAACATCAATGAACTGCTTTATTCTCTCCTCCCACCTCCTTGGCCCCATTCCCTACTACATAGGAACACCAATACCTTTTTCTGGTTTGACTGGACTACTTTTGATGAATTAAGCCAAAAACAAAATTAAAAGAGAAGAGACCAAGTTTGTGTGCCTGGATGATCTGGGATTAAAATTTTGCACATCCATATTTCCGTGGAGATTTCATTGAGCTCCAGGTGGCCAGACAGATGGAGTCACCGGCAGGTTTAAAGCTTTTTATTTCACCATAACTCTCACTGCCTGTGACCCTGGCCTGTCCTTACCCATCCACCCACCCGGCTCCAAAAACACTGGCTTCCTCAGTTTTCCAAGGACTTAAGCCCAGAGCCATCCCTGGCCTTCACCAGGAATGCTTTTTTCCCAGCTCTTGGCCAAGTTCCCTCCTTCAGGTCTGCAGTCTAGCACCTCAAAGCAGCCATCGTTGGCCATTCTCTATAAAATGGCACCCATCCCTGCCCTCATGCCCCAGGAACATGGTGTTTCTGCAGAGCTCAATATCATGCCCATCCCAGGCAAAACAGTGGACCAAGAAAGGCATTCTTGTTTGGGGATGTCAGTACCATCCAGTAGGAGCTCCACATTTCTTTAGACGGGAAGGATTAAAGAATGGTAATCTGGATGAAAGTGTGAGAGCAGGGCAGAGGGTAGGGTACTTATCAAGCACATTATTTTTCTGGTGGCTTCGGTGGAGCAGGGCAGCTCAGAAGATAAGGCTGGGAAGAGAGAATCAAACCACTCAAAATATCTCTTCTAGTTTCTGCTTGGCATCTTCTTACTGTCTGTTATTTCTGACATACCCATTATCAGCTCTCCTTTATTTATTCATCAATTTACTTGTTTATTCAAGAAATATTCATTAAGCATCTTTGTTACTGTCACTGCTTCCCACGAACCCTTCTTATTTTTAATCAGCTTTATTTTGTCTTACTCAGCTGGCTACTAAAACTCACCTGTTCTGTATTAATCACATTAGACGGCTGCTTGTTTTTCCAAAGTAAATACTGTTCATTGCTTGAGCCTAAAAGAGCATGACTTTAATGATGGTATTTGGGGCACAATGGCAGGCAGAAGGGGTTTAGAGAATAAGAGAAAAGTAGGGCAAGAGAGTCTGTAAATTGCACTCCTTAAGTTGACACATATACAACTACTTAATTCCATCTAAGATAGGTCCTCATGATCAAGAGTTAATGGAGTTCAATGTATACTTGTGGATTTTCATTGGTTTATTATATTTCATTCAACAACACTCAGCTTATGGAGTATCTGCGATATGCCAAGCACTGATTAGGTGCTGGACATAACAGCATCTAAATCCTTGCCATCTTGGTACTTGAGTCACCGAATATGATGAAATCACATTTCTAAAAAAATAGACATCTTTGTTGTTTGAGATTTTAACTCAGAATACCATATAATGATATTTTGGGACATTAGAAAAACCTGAAAGATTTATTTTCTGCTTCTTTGATTAAACTTCCTTTCTTCCCTATTAAAATGGGGATTTTAGAGGAAAGTAAAGCTATATAAGAAAATATATTTTTTATCAATCATTGTAATGACCACAAAATCTAAATATGTCTTATCAGTATTCTGACTGACATGGGCTGGTTGCTTCTAAATTTCCTTTTATAATAGTTGAATGAAATTAAACAAAATTCTTGCTATATTTGGTTTAAATTGATTTTGATGATCAGCATGTGTTAGCAGCATTTACAAATTCTAAACAACTTTCACCACATCTATAATATTCTTTAGTTCCTTCTGGGATTTGCTGCTTAAAGGAAAGTGGGAACAATGAGGTTCACATTATTCTGATAATTAACATCTGTGAACGACAAGCTTCTGCATAAATTTTTCTCATAATAGGAGGAAATACATAGAAACAGAACGATGCATCATGTACTATGGTTTTAATATTTAAACATTTATCTCTTAGGGACTGAACCTCTAGCTTCTGCATATAAAAGCAATCTCATTTTTTTTTAACTTTTTGCTCAAATAAATAGAGAAGATAATTCCAAATAAACTATTTTGTTTAGTTATGGTCTTTTTTTCTACACATGAAAATCAGAGATTTGTAATTCTAATAGCTTTTCAAATAATTTCTCCAAGTATTTCTTTTTAAAATCATTTTTGTATAATCTATAAAGTGAAGATTTAATCAACATTTGAAAGAAACTGTTTCATTTTGATATCTAATTCCTCTTACTAAGCTCTCTCAACATATTACTAGAGCTTTCTCAACATATTAAGGCCGAGGTGCAGAGTTTTACCTTCCCTCCCCCCACGGATGGGTGATAATGTGTTGAATTTCTCATGATTCTCATAGAATGAGCGCTCAGCCTTCCTGTCACTAGTTTAAGACTAATTAGTTGTCTTTTGTTGCCTAACCAGAAACATGTTGCCCATCTCTTCAGCAGTCTTGGAAAATGCTCCTACTTCAAGATGTGGAAACATTACTTCCAATTAGCAACATCATTTCTAGTATGGTTAATTTTCCTAGTAACTTGAGAAGATCGCACCAACACATATTTCCACTTCTGATATCTGGAGCTCTTCTATTCCCCTTGCCTGGAGAACTTGTTGGGGAAATTGGAGCTCTCTTTTTCTCTTCCTTTAAAAATATATATATTTTTTTAATTTTAGGAAATAATAGAACATTTTCATTGTAACAATTTTATTTTTACTAATGACATTTTGTAAGTATTGTTACAATCTTTTTGCTGTTCTTTTAAGAAATTATGGTAAAATACACATAATAGAAAATTTACCATTTATGTTTAAGTGTACAGTTAAGTAGTGTAGGGGAGACAGGTTTTTCTCTCGCCTCTATTAGGGGTTTTCAGCTGGTCCTGAGATTACATTGGCATAAGACAGATCAACAGGAGAGTATGTGAGTTTTATGTAACATGGCAGACCTCATAAGGATTGAAATGGCAGAACCTACATGCAAAGTAGGAGGAACAAACACAGGCAGTTGTGGAAAAGTAAATTATGTGAGGAGGTTAAGGAAGACACGAATTATTTTAACACGGTGTGTTTGTGTAGAATTCTCTCAGTCTCAACTTCTTCCCTTTTATGATAAGAATGTTACTTTCCTTCTCATACAGAAAGGCCTTCTTTCACATGGAACTTTCATCTCCTGCTTTTAACAAAAAGAAAGGCCAGAGTGTTTTTCTTGCATTTGCTATTCCCAATTGCCTTTAACCAAAATAACCCTTTTGCCAAAGTGGCATATTTTGGGGTGGCATCTTCCGCCACCCTTCAAATGTTAAGTACATTCATGTTGTGCAGCCAATCTCCAGCATCCTTTCATCTTGCAGAACTAAAATTCGGTACCCACGTGATAACCTCTTATTCCTCCAGCTCTGTAGCCAGGGGCAGCCACCATTCTAACTTCTGTTTCTAGGAAAAGAACAGAATGCATTTTATAAGAGATTTAATAGATATGTTAAGCACGTAGTTAAGGGGTTATTTTGTTAGTTATATAGGTATAAGGGAGGAAAAATACATTTTCTCTACCCTCTTATGTTTAGTGATTTAGGAATGTGAATTAAACTCACAAAAGACAGATTAACAGGTGAAAAAGTTTATTGTGTACGCACATAGGGACTCAGAGAACAGAAACTATTAGAAATGGCCTTACAATTTTTACAAAGAGCGATGAAGTATGGAAAAGAAATTAAACCCAAGGTAAAAGGGGATTGGGCTTCTGGGGAGGAAGGAAGCAAGTTGTGGAAAAGAACTAGGAAAGGTATGGCAAATAAGAGTTGTTTAGTAAGGTTTGTTATGCAGACTCTTTCTTTTACAAAGGAGAAATTTATGCCCTGCTTTTATGCAGAAAGGGAGAACAGAGAGCTCCTCCCGTGTTTGCTGTTTCTTAATTGACTTCAACTCAAAATAATCTTTATGCCAAAGTTGCATATTTTGCGGTAGCATATTCTGAGTCCTTTCATAAGTTATTGGTATTTTGGACTCTAAATGTTAAAAAGAATAGAAGAACCATTAAGTCAGTTGTACTATGTCTACTTGAAATGTTTAGTAGCCAGTGAAAAGAGTAGAAAACTCTTCCTGTCTTACAAAAGTCACATGATTTAGTTAGAAAATAAAATGTCAGGATAAAAAGATTTTTTTTTCTTTTTAACCCAGTGTAAAACATAACAAATACATAAAAGTTTATAAAAGCTTTAAAAATGATATAAATTGTTTTAGGCCAGTTGAATTATGTATATGCCATTTTCCAAGTATTTTGTGTAGTATCTCATACCTGTGCACATGTGTATGCGTGTTTGTATTCAGTTTTCACTTCTACTTGTAAAGATCTTGCTTTTCATAGCCTTACTAAAACTTGGAATTATTTGATTTTTTAAAAAAATGATAATGTGAAAAGTATCTAGGTAGGCCTCCAGTGTCTTTCGCCCTGTTATCAGCTCTTGCCAAAAATGCTTTAAAGCACTGAAACCTATCAGATTGGATATTCTATTTCCATGAAGCCTTTTGCCTGTATCGTTTGTGTGTTACTTTGTGACAGCTTGCAACCTAGAAGCTGAGATTTCATGTTAAGGAGTACCATGAAGGTTTAGCCTACCCTAATGCTAATCTAAAATTTAATTCTAATGTAATACTTAGTAATACATTTCAAACCAAAAGGAGTTTACTTGGTTTACATAAAAGATTAAATCCCCTTTATCTTGGTAAATTAAATTAAAATAAGCTTAAAGAATAATGGGAATGTGTATACTTATTTATATTTTTACCGTATTTCTTTGTATCATTCAGCAGGCTTTGTTTTGAGGACTTTTCCCCTATGTGTATTTGGTTTCTTTTTTCATTTTTCCCATTTCCTTACATTGTTTGAGGTTTAGAATAATTTATACAAGCTAAACTTAACTATTTTTCATTATTCAAGTATATTTTTCTGATGATGAATATACTTTAGAAATGACTTGTTTAATAAAACAATGTTTCATCAGTCATTCCTATATGATTTGCTATGCAAAGTGTACATGAGCATTACAGAAAAGAATGTTTATGTTAAATTTTATTCTGTTCGCCATTTGTTACCCTTTCATAATTGTTTATAAAGCAAATCTCATTTCTAAACTGAAGATACAATATAATTTTCTGCCTATATACAGAAACAATCTTTTTTCTGTCTATATTCTTTTTATTGTTATCTGCAATTTATTAATAGAGGATAAAGCACTATCCTGAGTCATTAGACTCTACTAGGGAGTCATTCTTTCATATATACCTTACAATGTATGAAGATAAACAAATCACAAAATGGTAAAAGGAACACCAAGTTATAACACTTGCAAATAATTTATTAACCATAAATGTATTTTATAAATATTTATTTAATTGTATATCTTAAATATATGTTTGATCATAACCCTGATGATCAAGAACACCAAGGATTTATGAAACTCTGTTCTAAGCGGAGAAAATCTGGGTGTTTTTTGCTTTGTGGTTTTAGGTATTACACTCTGTAGCATGTGCTTTTCAATCTCTGCTACCACTTATGTTAGATCTTCAAGTACAGATGCTTGCCATTGAGGAAAAGAAAATTAGCATGGGTCTTGCAATCTTCCATTGGACAAATTTTAACAAAAAACAATAATTTATTGACACTTTTAAATTCTTTTAAGGTCTGCTGTTACAAATTTTAATGAAAAGCATCATAGGGGTGCCTGGGTGGCTCAGTTGTTAAGCGTCTGCCTTCGGCTCAGGTCATGATCCCAGGGTCCTGGAATCGAGCCCCACTTCAGGCTCCCTGCTCTTTGGGAAGCGGGTTTCTCCCTCTCCCACTCCCCCCTGCTTGTGTTCCCTCTCTCCCTCTGTCTCTGTCAAATAAATAAAATCTTTAAAAAAAAAAGGGCATCATACTATTTGTTTGAGTTTTTTTAGTAAAGTTCCTCTTTCCAATATGAAAAAAGTGACTAAAAATAACATATATTTTTTCTTCCTCTCTTCTCCTCTATTTTGCTCAATTGTGTGTCCTGCATTCTGTTCTGTCTTTTGCTTTTTTAATGTTAATTTCCTCTTCTGAATCTTAAATTCTGACTTATTTTTGCATTGTTTTAAGCTTATAGTCCTTCATTGTCTGTTGTTCATCTTAAAACAGTTATTTCTTTCATTTTGTGCTGTTTTATAGTTACCTATAATGTGAAGCCTGGTTCAGTACCAATGAGTCCATTGGGGCTTCATGCCATTAGTATGATCTTTGTATACAGGTTTCCTCTTCTGTGTATAAACAGTTTCTTCTATTAATCTAACCTGAGAGTCTTTGCTTGTTATTATAGAGTCAGAGGCTCCTATGCTCTCTGATCAAATAACTCCACTTCTTGGGCTTGATAGGAAATGATACAACGAAGGTAAACTGTATGGGAAGATGTTCATTTTTATAAAGAACATTTGAAAGCAGCCTAAATATCCATAATTGGATAATAGTTAACTAAATCGTAATACATTCACCTGACGAGATATTATAATTTTTTGGACTAGCAATGTGGTAAAAATAGTTATGATATAGTGCTAAATTTATTTATTTATTTATTTATTTATGTATGTATGTATTTATTTATTTATTTATTTTTAAAGATTTTTTTTTATTTATTTGACAGAGAGAGACACAGTGAGAGCAGGATCACAAGCAGGGGGAGAGGGAGAGGGAGAAACAGGCTTCCCGCGGAGCAGGGAGCCCGATGCGGGGCTCGATCCCAGGACCCTGGGATCATGACCTGAGCCGAAGGCAGACGCTTAATGACTGAGCCACCCAGGCGCCCCGATATAGTGCTAAATTTAAAAAAAATGAAAACTCTGTATATAAAATGGCATATTCCAGAATTAAAACTATGTGAAACACAGGTCAAAACAGTGGGCAAGAATATCCCAGTTTGCAAGGTCCATTGTGTCAAGTTAATAGGAGTATCATCTTTTTTGTAGGGGGAGGGGTTTCCATACTCTTAGGTAAAGTTCATTATTTATATAATTAAAAATATTTTTTACTATAAAGATAAATATATAATAAAATTTTTCAAACATACATGTTTAGATATTAGATGTATATATTGATCTGTAAAACCTACTATGATGAACATCCGCTTAACTAAACTTAGCTTTTCTTTTGTTATCTCAAGAAAATGCCTTTTGCTGTCACCTTTAATATTTCTAACATCAGATCACTGCAGACTTCATGCCAGTACTCTTTCTCAGAGGCTTGGATCTTTAGCCTATATGATCTGCTTAGCTTCATTCAAATTATTTTCTTGAATTACATGTTTACAGTCTAATAGAAAGGTGTTAATTTGCCTCCAGCTGCTAAAATTAATTGCCAGTTTGCTTCTTTCAAATTTTGCATTTTAATTTACATGTTATCATACACTACCTAATGTTTTGTATCCTGTTTTTTACTAAATATCACATTATGATTATTTTTCCAGTAACAATAATGATAGAGTACCTGTGTTAACATCTGTGTCCTCAAGATAGCAGATGTCAAAACAAGGACAGACATGCAGGAGATAGATGAGGAAAGTAGGAAGCCCTGCAAGGGTGGGAGAGCCAGCAGACCATGATGTGGATCTGACCCCAGTGGAGGAGAGAGAAGGAAGGACGTTGGGTAGAAGCCCTCAGACTGCACTGCAGCTCTAAGGAGCACTGGGTGGGGCGGTCAACAGTCTTTGTGTCTTAGTGGCCTGTTGGAGGATCCTGTGTCCCTACGGACAGCCTACCTCAGTTAGCATCCTGCCATGCCCCAGCATGCCTGGGAGCAGCCTATGGGAAGCATGGCTTCTGCTGGAATGCGTTGACAGAGTTCAGAGCACCACAGCTGGGACCATCATAATCAAATTCCCTGCAATCAGAGATCTGAGAAGCATCATGCCCTGCACACTTTGCAGAAATAAATCCCAATACTGCATAATATTCCATCTGAAAGCTATACCATATTAAACTTAATTCTTTTGAGCAAGCCAGAAATCTAGGAATCCTCAACAACTTTCTCTCTTTCACTTCCACAGCCAAGCCATCACCAAACCATATTACTTTTGTACCTGAAATATCTCGTAACTCTGACCTTTTGTCTTTATCTTCAGTGCCAAGACTCTAATAACAACTCCACCCTCTTCTTGTGTCTTAACTTTTAGAACGACCCACGTCCATCTATCCCTCGGCAATCACCATTGCACCAGGTCACCAGAGTAACTTTGGACAAAAAGAACCATATTTTCCCAACCATACCCTTTTCAAATCCACGTATGGCTTTTTATTGCTCTTTGAGTGATGCAAATTGACCTCGCTATTTCCTGTAGTGTTATTAGTTCATGCTACACTCCCCATTGTTCTCTGTGCCCCCTTCCACTGACCCCCATTCCTCCTCCACTGACTACCTTTCAGTTTATACCTGAGACACATGTCCTCACAGCATAGGCTTGTGCTTGCTCTTTCTTTTCCTGGAACATTCTCTCCCTCTCCTTATCAACAATTTATGCATAGCTCAGACCAAAGCTCAAGTATCAGGGGTCACTTCCTTGACACTCCTGATGAAGTCAAAGCCCCTGACAATGAACTCTTAATAGCACACCACCTTCCTCATCTTTATAGCATTTATTATAGCTTCAATTTCCCATTTACTTTTATAATTACCGACCACTACACTTTGTAATACTCCGCAGTACCCCACTATATTTTTACTATGAAGGCAGGTCAACAATTTTTTTTTTTTGGCTCACCAGCAATTTATAGCACTTAGTGCTATAGAACAAAGTAAATATTTATTGTTGAATGCAGAATTAGGCTTACTGTAAAGTTGTAAGCTAAAACACAGATACGGGAACAGTTGTAGCTGTAAGAATATATGTGGTCTCCAAGGTAGAAAGGGAAAGGAAAAGCCATCCAAGGAGAACACCTATATCCTCTATCATTTGGGGATGTTAAAACATCTTTGGAGGCATAAAGATGCCAACATCAGCACGCATTCTTGTGATTCTTTGGATTATCAAAAGTACTTCAGAATAACTTGAGCAAAAGAGATAATTTGGGAAGAGGCTGAAAATGAGGATAGATGTAAAGAGACACCTGACCATAAAGTATTTTATGTGCAAGTTGAGTAATTTGGACCCTGCGTGGCAAGCTATTGAGAAGCGTGAAAAAGTCTGAAAGAGACACCTGAGCAGATTTGCTTTCTAGAAAGATTTATCAGGAGTGGGGAGGAGAAATTGGAAGGAGCCAGCTGGAGCCAAGAAGTCCCATCAGGCTGCTTTTCAGTAATTCAGTGGACAGGAGAAGAGTTTGAACTAGAACATTAGCAACAGTGGCGTGAGGCAGGGAAGCTGCTCATGCTGCTATGAGGTCAGAGAAGAGGAAGTCTGGGAACCAGCCTTTAAATTTGGCAAGCAGTCAAATCGCAACCTTTTCTGTGAGCCACAAATGAACTTCTGCCTTCCCCAAAATAGCACTAGCAGGGAAATACAATTACTTCTTTACCTTTTACGAAAACCCGTCCTCTAGCTGTGAGAGGGACATAGAGTCAGGCGGCGGAAAGAGAACATACGTGCGTCCAGATGGTCAGTAGAACTGAAGCCTGAGATCAGTGATCTCATGGTGAGCACAGGGGAGCACAGACTTACGTTCAGAACATCACAAAATGCCTGGTGCACTCCCTTGGGATGAATAAATCACACCTAGAAATCTACCAAGATACACTTCTATTCATTCCTTTGCCTTATAGCGGGATATCAAGAGAAGCTTTGGAAAAGCACTTAAAATACTCTCTTTACAGCTTTCAAATCAAGGTAGCTACCTTTATTTTTTCAAAGGCTTCCCTTAGGCCAATTTTTATGACAAAGAGGGGAAATTTTGAAAGCACTGTATTTCCATTCTTTGTGAATTTATTTAAGATTTGCAGATGGTATCTATGTTGTGTTAGTGTAATTTAAGGCTTATTTTATGTCAAATCCATTGAGTGATAATTATTTACTGAATGAGCTGAATAGATGTACTATGTGCCAGGAATTGTACCAGTGCTAGAAATTCAGGTCCTTAACACAAAGTGATGTTTGCCCTCTGAAGTTATAAGTCACTTGGGGAAAAAAAATCCCACATGTGCAAAGAAAGAAAAAAAAAAGGAAAGTAAAAGAAAAAATAATGCATATTTGTAACAGAGATATAAAAATCTAAGTGCGGTGGGAGCACAGAGGAAAAAGCAACCTTAGGGAAATCAAGTTATTGTCAAGCGGGAACTGAATTTTGCCAAAAGAAAAGCAAGAGACGGCTTTAGGGGAAGAAATCCAGGCAAAAGAAAGTGTTTACAGAGATAGCAAAATAGGCAAGAAATTGACATTATTAGAGAATAAGTAAGCACCTTAATGCACTGACCTTGAGGAAAGAACGAAAAGGTTAAGAAAGTTGTTAAGTTGTGAAAGTTGTTAAAGTATTTTAACATGTATGCACGTGTGCACACACAGGAATGCGGATATCACACAGACGTGTTATGTTGTACACAGACAATAAGGCCTG
The DNA here is from genome assembly GCF_054177405.1 of Leptonychotes weddellii. NCBI lineage: Eukaryota > Metazoa > Chordata > Mammalia > Carnivora > Phocidae > Leptonychotes > Leptonychotes weddellii. The sequence goes on from NC_138376.1 coordinate 125,839,279, forward strand.
GGGACAGGAGAGAGAAAACGACAGGAAAGGTTAAATCATCTCAAAGTTCACTTGGAAGTTCTGTAACTATAGTCAGTCCCCAGTTCCACCCATGTGTGTTAAGAACATGTTTCCATCTTCCCCTGTCCTGCTGCCAGCAAATCCTGCAGAGCCTGATGGACAGGGTCATTCCCATTGGCAGGGTGCCTGACCACCAAATGGTCCATGCCCCACCCAACAGTGTGAGAGACCCAAGTGATTATCAGTTCATTTAGGTGGTCGTTCAGGCTCTTTCTGCCCTCCTGAGATCAGGAAGATTGATAACATACTACTGCCTGTCTTTATCAATCTGTGGCTTACTCTCTTGAACTGCTCTGCATATTCACTTTTGTCATCTTTCTAAAACTGTGGAGATTATTGAAAATGACAACTTGGTATTTGCAATGATTAAGAGGATACTAGAAGTTTAGACTTAAAACTTCTAAGTTTTAGATCATTAAAATACCTAAATAATTAAGGTAGATTTAAAATATATCAAAAGGAGGGGCGCCTGGGTTGCTCAGATGGTTAAGCGTCTGCCTACGGCTCAGGTCATGATCCCAGGGTCCTGGGATCGAGCCCCGCATCGGGCTCCTGGCTCAGCGGGGAGCCTGCTTCTCCCTCTCCCTCTGCCTCTCTCCCTGCTCATGCTCTCTCTCTCTGTGTATCTCTGTGTCTCAAATGAATAAATAAAATCTTTAAAAAAAAATAATAAAAAAATAAAATATATCAAAAGGAAAAGGCATGCTTTCTGTTTACTACATAATAGTAAAAAAGTAACTGATCGTATTCTCAGTAAAAAAGAAACAGGGATGCCTGGCTGGTTCAGTCGGTAGAGCATGTGACTCTTGATCTTGGAGTTGTGAGTTCAAGCCCCACATTGGGTGAAGAGTTCACTTAAAAGAAACAAAAGAAAGAAAGAAACAATAAAGCTTTAGCACCAGGTATGAAATTTTGGGCAAGTTACTTACCCTTCCTCTTTGCCTCAGTTTCCTTATCTGTATCCACATGCACGCCTCATAGAGTTGTCCTTCGCTATAAGGATTAAATAAGAAATACATCTTGAACTTAGAACAGTGTTTGATCTGTGGTCTGCTGTAGGTACGAAAACAGTTGTTTTTATTGCCATTAGTATTATATATGTTTAAATTAACTAACCTATTCTATGATCAAAATAGAAGGAAATATTAATAAACATCTACTAATTTTATCTCCTGTGTATTTTTCCTTAAACTATAGTTATTTATTTTGTATTTGCATTATGTGTTTGGTTCTCACTAATTTGGGAATTCCTGGGGTTAGGAGATCATTTCTTTTCTGATTAAAAAATTTTGGATGATCTTTATTGTATTCTTCTTTGTTTACTTTTTTTTTTTAAGATTTTATTTATTTATTTGAGAGAGAGAGAGAATGAGAGACAGAGAGCACGAGAGGGAAGAGGGCAGAGGGGGAAGCAGACCCCCCGCTGAGCAGGGAGCCCGATGTGGGACTCGATCCTGGGACTCCAGGATCATGACCTGAGCCGAAGGCAGTCACTTAACCAACTGAGCCACCCAGGTGCCCCTCTTTGTTTACTTTCTTGACTTTATATAGTGCCTTGCACACAATAAGCATTCAATAGGTGTTTGTGGAATTGAATTATGTCAAAGCTCACCTTTTCTTATCTGAAAACCCATGGGTGGCTAATAGTCTATTAAGCTGGTAACAGAAACTTCTACCTGCATTGTTCCACAAAAGAATAACATCTGTAATGTTTGTTTAACCAGTAGAATTAAAAGATGCTTTGACTTTGCTCCAAGAATTAGAGGTTTATATGACCCCAGATAAATGCTGTCTGACACATAATGAGACATCCCAGCAAGGGATTAAAAAACAAATAACAGGAGTGCCTGGGCAGCTCAATTGGTTAAGCATCCAACTCTTGGTTTCAGCTCAGGTCATGATCTCAGGGTGGTTAGATCGAACCCCACATCAGGCTCTGCACTCTGTATGCAGCCTGCTTAAGATTCTCCCTCTCACTCTCCCTCAGTCCCTCTCCCCGTCTCTCAAAAAAAAAAAAAGCAAATAGTATAGATCCGACATTAATATATATATTTTTTGGTTTGAGACTGACATTGTTTTCCACCAGAGAAAAATGAAAGCAAATGAAAGCAAATGTTTTTTTCTTATTAATTTATTTTTTAATTAACATATAATGTTAATGTATTATTTGTTTCAGGGGTACAGGTCTGTGATTCATCAGTCTTACACAATTCACAGTGCTCACCACAGCACATACCCTCCCCAATGTTCATCACCCAGCCACCCCATGCCACCCCATGCCTCCCACCCCCTTCCACTCCAGCAACCCTCAGTTTGCTTCCTGAGATTAAGAGTCTCTTATGGTTTGTCTCTTATGGTTTGTCTCCCTCTCTGGTTTTATCTTGTTTCATTTTTCCCTCCCTTCCCCTATGATCCTCTGTCTTTTTTCTCAAATTCCTCATATCAGTGAGATCATATGACAGTTGTCTTTCTCTGATTGACTTATTTTGCTTAGCACAATACCCTCTAGTTCCATCCATGTCATAGCAAAT
>NC_138376.1:125841969-125856365 GCF_054177405.1 Leptonychotes weddellii
ATTGTGGACATTGCTGCTATAAACACTGGGGTGCATGTGCCCCTTCGGATCACTACATTTGTTGTATCTTTGGGGTAAATACCCAGTAGTGCAAATGCTGGGTTGTAGGGTAGCTCTATTTTCAACTTTTTGAGGAACTTCCATACTGTTTTCCAGAGTGGCTGCACCAGCTTGCATTCCCACCAACAGTGTAGAAGGGTTTCCCTTTCTCCACATCCCCGCCAACATCTGTCCTTTCCTGACTTGTTAATTTTAGCCATTCTGACTGGTGTGAGGTGGTATCTCACTGAGGTTTTGATTTGGATTTCCCTGATGCCCAGTGATGTTGAGCACTTTTTCATGTGTCTGTTGTCCATTTGGATGTCTTCTTTGCAGAAATATCTGTTCATGTCTTCTGCCCATTTCTTGATTAGATTTTTTGTTCTTTGGGTATTGAGTTTGATAAGTTCTTTATAGATTTTGGATACTAGCCCTTTATCTGATATGTCATTTGCAAATATCTTCTCCAATTCTGTCGGTTGTCTTTTGGTTTTGTTGACTGTTTCCTTTGCTGTGCAAAAGGAAAGCAAATGTTCTTTGTGCATGTAGTTTTATAACTTACATTTACTTTGATAGATAGTGTCACTAACATTAATTGACATGTACACCTGAAAGCATTCCTAAAAAGGCCCCCATGCCTTACATCTAAAATCTTTTAGTTTTGAGTTGGGCCTATCCTGAGCCCAGTATCAACTGTGTTTGACTCTGACTCTGACCTAAACGAGCCTGATGATATGTTCCAAAGACCCCACTTTATGGCTGGTTGTAGTATGACTACTTCTTTAGTCCACCATTATGACTTGCCATCAAATTCTACCTTGGTTGGCCCTTTGGAGGTCATTTGTTGTCCAAAAAGCCTAATTCTCCTGGCAGGTCAGCCACTCCAGTGTCGTCACTCTGTGGCCGGGTCCTGGGTATTGGAGGTGGGCTGCAGTCAGCTGGCCTTGGCTGGTGTTGGACGGGCTGAATCCCAGGAGCAGAGGATTCCTGACTCAATGCTGCGAGTATTGACCATTAAGGATTCATTCATTCCCAGCCCTGCAGTTTATTTGCTGCAAGTTAGTGAAGCTTCTTCAGTCTCAGTTTACTCCTTTGTAAAGTGGAAACAATTAGGCCAAAATGCCCACACTTCTGGGCCCTGGTGAGAATTAAGTGAAACAATGCAGGCAAAACACTTGGCCCCCTGCCTGGCTCACAGTAAGAACCATGACATGATGATCGTGCTGTGATCGTCATTGATCGGCCTGAGGTCCTTCAGTTTAGGCCAAGTCCTAATGTTATAGAGGCTCTTTTTGCCTCTTAAAGATACGCAACATGATAAATATGTTTTTAATAATATATTACTCCATGAAGGAGAAACTATTATAGTCGTCTGTTTTAAATTGTTACTATTCTCACTAACAAAAAATTGAAAAAGAAGAGAAACGGGTTAAGGGATTTGACTTGCCAACTATTAAAAGGGGTTTTAAAATAAAATAACCCCAAAATATGGTATGAGAATCGGTAGAGAGATCCGCGAAGCAAATGAGCAGGAAGAAGTCCGTATAGCAACAGGACTGTCACGCAGGAGAAGGGAGCTGGGAGGAGAGCACACACTTACTCCGGAAGCAGGTAGAAGCAGGCTCCAGCATGCTGCCACTGGGACTTGTTGCAGCGAACCGTGTAGTGTCTTCCTCCGCTTGAGATGCCTCAGTGGTACTTAGCACGGTTCCTTACATTTGGTAGGAGGTCGATTACTTCACTGGCCTTCCTTGGACACCAGTGACAGACACTACTAGTCAGCCCTGCCTTCTTTCTCATGGAGTCTGAGTTCTGCCGCAGAGTCTCTTTTCCACGGCGTCCTGGACCACCTCTACCAAAATGTAACCTTGCGTGTGCCTGACCTGGGGGGCCGCTTGGCCTTATTCAGTTCAAAACCTGTGGTTCCCATATCACAGTCAGGAAGCCGAATTGCACCACTGTCTAGTACTTGACTCGTGATACATTAAGTTGGCTTATGTGATTTTAGCAGTCACTTCAGTATGATGATGAAGGATTTAAACCCGTGAGATTACCAGAGAATTATCAGGTGTCACACGGTAGCCCCTGAGCATCTTGTGAATGTGTCATGTATCTCAAAAAAAAAAAAAAAAAAAAAAATTCTACACAAAAACGGCAAAGGCTTTGAAGAACTTACAGATCTCTTGTGTGTGCCATACCACACTTCTAATATCTTATTCATTTAGTTTAAGCAATTACTTGATTAAGTTTCATAAGTTAAATGATTGTTCCTTTTAAGTAATTTAAATCATCTTATAATTTTGCTACAGAACATTTAGCATCTTAAATGACAATTATTTGTATCTGATGTTTCACCATAGTTTCACTAGAAGGATTGAATTTTCTATGAAAGGCTTGGTCTACTCTGAAAGCTTTTCTCCCTCTGAATTTTATTTTTCCCATTTTTGGCTGACAGGGCATTTGGAGGGATTCCAGCCTGTTTACTTAGGTCTTCCCCTAAAGAGGTTAGGCGATTAGACAGTGAAGGAGAGGAAGTGCTGTTACCAGTAGGTGGCTCACTATGACTGTGCTTGGGCCAGGATCAGAAATGTCACCCCTCCTCCATTTGGCCTTTGTTTCCAATTCCTGCTTCTTTGAGGCTTTTTCTATAATGTCTGAGTCATTTCCAGAGGGGAAGACAGAGGGGTTAAAAAGAAGCAAGCGAGCAAGCACCAGCCTTTGAGATCTAGAAGAGCAAAGACCCCCATCTTAGCTCTGAGCGTTCACGAAGTATAGCCTAGTCCCAGTTCTCTTTCCACATACAATTGCTTGTTCTTTTGTTCCTTGTGTCCTTGGCAAAGACTGAAAGAACCCAGCCTGTAATACTTGGGCCTCCTGTGTCATTTAAGAAATAATAAGCCATTGTCTTCATTAAGCCACCCTTGTTTTAGCAAATAGAATCCAAATACTGGAGAGGGGACATTTTGAAGGGGGGAGAATTAGAGCAGAGATGCTTTACAAAATTCCCTAGAGAAACTGCTTTGTTTCTCCTATTTTATTGCTCCTTACTGAGAAGATTCATATTCAAATGGGTTGAGGTTGTGAATAGTTGCAAGCACATTCTCATGCACCCAGGAAGGCTATGATTATGGCTAATTACAATGAAGAATGAAGTCCTAACAAGAGTGCTCAATCAGATTGTTGTTCGTGCATGAAGTAACTAAGGCCAGCCAATGGAGGTGTGATTTTGGTAATTGCAAACAATGTGGCTATTTGAAAAATGCTTAGTAAATCTGTTCAAGACAAAATAAGGTCTAATTAATCACTTTAGGCTCTGAATTCCCCAGATGATCCGTTTGCTCTGTTTTTGTTGTTGTTGTTGTTGTTTTCCTTTTTGGGTCCCTTTAATAAACTATTTCTAAGGTATAAAATATGTTCTTGTTGCCTGCACTTCTGTTTGTTGGAGGAATGCAACTATGTCCCCTATTAGGTAGCTTCTTTTCTGCCAATCATGTTGCAGCCTGCTTTTAATGCAACTTGACAAAAGATTTTTAAAAATAAATGTGTACATATTCTTGTTACTATCCAATAGGAAAGTGCATTGTGAAAAATTACTGTAAGACATTAACTATTAATTAAGTAAGCATATTAGCGTCACCATTGTGCTGTTGTATGTTAACTTGGATATTCTGTGTATGTTGCATCTGGTCCTTGGAGTAATGTTTAACTATATACATTAACTATATAACCTTTAAATATTTAGAGGCTTCCATGAAAGCACATTTATGATATAGGAACTTGTACGCATCCCCCCCATATTTTTTTCAAAAAATACTTGAACTGAAATTGACTTGAGCTTGACTCTTTTTCTGTTTACCATTTTGTATCTTTGTTTCCTCATCTAAAAATAGGCTAATAAAATGGCCAAAGTTACTGCAAGGAATGTGGAGGGATAAAAATTATCCAATTAAAGGTTTTAAAAACATCAATCTTCAATTTCATTTAAGTGTCTAGTAGAATAAACTGTCCCTAACTATTTGAGGAGTTTCATTATTTTTGCCTTATTTGTTTTCTATATATGAACAAAAGGAACTTCCTTTTCTTAATTGAATTAACATTACTAGAAATTACACTCAGCACCGATTTTGACCTAAGGAGCAATGGATGTTTATCTTACAACCTTGGCTACTGTTCTTTCTAAATGAGGGAAAGGAGGAGGGGCGAAGGGAAAGAGATTTTTTAAAAAAGGCTAATTTTTATATAGATATCTTATTTTAACTAATTTACATCTGTCATCTATAAAAGGAAGTAAATACTGAAATTACTTGTCTCCTCATGAAGATATGTGAAAAAGCATTCTTGTAACAGAGAAGAAATAATTCCACACGTACATATCTATAAATCTCTTTGTTTAATTTATCTGAAACTATTAATTTATAATTAGAAGGCTTCTTCTAGTAGTTTTCACCAAATGAATTTTATAATGAAGGCAGATAAAATAACAACGTAGGAAAAAATGAATTTTAGAGCCTTTGTCTTATTCTTTTAAAAATGTACTCTCTATGCAATGCAAATTGCCAGATTTGCTGCCCAGTAACAATATAAAATTGAGTCCTATTTACCATTACCATTGTTTTATTTTATTTATTTATTTTAAAGATTTTATTTATTTATTTGACGGAGAGAGACAGAGTGACAGAGGGAACACAAGCAGGGGGAGTGGGAGAGGGAGAAGCAGGCTTCCCCGTGGAGCAGGGAGCCCGATGTAGGGCTCGATCCCAGGACCCTGGGATCGTGACCTGAGCCGAAGGCAGATGCTTAATGACTGAGCCACCCAGGTGCCCCACCATTGTTTTATTTTAGCTAATGATTTGGAATCTTCAATGTGAGTTAAAATAATTGTAGCCATTATTTTATCTACCAAAAATATAGATTTTCTATGACTTGATGGTATAAAGCATTTGTCTTAATAATTTGGGATTTTATATTTAATGACTTATCTCAAATTCCTGATTGACCAATATTTTGTTGCCAGTTTTAAAATTTTAATCAATCAATATAAAGTTGAAATGCTTCATTGTATATCATACAAGAGAAAGCCATGATCATGTTCTCCAAGTCACTATTCTAACCTTGTTCAGGTGCTGCTGCCCTTGAAAAATTTACATTTTGAGTAGAAGAGAAGGTGGTTAAAAAATCTGAATTCAAGTAGTTCCTTGAGAGAATGAGTAAAATCCATTTTTTTCCTGATTAATATTGAATTTGTTACTTCCCTTCCTGCTCACCAAACACATCAATACAGATGCAAATAAGGTGAGGCCACTTCCTGTAAATCAGCTGTCAACATGTATCAGGGAGAAAAACAATGAACAAGGAGGACTGCTTCTCATAAAGACTGTGCCTTTCTTCTGTTTGCAAGAAGAATATTTATGGCCTTTATAGCTGGCAGCAAAGAACATTTAAAAATATAACTTCATAACATCCAAAGCATTTTGTGAATTAAATCAATCCAAAGTGTAGAATTTGAGAGGGTTAATAGAATTTCTTGGTAACTGTTTAATAAAATTAATAGGTTGTTGGTCTGATATATTATTCAGTTGGCTACTATATATTCCCAGTTTTCACTCACAGATGATAGGAAAAGTTAACAAAGATTGTTTTAAAATCACCAATTTTCTAAGAATGTGGATACAGTAAAACACAATTCATCAAAATATTATTTAATCTTTGATTTAGGGTCTATTAGGATAGCAATAATATTGTGCACATATATAGTGCCTTCTATATTCCTCAAAATGTATATTATTTCCTTTAATTTGTAAATTAAAAACAAAAAACAAAACCTCAAATAAAGTAGGACAGGTACCCATAGCCACCTATCAAAGGAAAAGCCACCAAGGCTTTGATTGAAGTGATTAACCTAAAGAGCACTCAGAAGTGAGGGAAGGCTAGCCCAAACGCATGTCCCCGTCCGTCACCACATGACCTCTCATTAAAAATACCAGTTTCTGGGGCGCCCGCAGGGCTCAGTTGGTTAAGCATCCCACTCAGGGTCCTGGAATCAGCCCAGCATAGGGCTCTGCACTCAGCGGGGAGTCTGCTTGAGATTCTATTCTCACCCTCTCCTTCTGCCCTTCTCTCTCCCTCTCTTTCTCTAAAATAAATAAATACTTAAAGCTTAAAAAAAAAAAAACAGAAAAACACCAGTTTCCTTCACTCCATGGATAAGCAGAAATACTGGAGGAAAGTTCTGGGTAGTTAGATGTTAGATAAATCAGCTTTTACTCAATCTTTTTAAAGTAGGCTGCTTCCAGTTGTTGGAAGCACTTTACATTTCTGTTGCAGAACCCTAAAACCATTTATATCAATGCCATTTATATCAATGTTCACAAATTATGATCTGTAGAGCTGAAATGCTGTAGAGGTAGTCTGCAATAGAAAGATATTATCAATTAGGATTTTCATTTTTAGGCAAGAGAGCACAACTCTGCCTAACTTAGGCACATGTTGGTTGAAAAGAAATTGGGCACTCGTGAACTGAGGAGGAAGCTCAAGAGACAAGTTTGGAAGATCTTTCGCATGAACTCCGTTTCCTCCCTTGTACCACTTTGTACATGATTCAGTGTTAGAGGAGAGAGATGTGCAAAGCTTCAGTCATGGAGTTATGCCAGGAAATGAGAGGACAGGGCTGGCAGAATGAGCTTTCTGCGACCCTGTCTTAGCTCCAGCTACTATAACAAAAATGCCATGTAACAGAAATTTATTTCTCACAGTTCTGGAAGCTGGGAGCCCCAAATCAGGGTGCCAGTGGGCTTGTTCCAGTGAGCTTGTTCTAGTGAGACTCTCTTGCAAGTTGCAGACTGCCTACTTCTCCTTGTAACCTCACATGGCAGAGAGCAGAGAGAGGAAGCAAGCTCTCTGGTGACTCTTAAAAGGCAAGAATACTGCTCACGAGGGCCCCACCCTCATGTCCTCATCTAATCCTAATCACCTTCCAAAGTCCCCACCTGCTAACACCATCACATGGGGTTGGGGGGTAGGGGTTCAACATACAAATTTTAGAGGGACACATACAACCCATAACAGACCTCCTTTGTCCTCTGTGGTCTTTGGGGGAGCACCTTTATTTACTCCCTCATCAATACTAAACACAGAAGAGAAAAGGAGATTCCCCAAAAGGGAATGATGCTAGGAAGGGGCAGCTGACACTGGGCACATGAAAAATGATGCAAGTCTCCTACAGTCTCCAAACTGTGAGTTGTAGGGGAGGAAAACTTTTTCTTGACCCACTGAAGGTTTCTGGCTTGGCCAAAAAATTAAATTGACAAAGACAGATTACCGGGAGAAAAGCATACACATATATTTAACACTAATTTTACCTGACACGGAGCCTTCATAAGGAGATAAAGACCTGAAGAAAGGGTTAAGCTTGCGTATTTTTACGTCAAGTTTGATGAAGAGTGGAAAGTCGTGAGAAAATGTGATAGAACAGAAGGGTCTGAATTAAGGGTGGTTAACTGGGGAGAACTTAGCAAAGCCTGTTCCTTCAGATTCCTCTCAGTGTCCCTCTACCCTCAGTGATAAAGATGCTCCGTTCCTCTGCATGCAGGGAGGGTGGCTCTTCCATGAGGGTCTATCAACTGCTTCAGAAAAAGGGCAGAGAGTCCTTCCTGTGCCTACTGTTTCTCAACTTCCTTCAGCTTAAGATACTCAGTATGCGGGGCGCCTGAGTGGCTCAGTCGTTAAGCGCCTGCCTTCGGCTCAGGTCATGGTCCCAGGGTCCTGGGATCGAGCCCTGCATCGGGCTCCCTGCTCCGCGGGAAGCCTGCTTCTCCCTCTCCCACTCCCTCTGCTTGTGTTCCCTCTTTCGCTGTGTCTCTCTCTGTCAAATAAATAAATAAAATCTTTAAAAAAAAAAAAAGATACTCAGTGTGCCAAGATGTGCCATATTTTAGGGTAGCATTCTTGAGCCCCATCAACTGAAAGCAGAATTTCTCTCTACTGTTCCGTGTGTAATGAGTAAGGGGACATCTTTATAAATTAGGAATATTTACATATTCCAGACTCAGAGAACAAAGATCTAAGACTCCACATCATTGAAAAAGCATAGTTGTCTACTTTAATGCATGTTTCTCAACCTTCCTTAATACTTTTCTGTGCACATAAATGAGATTGTAGGATCTAGAGAAAGACACAGATACAGCAGGAGCCGGAGTGAAGACAGCCTCTTTCAGTGGGGCATCACATCCTTGCAGATATTTCTCTCTGACCCTTATACTCACTATTTCCCACCCTTTCCCTGCCTGATCCTTGTCAACACTGGAACTCATCCATCTCAAAGGCAGACTCTACTGAGGCCCCTGTGCCCTTCTGCCTGGCTCAGATTTAGGGTAAAACTAATTTGAGGGGCACCTGGGGGTTGAGTCGGTTAAGCGTCTGACTCTTCATTGTGGCTCAGGTCATGATCTCCAGGTCGTGAGATCCAGCCTCACGTCGGGCTCCATGCTCAGCGTGGAGTCTGCTTGAGATTATCTCTCTTCCTCTCGCTCTGCTCCTCCCCCTGTTCTCTCTCTCTCTCAAATAAATAAATAAATCTTAAAAAAAACTAATTTGAAATATTTTTTACTTGCTCTTCTCAACAGGTTTAATCAACTGGAAGTTTAGTGTTCCATGTCTGTCCTGTTTTTTTCCAAGCCCATGTAATGATTAAAACAGCCTTAAGCGCGTCAGAATACTCAGTGTAGTGGAAGGCCTGGGCTGGGAATTCCACCTGAGCCCCTCACTGGTTACTTGACCCTGGGCAAGGCACCAAGACCTCATGCCCATGAAGGCAGGCCCTGGCTTTGGCCATTGCATACACTCTTGACGGCATGTACTCAACTAACATTAGTTGAGTGAATAATCAGATGACTGCCTGAATAAGTATGACTTTGCTGGGCCTCAGTTTCCCCCAGTTGTAAAATCAGAGAGCTGGACTAGACAACTTTCCAATCCCTTCTAGTGCAAGGAGCTATGTATAACATAGTCAGCAATATTGAAGTTTGAAGAGAATGCAAGCTTTAGGTTGTCACTGATGTATTTTAAAACTCCTTATTACCATTTTAAAAGGTGTTTGAGAATATTGAGCAGGTACATCTATTTTTCCTCCCTAAAAATCAAACGTGTCTCCTTTACAACCAGGGAGGATGATACTGAGTAGAAGGGCCTGAGCTACAGGCTGGGTACCTGTTGAGAAATGGATTAATCCACATTTTAACTTGGAACCACATCTGTGCAGTGAGCAAACCCTTAGCATTTATAGAGCATCTGTACTGTGGCATAGTGCACTATTTTCACATATGTTTTTTTTGAAACCCTGAAGAATGCAGTGCAGTGTATAATATTATTTAATAAAGAAAGAAATGCAGGCTCTGAGAGATGACTCAACTTGCCCAAGTATAGCTGGAGACTAAATGGATGGAGCCAGTATTGGAATGTAAGTCTGGATACATTGTTCATGCTTTTCTACCTCCCTATTTAATGTTTCATTTCAAAGATTTCCACCCTTTTGCTCTCATTTTCTTTTATGTCTTTTTACTCTGCACATTCCTTAATCTTGAGGCCTTTTGTTACTTTTTTCTCCTCCTCAATTCTTCCATTATTTGGATTTTTCCATTCTGTCCTTTGATGTATCTGTTTTCCCCAGGGAGCCAAGTTGTTTTTCCTCCTCCCAGTTTCTCCTGAGGTTACAGAAATCCTCTACATCTTGAGTTCCAGTGCCAAGATACTTATTTCTAAATCTTACCTTTGAATAATTATCTTTAGTTTTGTGTTCCTCTTCCTTTAAACTGTTTACTCTGTTCCCTATTAATATTTTATTAAGTCATTTTTACATGCTACTTGAATAAAAAAATTATACTTAAAATATCTAACTACCAATTATCAATATTTTACTGCTTGATTTTCATAATGAAATCATAGTTTGACATAAAAGATAATATTCTAAAAAGAAATTTCATTGAAGCAACAGAGTAGAGCTGGGAAAAAAAACTCTAGGATAAACAAATAAATATTTATTCATTCCTTCTCTGTTTGTTGGTTGCCTACTATGTATCAGACATTCTTCTAGGTGATAATACAAAACACCTACCATCTTACTGATTTTAGGAGGTTAAGGATAGACAGATAGATATAAAGATATAAAATGAAACAGATAGATATATTCTTTCTACCTGTCTATCTGCCTGTTTGTCTGCCTTCATATAAGGACTCAAGTAAAAAAAAATTCTGGAATGCTTGCTTTTGTTCAAGTTCTTGTTTTAAAGTTTAAATTGACTCATCTCTTTATGTATTTTAGAAAAGTTAATTTTTGCTAAAGTAAACTTTCAGTTTCTACAAATGTTACTACGAACGTTAACTCAAAAGTGCTTTAGTTGGTTGGGAAACCATTATCTGATAATGTCTGTACTGCAGGGGAGGAGACTTCTCTTTCTTCATTACCCCTACACTTTTATTGAGTACTGACTACATATACTAGACATTTGTTATAAGCAATCCCATGTATGATTTTGTTATGGTCCCACATCTGATCTATAAAGCATGTGCTGTTATATATATTTTTTCTTATCATGTCCAAAGAATTTCTTAGCCAAAAGATTGGGCAGAAATGCACTAGACTTCCATGATGATTGGTAAGGGAATGATCTATGGCAGCCCTGAGTTTTCTGAGCCTAAAGTGAATTTCTTACCAATTACTGAATGTTAACCGAACATTTATGAACACATGTCATATGCTCCCTCTAGGATAGTACAGAACCTCAAGAAATCTAGGAAAATGGCCAAATTCTTGCTCTGGATTGTGGCTTTCAACAATAATTGACATGCAAGTTGTTGAAGAGCTTGTGGCTGCTTCTGTCAGAAAACTGATATATAAATTTGTGGAGTATCTATCTGATCTACTGTGGCTCTTACAAAATTAAAGCTTGTTAAATTACATAAGTATATTGTGAAAATGATATATTCTTGCTGAATATGCTAGTTTTACTCTTTTACCTACTGTTTTAGAATATGACAGTAGGGACACAGCATTTTAATAAACTTTACATTAAAACTTCTCCTATAAATTAATCTGAGTGTTTCACACTAAAACAGAGTATTTTTAAGTATATATCAAGTTTCAGCTATACTGATTCATTTTTAACTTCCTAAAGAAGATTTTTAAAAGCTTAGACTGTAGCTATCAAGATTTGTAATTCCGCTAAAGCCTGTTATATAATCCTGAAAATGTTTAAGTACATCACATGTAATTTAAATTATTGAAAAGTTTATTTTACACTTCTTGAAGACTCAGAACTCCTTAAATTTATTTCACAAAAGGCCCATCTTCTCCAGAATAAATTTAACTTGCCTCATGCCACTAGTATTTAGAAAGACTCAAATTAAGTGGAACATAGCTAAATTGAACCTTTAATTAACTCGATTTTTTTTTCTTTTTGCTCTACTTTTGGAGAGCATAAAATAACTGGAAAACAAACAAGATAGCAAGGATTTGTTTTAAAAATCTGCCTTCAAGTTGGTGCTGGGGGTCAGTGAATAGCTAGCCCAGTTTGCATATTACAAAACTATAAAGTTATGATCCATAACAATGTTCTCGGTTCATGAAAGAAATATTACATTTTGTTTGATATACTTTTATTTGCTAAAGCAGAAAAGTGAGCTAATAGATGTTCAGAATACTTCCAGCAATGAAAGATTGAATCAGAATTGGTTTCCTCATTATCATTCTGAAAACCAAGAAATTAAATTAACCTAAACTCATTTTCACCTGAGCATTCTAATTAATCAAATGGATTAACAAACGGATGGGTAAGAGATGAAAAATACTTATGGGAGAAAAGGAGAGGCAATACTTTTGGTGAGAGAAATTGCTCACTTAAAACAGCAATAATGCAGACTACACATTTACTGAGAGCCGCAGAGTCCTGTTCTTCTCATCTTTGCCAACAGATTTCCCTTCATCCTGGTGTCACGCACACCTTTTCCAGAAATGTTCCAAAGACTATTCCCATCTGACAGATTCTAACCAACTCCACTCTGCTGCAGTTACTCTTTATTGTAACATCTTTAATAAATACATACAGTCAGCTGTGTCTGTGCAAGATATTTTCCTTAGCACCATAGAAACCCACTCTCCTATAGGCTTGGCTCTTTTGTTATACCTTATAGTTCTCTGCCCCTGAGGATTTGCAAGTTAGGATACTTCATGTGTCCATTTTCTTCAAGAAATGCTTACCAAACACAGAGAAAAAAAAAATCTCTAAACTGATTCTCAATCACCATCTTCATTTACTTACTGACCTTCCTACTTCCACAAAGAATTTGAGGGAAACTAAAAGGTGCCATTACAAGGAAAGCTTCCATAGAAAAGGGACAGAGGTGGAGAGGGAGAATTCTATCAGAAAAAGTATTTAAGGGAGGCAATTTGACCTGAACCAAAAGATATCACTGATATTCATAGTAGGACAGAAAAAAACCAGGAAACTTGACAAGTTCCCCAGTTCCTGTTTGATTAAAGGCAGTAAGTCAATGCATCAGGAAAACCAAACATCATCTCTGGGCTGAACTGAAGAGGTGTTTTCCACTGTGGTCATTTGTCTCAGGACTTGTCACATGAACAGCATTTGGGAGATATTTGTTGAATGCTGAGTAGTGACTGTAGTTGGGATGTAGCTGATGAATGGGACCTGCTGGGGAGACAGCTCCTGGCTGTCCTTGTCCTCCTCCCACTGGAAAGTTCCCTTTGCAGTTGGCTGAGCGCTACATACTCCGTGTCCATCTGAGATGTGTCTCCTGAGTGCTCCCCAGGCCTGCAGCTCACCTGGGAGCCCAGTTTGGGCCTTCATCTTGTGCACTTTCAGAAGCCTCAGGGCCCAGCCCAGTATTCTCTTGTTTGGACTTTCCTTTTCTTTGCTTGTTGGGTTTTGTTCTGTTTGTATTTCTTGGTTATCCCTCCATCGCTGTTGCCATTTCTCCCCCAATTCTCTAGTAACAGAAATGAGTGGTAGCAGTTTTTTTTTAAACTGAAGTCTTGGGAGTAGCAGTTGGGGAACTATGGTACAGAATAGGTAAACAGTTACTATCTCTCTAGAGATCACTGTGGTGAAGACAAGCCTTCTGTTCTGCCTGTGGCATCGTCTAGAGCTGGTGGCTCCCACCTGAGAGCTGCCTCAGAATTCCCTAGTTATGCAGAGTGGCTAGAGTCTCTGCCTCCCTCCTCCCCTTTGAGACAGCTCAAAGGCCCATCTTTCCATAACCGAAAATGTATCTGAGGTATTTTCCAAACAAAAAGAGGAACCATCGCTAAGAGAAATGTTGTCTTCCTGGAACAACTGGCCCAAATTGGAATCCGATTTTAGAATAATACAAGTTTCCTTCCGGCTGCACACACATAGCTCCGTGAACGGGGTCCTGAGAATCAGGTGGTGAACCTCCAGTCTCCTGGGAACTTTGACCAATCAGAATATTCCCATTTCCTCCTGCAGGAAAGGAGGTCTCTAGGGACCCCTGGTCCTAGAAGACAGCCTCATGGAGGAAAAGGCCCTTGCCCTCCAGCCTGACTGACCTTGATTTAACTTTTCTCAACACTCATTACCTTGCCGTTTGCTCTTGGGCAATTGTCAGAACCTTTCTGAGTCTTACTTTTCTCATCAATAAAATGGAGAGAAGAAATCTTAACCTTGTGTTGTTACGTTCCATTTTCCCTTCAAGGTGACTTTTCATTTTTCTAGACAATTTTTATTTTAAGCTTTCTCTCTCATCGTGCCTGCCTGAATACCCATCACTGGGCTAAACAATCCCCCCTCCCCCCTGCCCTCTAAAACCCTGTTTGTTTCTCAGAGTCCATAGTCTCTTAAGGTTCATTTCTCCCTCCAATTCCCCCACCCCCATTTTTCCCTTCCTTCTCCTAATTTCCTTCATGCTATTGCTTATGTTCCACAAATAAGTGAAACCATATGATAATTGACTTTCTCTGCTTGACTTATTTCACTTAGCATCATCTCTTCCAGTCCCATCCATGTTGATGTAAAAGTTGGGTATTCATCCTTTCTGATGGCTGAGTAATGTTCCATTGTATATATGGACCACATCTTCTTAATCCATTCATCTGTTCAAGGGCATCTCGGCTCTTTCCACAGTTTGGCTATTGTGGACATTGCTGCTATGAACATTGGGGTGCATATGGCCCTTCTTTTCACTACATCTGTGTCTTTGGGGTAAATACCCAGTAGTGCAATTGCTGGGTCATAGGGTAGCTCTATTTTTAAATTTTTGAGGAACCTCCACACTGTTTCCAAAGTGGCTGTACCAGCTTGCATTCCCACCAACAGTGTAAGAGGGTT
>NC_138376.1:125856865-125898690 GCF_054177405.1 Leptonychotes weddellii
TTGGATCTCATTGATAGCATTTTTAAGTTCTGCCAATTCAGTTTTCATTTCTGCCCTTAGAGACTCTATGTTGCCATTAGTTGATTTCTCCATTCTAGCCATTGTCTTCACAATTGCTAGCCTGAATTCCATCTCCAACATCTTGGTTATATCTGCATCCATTTGTAAATCTGCAGCATAAGTCATAATCTCTGAGTCTTTTCTATTTTGGGGGTTCCTCCTCCTAGTCATTCTGTTGATGGGTGTTTGAGGGAATGTATAGAGTCCAAATTATTGACCAGAACCCAAGCAAGATGCACCTGTTTTATAGGGACCTTAGGGTTGCTGGCCTCATGTTTTTCCAGCCTGTCTTCTGGGAGAGGGGCCTGCCGCACTGTTACTCAGGCAATCCTGTTTGGGCGGAGTTGCCCTGCCCCCCTGTGGCGGGGGATGGGCTCAGCGGGAATCAGTTTTTGGGGCTTTTGTTCTCTGGTGCCTTTCCCTGGCGGCTTTCCGGGTCTCTTCCACGAGTCAGAGCAGAAGAGACTGTTTTCAACCCTCTGCCTCAGAGCAGAGAGACCTCAGTCTGTTCTTCAGTGAGCTCTCCCGGCCACACTGTCTCCGTTTCTGTCCGTGCTGCTATAAACTGCAGTGTCCTGGGTTGTGCGCCCCTCCACAGGGCCCCCAGTCCTGCCTTCAGGTCGGGGCACGTCTCTGCCCTTTGTGCTTCTAAAACCGCCAGCTGCTTCCAGTTCGCACGCCAGACCCCACCGCTCCGGGTTTCCACCCAGGGGGCTGCCCTAAAGTCCTTTCCCCGCCGCTACCAGTCTGCAAGTCTGTGCCCCGTCCCCAGCGCCCAAGGCTGTCGCTCACCAGTGGTGTAGGATCCCCACAGCCAGGCACCCTCCCGCTGCTGTTTATCCTCCAATATCTGCCCGTGGAATCAGGGCTCCCCACTTCGTACCTCGAAACCAACCACCTGTGATATTCTGTTTGTAGAGATCCAGATCTTCTTACATCTCAGGCTGATTTCGTGGGTGCTCAGAGTGGTCTGGTAGATATCCAGCTCAATTCGGGGACCAGTTGAAATAGGGTCCCCTACTCCTCCACCATCTTTCCTCTCCTCCCCCATATCCTTAAAGTCTTAGAGCACGTTTTCTGAGTATATCCCAATAGAATACCTTGTCTGCCAAAGGCTGAAAGTTATTATTTGGGAATAATAAATCAGAGCAAAAAAGATGTAGAGTTCATGGTATATTATTAGTTTCAAGTTTGCTAATCCTTATTTTATGAGATTTAATTTTCATGATGTTTACTTTCCCATTCAGCCTATTGTCAGAAAAAAGAATGCTTTTTGTGTTCAATGAAGAGATAGGCCAGAGACTAATAAATGTGTGCTTTGCCCTTGCTTTAGATAAATGCGATAGTTAAAAGAAGCCATGGCAGGTTATTGGGGCCCTTATGTTTACCATGGTAAAATTAATACCTTACAAGTTTTCTAAGGAGTTTGTAAGATGTCACAGATTTATTTTTAATATAATTTCAAAGTTGGAAAGCTAAGAAATATGAACCTTGATTCTTGACAAATTCATTATCAGTAATACCGTATGCAGAACAAAATTACATGTTCAGCAAAAAAATAATCTGTCATAAGACTAAACTAATTTGCAAGTAATTAAAAATTTACCTGAAAATGTAATAATGAGTTCTCTTGAGAGTATATGGAACATTGATCACTCTATTAGGGCACTATAGTCTATATGGTTTTATAAAAATAAGGTGAATCTTAGAGTAATTGAGCTGGAAGATACATTGAAAAATCATCTGTCTGTAGGAAAGATGGGTGTCCACTTTTTGAAGTCTCTGGGGATAGAATGGAGACATTCTTGGGAGCCTCTGCTGGATTTTATTACTGTGGACATCCAGGTGACCGCCACTGTGTCACTGTGTTCACTCTCACATGTCACTGCATGACTTCAGGGCATTTTCACTTATTTACTTCTGCATACAGAGAGTGCTTGCAAAACAATTAGCATACTGCTCCGTAACTATTATGCGCTCAGATATTAGTATTTTTCTCTCTGTACATGAATTTTTGAGGGGTTAACTAGAATCTGGGGTAAATATTGGTCAATTAATAACTGTATTATTAAATCATGTCATTCTGTAAATATAGATTTATAATTCTAAGTAAATATTCTTTCCAATAATTGAATGTTAGGATGCTATTGCTATTACAAACACATACCAACAAAAATCATGTTGAATTGAGAATCAAGATGGAAGAAGATATCTAAATCTGTCAGTCTCCACTTACTTCTGTCTATGAAGTTGCCCTTTTCCAGACCTTCCTTTCCTGCCCAACTGGCCTTCATGCTTTAAAAAAAATAATATATACACAATTTGATTGAGTTATAATTTAACATTTTTGTATCTACCAATTTTTTGGAACATATTTGGAAAAAAAGACCCAGCAAGCAGAACATGATTACCTTGAGAAAATTTGGATGTATATTCACATGCCTCAATGCATATGTACATTAGGAAGTTAGAAACTCCTCTTTAAAAAGTATAATGAAACTTGTACGAAGTATATGAAACCTTCATAGGAAAGAAGAAAGTAGTTTATTTTTGTAGTTGGATTATCTTGGTAAACCTTATGAAGAAAAGGTACAGGTACAATCCACATTTTCCTAGCAAACACTTTTGGTTCCACTCACCACCAATCCCACTAAATGTACCTCACCCTTATACAGAAATAAGTGTCTTCCAAGGGCAGTTTGCCTACAGAGAAGTTTATAGAGATTCAGGGAATAAGTGTTCAAATGTAGTGCAGTACCTTATTATCTCTCATTATTATTCAGATTTTGGCCTCAAGGCCTGAATATCACTAGGTCAGAAGCTCAATTTTATTAGTACATTCGAAAAGATAATTAGTCAATTAGGAAGTGAAAGTACAAAAACTAGTTTAATGTGCAAAAAGCCATTTACAGGATAGTGTAAACCTGACTCTGATTCCAATTCTAGAAATTAATGCTAAGCCTGCCTTCTACCTGATATGTTTCCCCCCCTATCTAAGTATATTATTTATGAGATTTGGTTATCAAGAAATAAAAGAATATTGAATTCCAAGAGCAGTTGTTTTTAGGTAACAGATGGAATAAATTAAAGCTGCCCTATGAACAATTAAGTAGCTGGACCATGTGCCTTATGAGGGCACATGTCTGTTGCCACTAGTTCCTTGGTACCTAGGACAGTGCCCAGCATATAGGAGATACTTAACTGACTCACTCATTAAAGATGGGCCACTCATGGGCGCCTGGGTGGCTCAGTCGTTAAGCGTCTGCCTTCGGCTCAGGTCATGATCTCAGGGTCCTGGGATCTAGTCCCACGTTGGGCTCCCTGCTGGGCGGGAAGCCTGTTTCTCCCTCTCCCACTCCCCCTGCTTGTGTTCCCGCTCTCGCTGTGTCTCTCTGTCAAATAAATAAATAAAATCTTTAAAAAAAAAAAAAAAAGTTGGGCCACTCATTATTATTTTCTGAATTTTAGTGGTAGAAACTTATTAGATTTCTTATTAGACCCTCACTTTCATTCACTCAGCAAAGATGTTCAAGTCTTATCTGAGAATGCTGTAGGTCAGTAAGAAATTGTATAATTGTTCCTGATACAATGCTAAGTAGTTATGTAATCTGGTCAATTGCAGGGAACATTAAATAGTCAAAATGTCTAAAGCAAAGACTATTTAGAGATCACTAGGGGGTCATTACTAGATGTCATTGGTGATTGTTTAGGCAGGAAACTATCAGTGATGCAAACTAGGACAGCCTTCTTAGATCCTGATTAGATGCTAAATGCTATTAAATGCCCTAAAGCATAATAAATACATTTCATTTTATTCTAATCAACCTGGAAAGAGTTAACACTACTTCTAAAATATGCTAACTATTCTTCTAGATACTAGCTGGCTTAAAACCCAATTTGGCACCAAAGTTTTCAGTGATTCACATCTTATGAACAGGACATCTTTAAAAAAATTTGATAGGGTGATCCAACAGTAGGTCAGAAAAAATAGTAAGGTAGCCAGGGTCTTGGTGCCTACCATTCAGCAGCAAATGAAAGTGCTAAATAACTGCACAATCTCTATTAGATTTCTCGTAATTCAAGTTATCTTCTTTTCAATAAATATTAAACCAAAGCCAGAAACAGAGTTTATTGCTTACAAGTAGGTGGTGCTTCTGCTCGTGCACTTTCATGTCAGACCTCGTATTAACAATATTGATTATTGTAGGGATTTGTATAAACTCAATATTAGAATGCACTATTTTATACTTGCTTTGTATTCTAAATCAGACAGGTCAGTCAAAAACATGAGGGAGTAAAAAAAAAAAAAAAAAAAAAAAGCCCAGCTGAAGGATAGGTTGTCAAATAATTCAGAGATTTTTTTTTTTACACTTTCCTTCCCACCCAACCCAATGATCAGATGCCTTAAAGAAGTTTTATTAATAAGACAGACTGCTTTAATCTTTCCTCTCAAGCTTTATCTCCCAGTTTTCCTGTCACTTTGTGACTGTTGGAATATAATTTCTTATTTCTTTATGTCAATTAGGGCTTTGGGCCAGGGTTTGGGAGCATGAATCTTCCTTCTTAGGGTTTTCACACAAAGGCTCTGTACATAAGATGACAATAGAAAAATAGTAAATAAAGTGCCAGCTAATTAATTAGACTGGGAAAGTGCCCTGATAATCTTCAAATGCAGGACTTTTGTGAAAGATCATATGGCACCATGGCTCTTAGGCCAGAAAACTCATTATTTCTTTCTCTGAATCTCTGCCTAATGAACCTACAAACATGGAGATTAGATTAGATTAATTCTGTATAGAGAAAGGCCAATCAGAATCCCACAAGCACCTGGCAACAGAGGGAGGAATAGGGTGTGGCATGTACATGGGTGGACACATGCATGTACACACAGCCCCTTCAACTATAACTCTCATGCAGTATGGTGTTTGTGTATCTCCCATCCTTTCTCACTGAAGATTTTTTGAATCGCTAGTCAAAAGTGCCTGGAGGAACACAAGTTCTTCACTAGCTACCTGTCCTCTTCTTTATACGACATAGGGTCTATCATGTTCAAAGCTGGTCTTGCCTGCAAAGTTCTGCTCTATAGCTGTGTCCTTCACTCAGAGTGCTTAATACTAAATGCAAAGAATGATCAGTTTTGGTATCCGTTAATGCTCCAAGTTTTATTTTTAAATAGTTGTCAATGATTGTACTTCCAGGGAGATTTTCTTCCTTCAATAAGATCTTCTCTGTGCTTATCAGCTATTTGGTCTTAGAATTTTTTTTTTTTCCATTTCCCTGGAGCTTGAGCTCCTGGGTCTGTCTCTAATTACTCTATCTCTAAAGTGAACTGCAGTGTTGAGAAGGCACATCTCTATGCATTTCCTTCCCTAAATAGCCCTAGCTTAGAAACGGTCTCCTAGCTATTTGCCCCTTCACCGCCCACCTCCCTTCCTGGCAAAAGCTGTGCATGTCGCAGTGCCTCCTGGGCATCACCATAACCATGTGGGATGCAGCCGTGGGGTGGGGGGGTTTCAATATCCATGACCACCATTATAGGGGCTAATCACAAAAGAGAACAGTTTCAGGTGGAACCTCATGGCAATGACAAGAGACTTTAAACCACAGTTGAATTTTCTTCTGATAAGGGGGAAGCCAAGAATGAGAAGGGCAACTCCACTGGGAATCATTCTCTTCTCTTTTCTTTCCCTCTACTAATGAGGAGGAGGACATGGTGACCACAACTGCCAGCAGGTAAACTCATCCACAACCAACAACAGAACCTTGTGAGTTTTCACTCTTTCTTGTGTGTGTCAGATTCACTCTAATACTCAGGAGTCCTCAATCACACATGGACTGATTGGGACCAAATACCCAACAAATGTGTTTATATTTTATAGAAATGTTTTAAGGAAAATGTTATGCAAAGTCTTTTGGTCCAAAATGGCCTCCCCACCTCTTATCTAGCACAGAATTGATATGTCATAAAATACCAGGAGAGGTGGGTTTTTTGGCTTATTTTTAAAACAAAGATTGGGGATCTTTTTTCTTTATGGAATTATAGTTACTGATGACCAGTTTCCTATCTCTAAATTATTAGATAGCAGTGGTCACCATGGTAACTAAGTTGAGGGCTTTAAATTATTTCTTATAACATTATTTTTGGAACTTTACCTACGGTGAGAGGTAGGTTCACTTAACTATTTACATTCTAAATTTAGAATGTACTTGGGGGCTCCTGGGTGGCTCAGTTAGTTGAGTGTCCAGCTCTTGGTTCAGCTAAGGTCATGATCTCATGGGTTGTGAGACTGAGCCCCGCATCATGCTCCATGCTCAGCACAGAGTCTGCTTGGGATTCTCTCTCTCCTCTCCCTCTGCTTCTCCTTTGCTTGCTCTCTCCCCCACTCTCTCTCAAATAAATAAATAAATCTTTAAAAAAAGAATGTACTTGGGAGTTATAAATACTATGAACAAAAACACAGTATTACTTTAAAATTCTGAGACTTTTTTTATATAAGGGAAATTAACTTTTAGATTTTTTTTTTTTTTTGACAGAGACAGAGATAGCGAAAGCAGGAACAGAAGCAGTGGGAGTGGGAGAGCTCCAGAGAGCAGGCTTCCCGCCGAGGAGGGAGCCCGATGTGGGACTCAATCCCAGGACCCTGGGATCATGACCTGAGCCGAAGGCAGACGCTTAACGACTGAGCCACCCAGTCACCCTGTAAACTTAACTTTTAAATGCTTGTACCTTTTAGTGTGGTGAGATACAATATCACAATTCATATTTTTATAATAAAATTAATAATTAATGTTATAACATTGAAATAGATATTATAACAACAGTAGTTTTTAAAAGTCATGGATGTGAATAATAATGAGAAGAAAATTATTATTATAAGCTTAATTTCTAATGTTTTTCCTTAAATAAAACTCAACTAATAAAATAGCTTAATTATTAGGTCTCTTTTGAATAAAATAATAAGAAACATTTTAATAAATAAGGGCTAAATATTTTACTTTTGTGGAGTGTTGATGCTTTTAAAAATATTGGTTAGAATGATGCGTTTCTGGTGATTTTTAAGGGGAAAGATAGTATCTATATCTATTTGTCTCAAAATTGTAACTATCTGTCTACAAAATTAGTCATATTGTACATTAGATATCATTAATACTATTAGGGAAATTTGGAAGTTTTTTGGTTTTTGAATTTGGACAGAGAGCCAATACATATGGACAAATTAAAAATTAATCCTCTAGCTTCATGCAGTATATTGCTTTTAGCTTGTAGCTTACCATGATTCATACCATGTTAAGATTAATATATGTATACATAAGCCCTACATCATTCTAAATCTTAGTGGAGTGAATGTTATGGTGACAAGTTTAACTAAGGATGTCTTGCTTTTCTTAGTTTGTGTTTCAGGAATATTACTGCTATTATAGAATGGTTCTTTGTATTTAATATAAAAATTTTAGTACTACTTAAATTTTTATCCACTGAATATTACATTTCCTGTGATACGTAATTGCATACAAAGGAACTTCAGACTGTTTTGACACAACCTCCCTTACCTTAAAAATTTAAAAAAGCCTCTTAGTTTGCACAATATTCTTCATAAATTAAGCCCTAATGTGATTATCCATCATTTCACAAAAGAACATATTAAGCGCCATGTAAAATATATATTATAAAATAAACACTTTATTGCTAGTTGTACCTGAAGAGGCATAACCTATTATTAACATTAATTAAAAGTCTTAAGTCCTCTATTCCATAGAAATTATCCTTCGCTGGGCACCTGGGTGGCTCAGTTGGGTTAGCGTCCGACTCTTGATTTCAGCTCAGGTCATGATCTCAGGGTTGTGGAATCGAGCCCTGTGTTGTCAGGCTCTGTGCTCAGTGGGGAGTCTCTTTCTCTCTCTCTCTCCTTCTCCCTCTGCCCCTCCCCCCACTTGTGTTCTCTCTTTCTAAAATAAATAAATAAATCTTAAAAAAAAAAAATTTGGGACACCTGGGTGGCTTAGTCGGTTAAACGTCTGCCTTTGGCTCAGGTCATGATCCTGGGGTCCTGGGATCAAGTACCGCATCAGGCTCCTTGCTCAGCGGGGAGCCTGCTTCTCCCTCTGCTTGTGCTCTCTCTCTCTCTGACAAATTAATAAATAAAAAATCTTTAAAAAAAATTGTCCTTTGCGGAGGGAAAAGATAACACAAAAGATGTGGTAAAAGTATGCACTTACCTCCCCCTTCATGCTCAGTAAGTTTAAAGTATTAAAAGTTTTGTTGTACCTATTGGCCAAAAAGTAACCATGGCATGATTTTTAGCCTGACTGGCCTGGTATCCAGTCTCTGTCTAGGCATCCCGCTTCCATACTTAGCAGTCATTGGTGGTAGTGCAGAGCTGATGCTGAAAATGATCTATTCTGTTCGTTTGGATCGATTCAATACAGTTGCAGTATACAGAAATTAGAATGAATTCAATGAAGAACATAGTTAATCTAGTAAAGGTTTTAATCAGTGGTTAGGGTAAATAGGAGACTTCACTCATTCAACAAATATTTATTGAGAATCTGCTTTGCGCCAGGCCTTGGACTAGTTGATGCAGAGAGGACAGTGAGTGAGGTAAACAGAGACAGATATAGCTTTTAATCAACTGGGAGGTGAGAAGGAACAGTGGTCCATAAGCTTACAGAGCTGTGTAGGTTAGTGGGAAGAACACTGAACTTGAATGAGTTAATTCTCTGAGAGTCAGTCTCCGGATGTATCTATAAAATGCCTCTGTCATAAAGTGTCTGTAGGGATGTGTGCGGGAGTATCTTGTAAAGCACTTAGCAGGGCACTGGCATATGGTAGGTACTAGGTACTTGGTAGCCCCCTCCCTCTGTGTCAGGGTCAGACCAGGCCATTGGAAAAGAAAAAAGTCAATTCTTTGTGGCTGCCTCTGCCATTATGGAACCTGTTGTGTCCTCCACACTGGGCTACTGTTTTGTTTTGAAACAGGAAAGACACCGGGGGGAAGAGAATGGGTGGAAACGGGCTTGTATGGGGAATGGTTGCCTCTGACGTGCCCTTGTGTGGGAATGAATTTTCAGCTGGCAAGCATGGTCTGGGAGAGGGAAGGTCTCATCCTCTGACCTCTGATGGCAGCTTGTGTTCTTGTCCCCGCATAAAAGATAACTATGCTGGGAACTGTTGGATTTTTAATTCAATTCAGCAAACACTTATTTAACACCCGCCACATGAAAGGCTGAGTAACTTGCTCGGAGGTTTGTGGGTGATATGGCCCCTTACTGGAATCTACTGGAAAGAATTATCCTGTAGGTGATGTTGGTTTTTGATAGATTTACTTAGGACCTTTGTTAGATATAATGAAATACCAGTGTGTATTTCATCTATTATAGAAAAAGCAAAGGAAGAGAAAGGCAGAAAGTCTCTCATATAATCTACTGCAGAAGAATGATTGCCTTGTAGTGTTTAGAATATCTGTGGGGGACGGTGGCATGCAGCCAAAGGTTCTGCGTGTTTATGGAAAAAAAATGGTGAAATATGTATTTTTTTTATTTTTCAGGTAACTCTAGATTATGTGGAGTAAGGTCAGCCATGATTATTAAACAAGAATATTTTTTACAAGATAAAATGAAAATTATATTCCTTTTAGAATAAAACTTATCTTAAATTTCTATAAATTTATAGAATTATGTAATTATAAGAAATCTATAAAAGTCTATAAATTTTTATAAATTTATATTCCTTTTAGAATAAAAGGAATCTTGGGGCGCCTGGGTGGCTCGGTCATTAATCGTCTGCCTTCGGCTCAGGTCATGATCCCGGGGTCCTGGGATCGAGCCCTGCATCGGGCTCCCTGCTCGGCAGAAGCCTGCTTCTCCCTCTCCCACTCCCCCTGCTTGTGTTCCCTCTCTCGCTGTGTCTCTCTCTGTCAAATAAATAAAATCTTAAAAAAAAAAAAAAGAATTACAGAATAAAAGGAATCTTAAATTCCTATAAATTGTTATGCTTCATACATAACTATGCAGTAAAAAATAAATTGCACTTATCTGAATTCTTCCTCCTAGGTGCCCTAAAACGACAAGTCACTTTAATACTAATGGGGCTCCATGTAAGCTAGACCATGTTCCATGGCAGCCAGATCTGAGATGTACAGTAAAGCACGCATCAGAAATGCACCCTCAGTCCATGCTAGCAGTATCGTCTTAGAGGGGGTTAGGTGTCCATAACACCGTACATCTGTGTCCACAGAGAGATGAATATTCTCGATATTATTTAGATATGGGTATCATCTTCCTGGCCATGGCAGCGGCTAATGGCAATGCTGACAAGGCTATGTAAGTATGACATTGGCTTTAAAAACCCAGTAAATGGACCATGGTCTTGGCCAGCTTCAATGCACATACTTTATTCTGTGGATTATGCCTATTCAGAGTATATTAAAACTTAAAACCTGGATTTTTAGCTTGGGGCCTTACTTCAAGGTTTGCCTGATGAGTGGCTTCAAAAAGAACAAATTTACAATGATTGCTGCTTATTAATGACCCTATTTTCCTTTGGGGCTACAACGGAGGTCTAGTTTTCATGTCTAAGCCACACATATATCTCCACTAAAGATAAGTGCTTAGGAAAAAAAATGGTATTAATGGCCCTGATTCCATGGGAAATTTAAATTAGGAGGCAGAGAGTTCTGTACCAGCGCTCCAACAACTGCGTGTGACTGGGGTATAAAGAAAGTGGTATCTCCAGTAATAATGTTCGAGAGGTTTGCAGAGGTGTGCACCTATTGATCTTCACCTGGGCCGAAGAAAGGGGATCCAAAGGGTGCTCTCCAACACAATAGACCTGTTGTGTCTTGTAAAGAATTCCTGCGGGATGCATGACTCCTGAGGAGTAGATCCGCTCACTTCTGATGAGACTCATCCCTGGGAACACTACCCCTGGGGAACACGGTTTTCTCCCAAGTCCAGGCCTTTGCCGGCCTCTTCTTCTGCGCCTTCCTCAGATTTCAAACTCCCCCCACTCTTGTTGGGAAGCCTTTTCTGACCTACCCGTGAACCACCCCCACATCCCCTGCACGGCTCCATCTTGGCACTCCCCACCCTGAATACTTATTTCCTAAACCCCCATTGACTGAATCTGTCCGGGGTGGGGCCCAAGCATTTTTGTGGACATTGGCCAAGGCCAGGCTTGAGATGAACTGTCTGAGCTCAGACTCTGGGCAGGGCCATGTTCCTTTCATGCAGCGCGATACCCCCGCCCTCTGAAGACTGGGCATTTGAGTACTATTTACTAAATGTAACTAATTTTTAAATAGTTGAAACAATAGTAAAGTCCTAAGCTTCATTATGTCACTACCAGATTTTTTAGCTGACCACTGGTTTATTAGACTTTTTAAAACATGCTTTCACATAATTTGCTGATATTGTATTACACATATTTGCTGATATTATAGCAACTGCATATAGGAAGTGTCCGATAAACAAGTTTTCCCTGTCATTCCTTTTGTGACATAAATCATCAGGGTCTGTTGTCTCTTTTGCTGGCCATTATTTAAATTGTTAGATTTTTTTTAAAGTATTGTTGCTCATAATTACAAAGACAAGTTTTCTGATAGTTATAAACTGTCTGGCACATTACACATGTCTTCCCATGTCCTAGATTCTTTGGGTTCTCTGCTTATGTACATTGCTTTCACAGTGTTACCCAGTTTAGAGATTGATTTTATATTTCACAATTTCTTTAAGTTATATCTCTGATTTCAGCAGTTCCTTAATATTTTGCAGTCTTAGGGCAAGTTCAGTACACTTGATCTTTATTCAGCAAGGGTAAACACCAGTGGTTCAGAATGCATCAAATGATTTTCTTTGAAGTATACATATATATATACACACACCATGCAGAGATAAATGAGAGGTGACAGATAGCAAATTATAAAACAAACAGGAAAAAATGTTAATAGGAGGTGAATCTGGGTAAAAGGCATGTGGGTGTTATTTCCACTATTTTTGTTTCTGCAACATTTTGTAAATTTGAAATTATTTCTTAACAGCAAAAAAACCCACAAAACCAACAAGCAAACTTCCAATTACTTCATAAGCCCTAGTACATGGTAAAAGTGCTTTGCACTTAATTAGGAATAGAATGGTGTTTGTAGGGCACCTGGGTGGCTCAGTCTGTTAAGCGTCTGACTCTTGAGATCATCTCAGGCCATGATCTCAGGGTCATGGTATCCAGCCCTGCTTCAGGCTCTGCGCTCAGCAGGGAGTGTGCTTGAGATTCTCTCCCTCCCTCTGCCCCTCCTCCCACCCGTGCTCATGCTCTTTAAAATAAAAATAAATAAATCTTGAAAACAGTGTTTGTGGTGAGCCTAAAATACAGAATAACAGTGTCCATATGCCACCTCCCCTCACGTAGCTATGTGTACGTGAGGGCGCATGTATGACCGCGTGCGGTGGTTCATTTTGGTGTGTGTATCATCAGCTCCACTAATGAGTAGCTGGTCTCAGCAGTAAAAATTCAGTGGGGCTGGGCGCCTGGGTGGCTCAGTTGGTTAAGCGACTGCCTTCGGCTCAGGTCATGATCCTGGAGTCCCGGGATCGAGTCCCGCATCAGGCTCCCTGCTCGGCAGGGAGTCTGCTCCTCCGTCTGATCCTCCCCCATCTCATGCTCTCTCTCATTCTCTCTCTCAAATAAATAAATAAATAAATCTTTAAAAAAAAATTGTATCTAACCAACGTGTAAATATTTTGTTTTTACTGGTGGGCTGAAACGTCCAGCTCTGTGCCTATTCTGGCAGTCTGTCTGCCCCAGCACCATCCCCCAGACGAGATCCTGACCCAGCCTCCTCTCTCCAAGATGGTGCCCCCCCAAGGGGATTCCTGGGACACACTCGTTAGGGCGCCTGGGTGGCTCAGCTGGTTAAGCGACTGCCTTTGGCTCAGGTCATGATCCTGGAGTCCCGGGATCGAGTCCTGCATCGGGCTCCCTGCTCGGCAGGGAGTCTGCTTCTCCCTCTGATCCTCCCCCATCTCATGCTCTCTCTCTCTCTCTCTCATTCTCTCTCTCAAATAAATAAATAAAAAATCTTAAAAAAAAAAAAAATTCAGTGGGGCCGAAGATTTCAGGGACCCAGGCTTATATGTTAGCATAGCGTGAGCCCAGCCCATGCAAATGTACGGAAACTGTGCCACGTAATCCACAATTCCTGTGAGGGAGGTGCTCTCTTCTCTTGTCCAGTCACGATAGACATTATGGAGCACTTGCGCAGCTTCAGAGGTGGAGTAGAGGTGAGTGTTAGCCATGTCGCAGCAACCATTTAAGATGCCACCATCACCTTAATACCATTTTCTGAGTTACACTTTGGCCTTGTTGAGGTTGCTTTACACATAGCATTTCAATAAACACTACAGGGATCATAAACTGTGACCAAGAAATGTTTTTCTCCAGTCATCTGTAGCATTTAGCATTTTACCAACCCCCCTTCTGGATGCTCTCTTTTCCCTTGCCTGTCTTGGTAACTCTATCTCCTGGCTCCCTCCGGGCCTCTCCGTCCAGTCCTTGTCAGGCTGAGACCTGGCTCACCCTCGTCTGCCTTCCCGTTATCTGCATCTTTCCTCCTGGGCCACTATGCTGTCTGCGTTTATTCCGAGTTGTTCTTTTCCAAAAGCCTGTTTTATTCTTATGTATCCTGTGACCTGTTGGTGCCTTGTATGACTTAACATCAACATACGGCACGGCATCTCCAAGCGAGTTCAGACGTCTGTGCCTTCAGTCCTTGAAGTGTAATGATCGTTTCTGTGGCAGCAAAAGACAGAAGACACTTCCCATAGCTCTTCAGCTCATTTTGTTTATGTAATTATTTTAGTTTTCAAGTGTTTGCTCATTGCTAAAGTTTTGGCTATAGTTATGTCACAGAGAGGAAACTTATTTTCATGTTTTATTTTTGTTACATGAATCTGGGGGAAAGTGTCCACTCCTTCATAATTATTAGTCACATCCCTTTGCTTTTTCCTCGAGACAAGCATGCAGGGGTGAGAACTATAAATTCTAGATAGTATTAACTTTTTTGTAATTTAAGTAATTTCTAAGAGAAAGGAAGAAGAAATGTTATTTGTGAAATAATTGTGCAACCTCAATTATATTTGAATTGTTGCTTTGGTATTGGGGAAGTGTTCTTTATCAGCTACCAAACTGAGACAAGTTCCTCGTGGATGGTCTTTGTCAATTAAGTGAAAGATGGCTTAAGTGCATAATGGGTGTGTGACTTCCTATGTGTTCTTTGCAATCTCTGAAAAAACTAATGGCAGATGCTATTCTAAACACATGCCCCCAACCCCCAGTGCATGTGACCACAAATGTTTTGGGGATAGTACTGCACGTGACCTCTGCAATTGTCAAGGTATTTCCAGGGAATCACTCTTCACTGTCAGACTTCCTACAAATATTCAGAGGGAAAGAACTAAAGATATTTATGAGACTTCTCTCAGGATGTCATATGATATGTTAAGAAACGTAGCTATTTTTACCATCAAAATCTAAGTTGAATCTTGAGGTAATCCCAGAAGTCCTGTCCTCGCCCCACCATCATCCTCGAACGTGTTTCACAGGGTCAGGTTTAACCACTGGTCTTGGTTGACAGTGTGCTCCGTCCCTGAGCATGGGGCGAGGTACTGATCTTTTGTGAGCTGTCTGTGCTAGCACTCACTGAGACAAATACTCGGCTCTGGATCTGTGGCCACATCCCTCACACCCAGACAAAAGTCCGTTTGGGCCCATGGACTCTTCTTGCATGCTGCGTCAACCACAGCCAGGATGCGTTTTGCTGGAGTCTCTGGAAATTCTCTCTGCATTCCTCTGCCATCCATGGAATCATTCAGCTGCTTCTGGGTCTAAGGGAAGCAGAGCTATTTCTACTCCGACTGCTGCCAAGCCCTTCTGGCCTGCAGAGGAAACAGGGATTTTGCTCCCTTCCTGGGCTTTTTCCAGGAGAGAGGTTACAGATCATTTCTGTTCTTAGGCTTATGTCATCTCCATTCCAAGATCTCAGCCTTTGGGAAATGTGAAGAGAAAAGAGGGTCAGAGGAGGTCTTCTAGGCTCACCATGGTTGTCTCCTGCCTCAGCCTAGAGAATACCCTCTGGCCTTGGAGGATAGGGGGACTAGAGTATGTCCTTAAGCAGACATTTCCATATAGAGCTCTGGGTTCCCATCGACATTCTTCAGCTTTGGAAAAACCAATGCCCAGGAATTTAAAAGACAAAAGTCTTTTCTCTAATTTTCTGCTATAACAACCCTTCCCTAATGCAACAGGATCTATTTGCTGCCTCAATAGGAAAGAGGGTCAGAATTTATAAAAATTAACAAGGAAAGAGGGCATAGGAAAAATTTCAAAATAATATCCTTCCATGGTATCATTACTATGACCATGGTTATCAGATTAGAAGCTTTCTTATTAGGCTAATTTTGGCATTTAGACTCAATTCTCCTGTGATAGAGAAGTATAAAATTATCATAAACATGAGCATTATAATAGCAACATAATAATGACACTATAGGAATGTCAAACTGGATTAGATGAAGAAGTCATCTCACTCGATAAGCCATTATGACCCTCAAGCTTTTGATGTACATTTTCAGCTGTTACTCGTCAAGGTGGTTATAGTAATGAAGAACACTATTATTGATCTATAATATACGCTCTATTTTAAGTCTGTTCAGATGATACCAAATTTTCTACACCATTGATTCGTTTAAAAAAGAAATCTTTCCTTGAATTCTGCTTGCCACTAATCAGGCTATTATATTCAGTTTTTTAGATAGGTTGACAAATTGAAAATCCAGCTTTAAATGTTGCAGTAGTTTAAAAATAGAAGTCTTTTACTTCAAACTATTCTGAGTTGCTGCTTTAAGCAATAAAAATGTACTTTATAGCTTGTTAACCTAGATCTCATGGATATCCTTTCTACAATAATATAAGTAGATCATTGTTTACTGTCTAAATCAGACTTGTCAGAGCAATGCTCTCTAGTGATTTTTTAAAGTCAGAGTAAACTGATACATTCTGTCTTCTGTGATTATCCAGACTGGCATGGTGTTCTCCTTGTATACTTGTATTTTGAATATGAATAGCAATCTTTAGCTGACTTTAGCATTTTATAGAAATGTTTATATGTAACTTCTTTTATATGTAACTTATATGTAACTTCTACTTACATCAGCATCTACCAAATATGTTAACTGAGCTTTATAACCTGGTTATTTTCTGTTTCAGTTGCTTTTAAGACCCTTGAATGTGCACTCACCTACTTTATACTCATTAAATCAGAATATTGGAAGCTACCTTATTTTGAGGTACAACATAAAGCTCTAGAAGAGTTCAGTTACTCCACATTTTAACATAATCTACTCAAGGTTAGAGCATGCTGCAAAAAAGCAGAACATGTCAGGAGATAAGGTAAAGGTGACATGGAATTTTATGACCCGAAATAAAGTATATCAAACTGATTAGGAAGGTCTAAATACATCTTGAAAATTGACAGGTATTTTAGGAAGAAATGATGAGTCATTAGAGCTGAGGCCAGTTAAATTAGGAGATTAAAATATATTATTCTGAGGGCCTATTGTCATAACTTGCAGTTTGGTATTGAACACAAAATCCAGTTTAGTTTTAAAACTTTAATTAACCATTACTTTGGATCCTTACCATCTTTTTATCAGTCCCAATAGAAATATATATATATATATATTATTTGATCTAACAGGACAATGTGTAGTACAGAAATCATCCTCTCTGTGTTCTATTGTGAAATCCTGACCAGCTGTGTTCTTAATTGATTTTCTTCTTTTTCGCTCCAGGATCTTCAAACTCTCCTTTCGTGTGTGCATGTATGTGTTAATTTTTTGTTTTGTTTTCCTAGCTTTTTACCATCATCAGTTAAATACTCTAGTATTTACATTTACCACAATAAAAATTGTTTCCTTGACCCTAATTTTCTCTCTGGATACTGTCCCAGGGCTCTCCCTTCTTCAGAGCCAACCCCTGCTAAGGGTTTTGCTTCTACTCAGTGCCTTCACTTTCTCTCTTCAAGATCACTTGGATAAGGGGAAACTTCTGCCTCTTTGTCCCCAACACCAAAAAGGAGGCCTAGGGCCTGATTTACTTTATGAATATTGGAGAGAGTATGTGCCCCACATGGACGTTCTCCTGGATCTTCATATCACATACCCCACAAATCAGCTTTCTGAGGTAGAAGCCAAACCAACAGGTTATGTTGGAAGCCCTCCAGCAAGCTAATGTTCACACTCAACCCTGAGGACCCCACAACCTCTGTGACCCTTTGGACCACAAGCCTCGGTGACTGATGGTTTTGGTGACTGGAGCCTGGAAAGGGAGCCTGGAAAGCCACCTCCCGGAAGCGCCCCATAGAGTTTAGGTCTTGGACCTCTTTAATCAGCTGCCAGAAACACCTCTTTTGCAAAGCAGCTGTTAGCTTACAACTGGGCTCTTGTCAGAACTGGGTGCCTGATCCAAGGAGGACTTGCAGTTCTCTGGCCTAATACTCACATTTTGCCCTGAGTCAACTTGGACACAAGGACCAAGAGGTAAGAAGGGCCCAAGCAGCCTCACTTGTCAAGTGAGTATTTTCAGGAACACATCTGTCCTGACCCAGTAGCATTACAGCTTTATGTGAGAAACTGACAGCCATCCACTGAGAGAAATGTATCTCCCACTCTGCCACCTGAGGCAAAGCTGGTGGCTCCGTGGGGCTCCCAATTTACTAACTTCCTGGGCTCAGTTCACTGGAGACTGGGAGAAGCTTAGACCCACTCGGCTGCTGCAGCAGTTCAACTCCAGCTCCAGCTCAGCAGAACTAAAACTGGAAGTGGTTGCTTTGTTTGATGGGCAGAACTTAAGGCCGTTCTCAGCTCTAGCCCATACTCCTCTTAATAAGCCTTCTTATATGTTTTCCTGATTCTTTGGATGTTGTCAGTGGCCTAACTCTTTGGTCTGCCACTAGAAAAATGACAACTGGCAGATAAAACACACCTATTTTGGGGGGACAGACCAAGCGACAAATCACACTGCTGATCACATCCTCTGGGTCTCTCATATAGAGGCCCATAGTGTGGATCTGTTCTCTGACGAAACTAACTGGAATCAAGCTACTGATGGAGCCTGTACTGCCCAGATAGCCACCATGACTGCCTGGACCCATCGTCCTGTTGGACGTGGCAGCATGGCCACCATCGTAGACTGGGCACAGAGTGAAGAAGGGAAGAACTCTGTTTCTGACACAAAGCTACCACTGCTTAGAGACTTGTGACCCATTTGTATCATAGGGGTATTTTTGCATGGGGCATAGTCCCACCTGCTCCTGGAAGACTGACCATATTGGACCTTTGGTTTCCTCCTGGGGCTGCTGGTGGGTGGTCCTCATCACTGCCAACATTTTTCAGGTTATGGTGTTGCTGTTTCAGTCTGATCAGCTCACTTCAGCCTCGCCATTGGGCCCTCAAAACAAATTTGTTCATTCTTTTGGTTCATGTTTGTCTGACAAAGGTATACCTTTTCATCAAAAAAATCACTCAAGAATGGGCTGATGGACCTTCTGCACTGCCTACAATCCACAAGCAATAGGCATTGTTAAGCATTGGGACAACCGCTTCAAAAATTAACTCAAAAAAATTCTGACTTTATCTCTTCCTGGTCCACACACTTTAGTAAGACCTGTTGGTCACTGAATGCATTTATCCCCAGAAAGGGATCATCTTCTCTTATCCACTTTCTGGGTAATGATCAGTATATAGGGGTGAGGAGTCATACAGACCTATTTTGAAAATTTGATAACCCACCCTGGTTATTCCTGGACATGATGCTTCTTTCTTTACCCCAACAGCAAAATTAGTAATACAAAATTTCAGGAAAGAGATTGCAATCTCTAAAGGCTGAAGGGTCAGTAAGGTTTTGAGGAAGAGATCCATTTGAGTGCATGCCAAGCCCAGTTGGCTATCTGCCCACCTATGAAAATTAGACCACTATCTGTGGTCTGCAGGACTCTTCGGTGTTCTCAGATGACACGGATTGCATGGTCTTAGTGACTTTTATAAAGAGTAAAATCTTCATATAAGTCATAGGTAAATGGTTCCTTTTGTTGATCTGGAATTCTTTTCTATTCATTGTCATATGAAACAAGCTTTGTGGAAGAAATTATGCCAACTCTGCAAAGAGTGTATTTTTAGAGAGAACATTTTCATTGAAACAGAATCAGAAATTTAACAACCATTTGGTAGAAATTGGGATCCTTGTTGGGATTTATTAGTAGTAGTAGTAGTAGTATTATATATTATAAAGACATTTACTAAACATAATAAAAGTGTCCATTAAGTACACCAAAAGATGATACCACTGACAAAAAGACATCAAAAAATATCTTTTTGGAAAGACATTTGAAGATTAAAATTAGACAATATACACCATCAAACAAAACAAACTGTATCTTCTAGGTGATTATAGAACATAATTTCAAGTGAACCTGTACTGTATTTGAAGTGATAATTCATGATAATGAAAGGAAAACATTGCAGCTATCCAGCGTAGCTCTCGCTGACATTTCACCCGAAGTTCATGGCCATGGAGCTCTATGATGGTCAGTTACCCGTATCTGAGGAGGATTAACTCCATGGCCTTACATCTCTTCATCTTTACTCGGCATCAGATGAAATTATTACTTACTTCTCTATATATTTTAAGGCTTTCTTATGAAAACACACTCTTTCGTCTAGCCTAATCTTGACAATAATGCCTCCCACTAAGCCAGTCAGTATTTGGATTGGTTTGCTTAATATTTCCACGTATGATGGCTTAAGACCTGTATAATCTGAAGATAAAATCTGCAATGTGTTTTATATATGGATATCAATCTTACTTCTCTCTGAAACCTTAGAAAAATCTGCACAAACGAATGGACTTCATACCATGCATCCAGCAGTCTTGACCAGAGCTATCTGATTGTCACTTACAGGATTCAACCAGCACCAGCGCATGGACTGTATACAGCAAGGGTGGGTTTTGGTTGCCTCCTCAGTGAATTTGCTGCTGCCTTCGCCCAAGGCAGACATCTATGTCTTTGTAATATTTTACGGTGAGGACAGTTGAATGTTTTAGCCAGGCCTTTCCTTTCTCTTACAAGATAATATCGTTAGCGATTAACCGGGAGAGATTATCCAGAGCGCATTACAAAGTGCTAACACAGCGCCCGCCTGATCCCAGTAGCTTTGCTTGCATCTATGCAGAGATGGGTTTGCCGTGAGGTTCAAAGGGCCAATCAGGCATGATTGCTTTTCTCAACCCTGGGAGGGCATAGGCAGGGCGTTCACATGGCCCTGTGCTTTTATAAAATTTGCGGCAGTGAGACATTTTAACTGCAGTCCGTCATTGCTGCCATTTCTCCTCTGACTCCCCCCTGCATCTCCCCTGCTGTGTTGTAGAATTGGAGTGGCGAGGGCCATTCAGGGATCTGGCTGAGGGAATACTGATGTGGACATACACTGAGTATTACCTGAAGGTCCAGCAATTGTGTCTCAATAGGGACATGTCCTGTGGTGCTGGCAGGAGACCCACGTGGAAAACAAGTTAGGAGAAACAAGCTTAGGAATGTCTGGAGCCAGAGCAAGTCTCTGATAAATTCTCAGATATGGAAGAATTACATGACTCATGGATGTGTAAGAACACTGTCAGAGGAAGGTTGTGTTCTCATCAGTAATGTGATACATGCTATTATAAAGGTATCCTATATTGATTTCTTTTTTTCATGTGAATTATGTAAAATAAAATTGATCACAGTCCCTTCCTTTGTAGGACAGCCATCTGTGGTAGCACTTCAATGAGCAAGTAGTCTGTGTGCAAAGTTGAATATTCTATGCCTTCCAACATATTCAACCATATCCTTTTTTTTTTTTAAAGATTTTATTTATTTATTTGACAGAGAGAGAGCAAGAGAGAGAGAGTACAAGTAAGGGGAGTGGCAGAGGGAGAGGAAGAAGCAGGCTCCCCGCTGAGCAAGGAGCCCGATGTGGGACTTGATCCCAGGACCCTGGGATCATGACGCCAGCTGCAGGCAGACACTTAACCGATTGAGCCACCCAGGTGTCCTTTATTCAACCATGTCTTAACAAGACTGATCGTCTTGTCCCAAAGCATTCTGGCACTTCCCAAATGGCACATTTTTTACCAAAACCAGTAGTTCATTAAGAGGAAGAGATAAATTCTAAATAGGAATAATGAATAGGCTCTCAGATTGAATACCCAATTAATGAAAAGAAGTGATGCATATGAACCCATCAGGAATAGATTTGAATCTGCTGTTTTGACATGAAGTTCTGACATCACGAAAGATAACCTCCCATGTTGCAGAGATGTACCAGTGAGCCATGGCCATGGGAGCCTGGTGACAAGCCAGTTGATGAGCGTCGTCAATCAGAGTGTGTAAGACTAGTTTCCATACAAGAAAAGTTGAAAAACCCTGAAGTCGTGTAGTTCTCATGTGAGAGAAATTTTGGATTTCCCTAATTTGACAATTCTAAAAATGTGCATGCTATAACCCATAATGAGTTGTGAAGATGAAAAGAAATTTTCGAACTATAAGTAATAAAAAAGATATTTAGATCAGTTGTCATTATTATTATTATTATTGGTGACTGAAGAAATTTTGAACTAGAAATCAGGTTGTAGGGGTCCCTGGGTGGCTCAGTCAGTTAGGCGTCTGCCCTCAGCTTGAGTCATGATCTTGGAGTCCTGGGATTGAGCCCCACATTGGGCTCCCTGCTTAGCAGGGAGTCTTTGTCTCCCTCTCCCTCCGCCCCTCCCCTGCTTATGCTCTCCCTCTCTCTCTCTCAGATGGATAAATAAAATCTTAAAAAAAAAAATCAGGTTGTAAAATTTTGTTGTGTTTCAGATATTTGGAATTATTACTAAAATCCACCAAATCTTGATAAAATATTAAAAGAAAATAGACTATTTGATAATATTCCTGTTTTACTATTTAATATCTAAATGCATTATTTAACTGATGTCTAATATGTACATTTGCAATTTCAAAACCTAAGAAAGTGGGTTTAAATCTCATCAGGTGTTGGGGCACCTATGTGGCTCAGTCAGTCAAGGACCGACTCTTGGTTTCAGCTCAGGTCGTGATCTCAGGGTTGTGATATTGAGCCCTGTGTTTCAGCTCAGAGTCTGCTTAAGACTCTCTTTCCCTCTGCCCCTTCCCCCCGCTCTCTCTCTTTCTCTCTAATCAATAAATAAGTCTTTTTAAAAAATCTCACTAGGTGTTAAATATAAACAATGGTTTAATTCCAAGAGTGTTTATCACATGGGGCGAACAAGCACCAGGGTTGTCTCTGCAGCATCCCCACCCCAGAAGATGAACAAACTTGAATAAGTCTCTAAAGTGATTTCTTTTTGTGTGCTGAGTGTTTCCCAATTGTCTGGTCATCACAGTCCAGCGTTAATTGTTGAAAATTAGTGGTAGTATTGGGTGATGTGGCTTGATTGGTAGAACGAGGTGGTTGTAGGGAGATGAGGTGATCCATTACCAGGCAGTGTGAAGAGGAGAACGCTGGCATGAGGGAACATCACCAACAACCAGAAACCAAGGGCAGGAAGCAGCTGACCAGCCCCCAGCTGAACCTTACAGGTTTTGTGTGGGCCACAGCACCACACCAATATTTGCTGGTTGGATATGCAGAACCTCAGACCCATCCAGACCTTCTGAACCAGAATCTGTATGTTAACGGCCTCACTGATGACTTAGTGCACGCAAACATTTGCAAAACCCTGGACAGGAGATTGTCCTTCCGTTCTTCTGCCTTAGCCTTCGCTTTTGCTGTCCTCTGTGTAAGGAAGGCCTTCTTCCCAGCCAAGGCTAGGCTGTGAGTGCTGAAAAGATAAGATGCAGATAAAATGTGAGCTAAAATAATCACATGAGGCATGGAAAGAAATCTTGCTGGATGTGAGAAATATTAAGATGTTAAATATGTGCAAGCTTGTCGTCTGGGAGACAGAGGAGGATGACAATGAAATTAGAAGCCTAGTACTGATTGAGGTGTCTGGATGCGTCCGTTATCCCTGCTCTACAGAGAAGGAGACTGAGAAGGTCTCAGAGTTGGGACAGGCCCAGGCCAGCGTTCTTGACGCGGTAGCCTGCACACTCACCTGGATGGATGCAG
Source organism: Leptonychotes weddellii (assembly GCF_054177405.1). NCBI lineage: Eukaryota > Metazoa > Chordata > Mammalia > Carnivora > Phocidae > Leptonychotes > Leptonychotes weddellii. The sequence continues at coordinate 125,880,137 of NC_138376.1, forward strand.
AAGATGGCAACAGGGAAGGGTCAAATATGACGCCCAGACACCTGGGGACCAGAAAGGGACTTTTGTGGAGGAGGGCTGGGGAAGGGGAATCAGTTCAGTGTGGTGAGCCTGGGACGTGTTAAGATACCCTACAGAACTGACCTTCTGTTCTCCAGGAAGACTGGAAAGAGGAATCACACACACATGCCCACTTACAGCACTCACACCTCTTCCTCTAGCGTCCCTACCTTCTGAAACACCTATTTTATACCTTCTCTTCTTGTCTCAAACTTCCCTCCCCCACCTCACCCTTCCTTCTTCAACCACTTCTAAGGCATCCCATGCCTAGGAGGAATGATAATATGAAAGACATAGCTCCTGTCTTTGATGAACTTTAAATTTAATAGGAAAATATATGGATATATAGCTACTTAAAAGGCTTAAGCTAACAATATTACCACATGTAGTTATAACGTTTGAAATAGTTGACCATTTTCTCTTAAGAGTCTTCTCTTAACTTCTCTGGTATGTCTCTCTCCTGCATTTCCTACACTTTACTCCTTTCCTGACTTCTCTTCCTCCTCCTTCACCTGTGCTCAGCCCTAGATGACGGGGCACCGAAGGGCCCTTCCTCAACCCCTAGTCCCCATCTGTTTTCTTCCCTAAGGTAATAATAACCAATATCATGGCTTTAAATACCATCCCTATAACACTGACTCCCATATTGACATCCCTAGTCCCCCTCTCCTCTTGACCTTCAGATGAATATCTCTAAAGACCTACATGATATCTCCACTTGACTGTCATACCTCAAAGTTAAAATGTCCAAAATAGAACTCAGTTTCTCTGCTTCTCCCAACTCTTCCTCCAAAATGTTCACATTCCATCACAGTAAATGGGACCAATGTCTAACTTGTTGCTCAGATATGAAACTGGAAATCATCACTAATTCTTCTTTCTCTTAAATCCTCATATCCAGACTATAAGCACGTCTTAATAACTCTTTCTCCAAAATATATCCTGTATATAACCACTTCTCTCCATCTCCAGTACCACCTCCCATGTCTAAGCCACCATGTTATCTTGCCTGGATCATTGCAGTAGACTTCTCACTGGACTCCCTGCATCTGCACATGCCCCTGTAATCCATTCTCCAGCAGCCAGAGTTATCTTTTATATTTACATATCAGATTACAGAAGTTCCTGTCACTAATCCTTCAATAATTTCCTATTGGATTTAGAGTAAGATTCAGCATCTTCTATCCCACAGAGTCCTACATGATTTCATCCCCAATCTACCAATCTATTACTCTAACCTCATCTAATATTGCCATCTTTCTTATTCCCCAGGGTTCAAACACACTGCCCTCCTTGCTGTCCCTCAAATCTGCCAGGTCCTTGGTGCCTCAGGAGTTTCATGTTTGTTTTTCTTGCTGCCTGCAGTGCCTTTGCATGCCAGCTTCTTCTCTCCTATCAGCTTTAGCTCCAATGTCACTTTTTCCGAGTACCCATGCCCAAACACTTTATTTCCCTCAGTTACTCTCCATCTTATCACCTTGTTTATTTTATTCAAAAGACATCATGAGCTGAAATTATCCTGTTGGCTCGTTCTCTGTTTCATCACCGAGAATCCTTGAGATATGCACTATATCTATCTAATTTGCTTTAGTATCTCTCATGATTAGAATGTGGGTTTGATGTATATTATAAGCTCAATACTATTTAGTTCAAATGAATGAATATTCAACACATAGATACATAATACACATAACTTAACCTGACATAGAAAAGACCGGGAGAGATATGGCATCTATATTCTAATATTTAAAGGACTGTCATGAAGAAGAGGGATTTAATTTATGCTACATCACCTCCAGGAGATAAAGCAGAGTGAGAGGCAGAAGCTGACAGGGGCAAATATTGGTACAATTTAAGGGAGAACTTTCTAGCAATAACACCTGTCCAAAGTTTGGGTCCTGTTTGGGAGATGATGAGTTCCTTGTCACTAGAGCTGTTCACAAATAGACAGGGTGGCTGTGGGGCAGAAATGTTGTAAAGGAGATTCATAGCTTCTTGTAATAAATGGTTTTTAAGGTTTCTTTCAATCTTGATTGTCTTTAAGAAGTTACAGGCAGTGATTTTTCTTCAAGGTGCCTAATGTCCTGAGGTAATGAATAGATAGAGGTTAGGTTGATTAAAACATGGATCAGACTCTTTAGTTGAATACAATACTCTTCACCAAAGACTAAGTTTTCACCTATACTTTTTAAATTAAAGTGAGATGGAAAGAAAGAAAAACAGCAGCAAGTTATCCTCATCCTGTGAAGCTGCCTTCATCAGGAAGTCCTTACAGTGTCTGCTCCAGAATTTTATTCAGTCATATAAAAAGAGGAGTTGCATTGCTTTGTGGTTTCACTATAATTTTTACAACAAATTGATTTACCCACATTTGTCACGCACTTTATTCATTAGATTTCAAGTCATATGACTTTTGCCTCAAATCCATTCCTGACGGGTGAAGCGTGCCTCTACTGAGGATATTTGAAAGAACATGTTGAAGGCTCTGAAAATAATTTTGTAAGAGCATACCCAAAAAATATTTTGCACAATGACAGGATCATTAAAATACTTAGAGTTCCTTCCAAGGTGACTACTTGGTGACAAGCACCTATTGGATATATTGGTTCTTTAGAGTGTTAAAGAAACATACACAGACATATTTCATTAATGTCATGTGATGGGTGTTGAAGTGCACATGTGTATCAGATTACCAAAACTCTTAATAGTTTTTGTTTGTTTTGACAAGAAAATCATTGCTGAACGGCTTTGCACAGTGCACCCTTAAATATTTTGGTCTTTGCAATTGTAATAGACATTGATTTTGCCATTTTTGGAGATATTTTTTTTCATTACATTTTAAAAATTTATTATTGCGTTTCCTCTGCATATGCATGATCAGTGTGTAGTAAGGCCCTATATATGCTTATAGTGTATTCACAAAGAAAATAGCTGTTAGTCTGAAACAATCAGTTTGGATTTCCAACGGGTAATTTGAGTGGTTTGTAAACCTTTTAATGTTTTGTGCAAAATATGTGGCTGATTGTATACCTTCAAATATCCTTGAAATAAGATAGTTTATTTTCTATGAGTGATTGTAGAAATTCTAAGCATATACTCAGCATATAACATCTTCCAAATTATATTCTTTTCTATTTTTAAGAAATGAAATGCTCTTTCATGTCTAATTCTAATTTATCATTTTGTAGTGATGCCCAATGAACTGATATACCATTATCCTATCTTTAAAATACTCATGGCTTGCTATACTGACAATATATCAAAAGAAGAGCAAAACAAGGAACTGTATACAGAATACTTAAGTCAATTTTATCATTGATATGAGATTTTTAGGTAGAGACACTATAATTCTTAACAATAAAGGTACAGTATAGTTTGGTTTTGCTTGAGTTTTCAGATCAATTTTTTTAGACAAGTATAATCCTATAGTTTCATATTTGGCCAAATTATTTTCTTCTGAATCTCCCAAAAGGAAAATAAAGCATCCCTTTTATCAGTTTGACCCCGTTATGAATGTTGCCCTTGAGGCTTTGTTCCTCAATTCCAAAGACATTTTAACAACCATAATCCAAGAAAGAAAATCATATATTTATCATTTGATCATTTTCACAACTCCTACATTTCTGCTATAATAATATACCTTGGTGCTCATTTTTCTCAGCTATCAGAGTAAAGCTCTTAGATTGAACTCTTTCTGGTTATTTAAACATCCGAAAGCTGAAATCTTTTATTATTTCTACCTTTCCATTAAAGAAAAGATAACATTTGCCCATATCTTGATAAAATTGGTATCAGATTAATGTGACTTTCCCCCAAACACTATGGTTTGTTGTCATCTAGTAAGTAGTAATATTGTTACAATCACATATTCCCCCCACCATCTCTGTGAGTGAGAACAATCACTGGTGTTCAAGAAGTTGAATGGAGGATAGGAATATTGGAGAATACATTTTTCTCTGGGGGGAAGAAGAATGATAAATTCATAATCTAATTAAAATACCTAAGTTTTTAATATTGGAGAATATACGTGTCTCTTCACAGTTTTGTCTGCCTGCCTCCCTTAATGTGACTGTGGTAGAATTGTGAAACAGAGGCTTCATTCAGCCTGCGTCTATGTAGGCCAGTGTAACAGTCAGGGTTCTCCAGAAAAATAGAATCCATTGGATATACAGAAATAGACTTATTTTAAGGAATTGACTTACATGATTGTGGAGACTGGCAGGTTTGAAATCTTTAGGCCGGACATTCAGGCAGGAGTAGATGTGACAGTCTTGAGTCTGAAATTTAGGGCAGGATGTCAGGCTGGAAATGCAGACAGGGTTTCTATGTCATAGTTTCAAGGCACAATTACTTCTTCTTCTCTGGGAAAACTGTTTTCCCTTTTAATGCCTTCAGCTGATTGGATAAGACCTACCCACATCAGGAGGGCAATCTGTTTTACTTAAAGTTAACTGGTGTTTTTTTTTTAAAGATTTTATTTATTCATTTGACAGAGAGAGACACAGCGAGAGAGGGAACACAAGCAGGGGGAGTGGGAGAGGAAGAAGCAGGCTTCCCACAGAGCAGGGAGCTCGATGCGGGGCTTGATCCCAAGACCCCGGGATCATGACCTGAGCTGAAGGCAGATGCTTAATGACTAGCCACCCAGGCGCCCCAAAGTTAACTGATTTTAACATCTACAGAACACCTTCACGGCAACATCTTAACCAGTGTTTGACCAAACAGGTAGGCACCATAGCCCAGCTAAGTTGACGCAAAATTCAGCGTCACAGCCAGGGACGCTTCCCCTGACTCCAGGCCTCTTCTGTGAGACTGAAACAGACTCAGGAAAACCAAGGCAACATTCTCTTTCTCAAATCATAGCTTTAAGACTGTGCCTGAACTTCGGGTTGAGTGAGGAGTGGGGAGCAACAGTCCCCACCAGTTGAGAGAGCTTGCTGGAGAATGCAGCAGACCCTGGGGAGAGTGGGAGCATGCAGGAGGGGAAGGAGGGAGAGAGGAGCTGAGAGCCAGTGAGGCTGGCCTTTGAGCCCTAGGCCTCGAGTCCAGCTTAATCCAGGAATTCCCTCTTTTGCTTGAGCAACGAAGACTGTTGACAAATGAGGAGGACTTTTGAAAAACCCTTTAATACTTAACATTATCATGATGAAGTTAAGTGTTAAATGATGTTCAGAAATCCATGGAGTCATTTATTTGCGAATATTTTTATGCCTATATTTGCCTTTATAGAAATGCTGGGCACTGAGATAAAGCAGTGAGCTAGAGAAACACAATGTCTGACCTGTTTGTAGATTTAGCAAACAGTGAGCTGTTGACAGCACGTGAACTATGGTTTGCGTGAGGGTGAGTGAATGATATAGTGGGGATACTGAGGGAGGAACCCACCATCTCGGGTGAGGAATTAGGTTTCTTCGAGGAGGAGCAAGTTTGGGGAGGCCTGAAGGACAACGGTAAGTCATCTAGAGAAAGGAAAGAGGGCTCCAGTCAGCGGGAGGGGTAGGAGCGAAGGTACTGGAGGATGAGAAAGAATCATACAAGGAACCGAAAGGGCAGAATGACTGAAACAGACAGAGGGGAAAAGAGACAGAGACTCCCTAAGAGGAGAGACCTGGACATCGGCCAAACCCTAGTGGTGCCCTTGTGAGCCACAGCCAGGATTTGAGGAACAAGGTAGATGATGATGCCATTATCTGAGATGGGAGAGCTGGGAGGAGCAACGTGGTCATTCTGTTTGGGGTATGTTAAATTTGGGAGGAGACTTTTAATAAGCTCATCAATGTTTGGGGCTCAGGAGGGGTGTCTGTACAATCCTTTTTCACCTGTGTGAATGGGGTGTGCGGAGGCTGAAAGATGGGAAGAATTCTTTCTGAAGAATATTCTACACACACTAATAATAATAATAATAATAATAAGATGGCACCATAGTTAACTGCCACTACAGCACATTTACCAATTATAAGATTAAAAAGCCCCTTCAGTTTGCTAACCAGTCAGACACCAGGTCCACAGTCACAGAATGGGAGCTGGAAAGAATCCCACAGCTCATCTAATTCAACACTTTAATTTCAAAAATAAAGAAACTGAAGCCAAGAAATCATCAAGATGAAAAACAAAGCTTCCTGATAGCTAATACTATGCTCTTTCTACTACGGTTTAGTGGGAAGGGAGAGAGGAAGACAACACTTTAAGGTGACAGATATTTCCGTTTTTTATACTGCACTCTCAGTTTTATTTGAATGCCCATTCACCTAATTTCTCTTTCAATTAGTGTTGAGCTATGATTGATTGGCAGTAGCCGCCTGAAGCACCGTATCTGAAGCCACATTGGTTTGCAGTGTCTACTACAAATAGGGCACATATTTAATGTCCAAACCACTCTCAAAGGACAGTGAAATGGAGATTGATTATTAATTATGCAGGGACAGCGGGCATGAGCCAGGACTGTCCTGAGCAAAGTGGAACCTGCGGTCTCCCTAACAATGAGGGCGGGGGGAAGGACATGCGGCACAGACGCCATTTTGCCATTCCATTTTGGTATGGTTTTTCCATCAAAATTAGAATTTGTTTTGATTTTGATGGGGGAAAAAAAGAAAAGAAAAAACTGATTCCCAAGTGCAGCAAGGTTTTAGAATTTTTTTTTTAAAGATTTTATTTATTTATTTGAGAGAGAATGAGAGAGAGCACATGAGAGGGGGGAGGGTCAGAGGGAGAAGCAGACTCCCTGCCGAGCAGGGAGCCCGATGCGGGACTCGATCCCGGGACTCCAGGATCATGACCTGAGCCGAAGGCAGTCGCTTAACCAACTGAGCCACCCAGGCGCCCAGGTTTTAGAATTTTTTACTATCATCCTCTTCATGGAGATTTACTAAATATTGGTCTTGGATGTTCATAATGTATTTCCCGCCCAAAAGTAATTAAAATAGAGTTGTTTTTATATAACTCTACCTTGATCCAAAGGAAATATCGTAGAATGAGGACGATGTAAATATTGGTCTACAAAGCTCATCTCTCTGCTCTTTAAGTCAATTTTTACTTCTTCTGAAAGAAAATCTTCTGTAAAGTTAAGAGTTTTGTCTCATTTTTGATGAGCATATTTAGAGTGCTGGAAATAACTTAGACACAGGGTGGAAATTTTCTTTTTTAGTATAAGTTAAATAATTAGTAGAGAATAGTAAAACAATTTTAAGTGCCAGATCATATTTGAAAGAATCATGCAATTAGAGTTACATACATTTAGGAAATGTAGTTATCACTCATGTTAAGAGAAAACTTGATGTTAGTAATCATGGTAACATATCTAGCAAGCACTCATAAATGCACCTGTTACAGAATTTCCTCTTGACCTTCACGAGCAGGTGATGCCAGATCTTTCTCCTGTGGGTCTTACCTACACATCAGTACAAGAGGCATCTTGAAAGGAATTCAGAGTTTTGAAGGTCTTAATCCCCCTCACTGTGGGATTTCTATAAGGAATGGACACAATGCAGAAGAATAGACTCAACAGCCATTACCAATTTTTATTTGAATCTCTGTACCTCAAAGCAAATTTCACTGAAAATAATGATCATATCATATTCCTAGTATATCAGAGAAATGTTCATGTTATGAGCAATGCAGAGTCAGTTCTAGAAAGTAGTGAATTAACAGAACATGAAAACAAATGACTTTTAGGGAAAGGTATAAATATGGGGAAATGCAAATCATACTAAATAATACAAATGTCACTAATGTGAGGAGCTAAGGTTTTTAGGGTATAAAAAGTTAGTATTCTATGAAATACTAATTAAGCAGAAGACTTAAATAAAAAGCCTCCTCAAATAAAAGTCTCATAATTGAAAAGCACTCTGTTCATATACCATGAGTTTTTTATTTGAACTATTTGCATATATCAGATTTTTTAAAATTCGAGACATTTTGTCCTGGAAAATACGCATTTTTATGCAAATTTTGCCCTTTAAATCTTGCAGCTTTTAAATGTGGTTGCTCTCTATCCTATAGTTTTGAAATGGTTTATAACTAATAGTATTATTAAGATATGTTATCAGTATATGCCTATTTTTATGTATTTAGTAGGTGAATATCTGGGCTCATTTGTAAAGCAGATTTGAAATTAAGTAATTTTTCTTTCTTCCAATTGGACATTCTAACATTTTTTCATAGTCTGAAAACTAAGCTCCTGGGATCACTTGAAAAAGGTTGTGGTCAAGAAGAAGGGAAAAAAGTAGAAAAATATTTCTTACAGATTTATCCCATTAGATACTAGGACCCAACAGGCAAGATTTGTCTGGTGGGATTTCATGGTAGAAAACAAAATGATTTAATTTGTTTTAATTTATAACCTCAAATAACATAAAGATCCATGAATTTTTTTTTTAAGATTTTATTTATTTGACAGAGAGAGAGAGAGAGAGATCCCAAGCAGGGGGAGTGGCAGAGGGAGAGGGAGAAGCAGGCTCCCGGCTGGGGATCCTAGGACCCTGGGATCATGACCTGAGCCGAAGGCAGACGCTTAACCAAATGAGCCACCCAGGCACCCCAACTCATGAACTTATTACATGTTGCTTCTTTTCTTTTTGCTGTTGTTCTTGTGGGAGGGGGTGAGGAAGCTACATTATTTCATTTGTATTATTTCTAAAAACTGCATTTACAGTTGAAGCTGGCTCATGCTATTGAGGGTATTAAACACACTTCAAAAAAAGTTCTGGTATTTTCAGTGTGTTTCTATTCTGTTGGTAGAATAGTGAGCTGAGACTCTCCTTTAATTTCAAAATTTTTGTAGCCAAATCTTAAGGACCAGACTGATTATGGAACTATCATCTTCAGGTTATTTTCCTTCTGATTTCAGTAACTGAAATCTCATATACCTTGAAAACTTAAGAGTTCAAATGATATCACAAAAAAAAACAAGCGGCACTTCCTGCAAATTGTAACAGATTTAGGTTTCTCAAATTAATTGAAACTGCAATTTGGGTATGTCACTGTCTCGTGATTTTAACTGCTGGAATTCAGCCATAGGTATATACTTAGATAAAATCATACACCAATTTTCAGACCGGTTCATTTCTGCCAGTTACTGGGAAAGATGGTCTGCTAGGGTTGATTAGCCTAGAAAATGCAGGTCTTCAGCTCCCAGGTTGTATCATCTGTCATGTGGTGGATAGCCTATGGAGAGTGCCATGATGAAATAGTTTTAAGACTCTGGGACTGGCCATGCCTGAAGGCAGCATGCCACTGGTTTTCTGTATATATGCCAACAAATTCCCTGTTTTGTACTTAGGCTAAGTTTCTTTTAGATGCAACCTAAAAAGTTTTAAATACAGCAGAGTAATAGTTTGGAATTACAGAAAAGTGTGCTGTGCTATCATAGATGCCCATTACTTAGAAGGAACGTGTGTGAATTTGGACCACTTGTCTTGACTTTGAGCTTCAGAATTACACCTAAGTGCAGTATTATTATTTCCGTACAAAGGGTTATAATTTGTTCAATAGAACTGAAATAAGTTTTGATTAGCCAGCCCTGGGTGACATGAACATCCAGGATCCTGTCACAATGGACAAGGGGATGCAGTACTTTAATTAGCCTGAATTGTATGCCCAGCTCTTGGCTGTGGCAGTAGGTGTGGGATCAATCCAAGTTAAACCATATGAGATGGATTCCCCACAGGAAGTGGGGCACTATTCCTAAAAGGTGGAGGGATGGAAGCTGAATGGGCAAAAATAGGAGATGTGCACAACAAATCACTGAATTGTTCTCCTGCATCTCTCCCTTTCCAGGAGAGGGTGATTGTATCCAAGACTGCCAGAGTTATGTCTCTAGAATAAAATCTGAAAATGACACTCCCCTAGCAAGAGTGCCAAGATATAGTACAAACTCCATAGTACGCAAGACTTCTCTGAACCTAACTTCTTCTGTTTCCTGCTGGACTAGTCTCATCTCCATCACCATCACCTCCAGCTACACAAAACTCTTCATGATTTATCATGAATTATCACACTCCTTCATGTACTACTTTCCACCTCACACATTTTACTCTTTCTCATAACAGAGATTTTTCCCAAGCTGTTTCTTCTACCTGGAAACACTTCCACATCATCGCCTGTATTCATCATTTAAAATAGCCCTTCAGCATGGCCTTCTCTAAATTTTCTCCTTCCTTGACCCCACTCCCCACTTCCTTGACAGATTTAGGTATTTCTCTTGTACATGACCATAGTACTTTGTGTGTACAAGTCTCATTAGCATTTTTCATGCTGCATTATAATATTTGATTTATGGATCTATTTTCCCATTAAACAATGACTTTATTAAGAGTACAGGCCATGGGATATCTTAATTTTCCTCCACAAATTCTCCCTCAGTATCTTTCACGGGGCTTGACACGTAATAGGCATTGAATGAATGGTCAGCCAATGAATGAACGAATGCATGAATGAATGATCCAATGGATTCACACAGGTTTGAGACGCTTAACCTAAAGCAATTTCACATTTTCTCTCGGCAAATAATGAAGAAGCATTTGAGAGTCACTAAGCACCACGGTATGAGTGCAAGCTCCAGCTAGAAGGCCAGAGCTCAAAGCCCTGCTTCTTCACTTGCCAGTTACGCAGCTGTGGGCCAGTACCTAATCTCGTGTGCCTGTGTTCTCATATGTAGAGAGAATGATAGTAGTTTCCACTATACCAAGTGATTCCTCCTTTAATCTTCACCAACTCTGCAATAAAAACAATATTCCTATTTTATAGGTGAGTAGACCGAGATTCAGAGTAGTGAACTGCTTGCTTAAGGGCACACAGGTTCCAAAATGGGGAGTGTTAACTCTACTGAAGGGCTGCCTGACTCTAAAGCCCTCACAGTTCCAACAGCATGGGGATTTTGCAGTTTGTTTTTATTGGCTAGAAGGTGGTACAGGGAAATATTTTTCTTACTTTAGCTAATTTTGGTACTAATGATTATTTCCTTTACAAGAATATAACATGAACCAAACAGACTTTAGAGATTGCTATGGTTGAGCACACTGCTTTTTAAATTTTAATGTTTATCCTTTTGGGCAATTGAACATAGATACTTGATAAATAAATACGACTGTTTTCACTCAAATTGAAAAAAAAAACCACCCCAAAACTTTTATATTCGACATCTGTTTTATTTGTGTAGATATTAGCAGTTTCTTTCCAAAAATAGAACAAGATATATTGAAAAATGTGTCTAGCTCAGAATGGCAGAAATTTATTCAGAATGTAGTGAAGCTGGATTCCTTTCCTCCATTCCCATGTGTCAGATTACCTAAAGAGAGACAACTGGGTCTCCAAAGCACTAGATGACCAAGATGGAAGAGCTGGCAGTTCATTGTTCATATTTTTCTCTGCAGCTGAATTCTTAGAGCCCACCTAGAAAGGAGGAAAAATAGATCAAACCAGAAGTTAAAGAAACGTTCTCACCCTCTGGCATAGCACAGGCATCCAGCCCTAGCTGACTGTTGTAATTCTGGGGACTATGTAGAGCTCACTTTACCATCCCAAGCTCATGAAGGTGGACTTCACATGAAAGGATGATTGACCAAATTATGTTCCACTAAGATTAGGAAAATATTGGACAATTTTGTTTGAGTAGAATAATTGATACATGTTGTAAGTCATGATATCTAAGTCATGACATCTGCATTGATATCAATTTGTTTTCATTAACTTAGACAATTAAAATCAAGAACTAAGTTATTTTAAGCAAACAGCTTCATTTTACATTCATTTATTTCTGCTTTGCATGAAGCACAGTTGCATTATAATGTGATCAAGCACAATAAAGTGTGCTCTGCTGTTTATAGATGGAAGAATTGTACCACTCAGGTAGATGTACAATTTTACCTAAAGTGTTCTGAAAGTACAAGGGCATAAGATTTTGTTCTCTTCCAAAAATAACTCTTACTCAAGCTTTAGAAACTATGGATTTTCTACCTCTATTACCAAAAGCAAATGGAATGTTCTGGGCCAATGGGGTCTAGGGCTATTTAATTGAAGTTATTTAATTTGTAATATATTTTCCAATGATTTTGAATCCTTTGGAAAAATAAATTGGTCAAAATAATTACTGCATTTAGTAGTTATAGATATATATTTGTTATATATATACTATATATATTTGTTATATATATACTATATATATTTGTTATATATATAATATATATATTTGTATATCTCTCCTGGTACATATATATATGTGACAGTTTTGTAGGTATGTGACCAGAAGTGGAATCTGCATCAGAAAATGACCATCTTGGGGTGCCTGGGTGGCTCAGTTGGTTAAGCGACTGCCTTCGGCTCAGGTCATGATCCTGGAGTCCCGGGATCGAGTCCCGCATCGGGCTCCCTGCTCGGCAGGGAGTCTGCTTCTCCCTCTGACCCTCCCCCCTCTCATGTGCTCTCTGTCTCTCTCTGTCTCAAATAAATAAATAAAATCTTAAAAAAAAAAAAAAAGAAAATGACCATCTTCAGTTTTACTAGTTATTGCCAAATTCCTCTCTATACTCAAATTCAGGACAATCCGAGGAAGACTTACTTGCAAAGACGACAAAGGTGTGGGGAGAGGGCCAACCAAGTGGCAATGCAGTGACCTACAGCTAGTGTTAGCTGAGCTTTTAACACTAATAGCCCCAAAGGGTGACTGACGGGAGGGAACATGCACTTGAACCTGAGGTCATGTAGAAAAATTGCCTTGAGAAGAGGAGTAAGCTGCCATGGAGACCTGGCAGAGAGGGGCCAGAAATGCAAATACCATCTTTTCACTCTCCTCTCTCCTTCCTAAATAAAAATATTCTCCTTCCATTCTTGTTCAAAAGCCCCCCATTGGTGCAACAATACTGGGAACCAGAAGGTATTGGAGTTCATTAATGTTGACCACATAGGTCAGCATGTCACAGCGGAGAGCAGAGACTGTCTGGGAAGGAAAACTGAGTGTGTCCACTACAAGATCTGAGTTATTGAAAGTTCCTCTCGCGTGTTGCTACGGACTGCTATAGAGTACTTCCTAGCATATTGCCACCATTTTTTACCTAGCCTCTTTTTTAGTGATGAACTCCCAGATTGCTTCCAATGCCTTGTTGCCACAAGCAAAGCTGCAGTCAGCTTTCTTGTATATATCTCTTCATGAACGTGATGATTTCTCAGGGCTGTCTACCCAGAGCAGAACCGATTGGCCTTAAGTGCATGGGTATACTTAATTTGACTGAGTAGCTGTCTACGCTCCCAGAAGCAGCACACAAGTGTTCCCATATCTCCGCACCCTTGCCAACATTTAGCAGCTTCATAACTTCTGCCGATGTAGTAAGTGTAAATGAAGATGCATATAGATAGTATGATACTTTCATGTAAATGTTAAGCATGGAAACCACACATATTATTTATACATATATATGCAGTAAAATATAAAAAACTTAGTTGGAAAACTAGGTTGGGGATGAGCTCAAAGGAGATTTCAACTTTATATGTATAAAGTAAATTTTACATATAAAGTTTTATAGGTATAAAACTCTAGAAGAAATAAGGCAAAATATCAACATTTAAACCTATTGCTCTGATGTTAGCCCCTAGACTTACTTGTATGTTCACATTATGATTTTTGCAACTTAATTAAAGTATAAAGATATGCAATAACTCACACTAACTTAAAGTGCACATTTTGATAAATGTTGACATATGTATACACCCACAAAACCACCACCACAGTCATGATAATAAATGTTCTATCACCTCCAAGACTTTCCTCTGTTCCCCTAGGCAATCATCCCTCGCTCTACATCTGTCTGCAGGCAACCACTAGCTAGCTTTCTGTCACTGTAGATTAGTATGTATGTTCTACAGTTTTACATAAATGTGATCACACATCAGGTACACTTTTTATTTTTATTTTCTGGTGTGCTCTCTTTGATTAAGCATATGATTTTCATATGCAGACTTCTTGTTGCACATTTCAGTAGTTTGTTCCCTTTTATTTCTGAATAGTGTGTTCCTGGATAGGTATACCATAATTTGTTCATCTGTTCACCTGTTGATTGACATTTGGATTGTTTCCAGTTTGGGGCTTTTACAAATAAAGCAGCTATGAACAGTCATGTACAAGTTTTTGTTTGGACACATGTTTTCATTTTTGTGGGAGGGGATATCTGGGAGTATAAAGGCCTCGTCTTATGGTAAGTGGTATCTGTTTATCTTTTTAAGAAATTCCCAAGTAGATTTCCAAGCTAGTTGTACCATTTTCCCTTCCCGTTATCAGTATATAAGAGGGCCACTTGCTCCGCATCCTCACTAACCATTTGATATGGTTGTTCCTTTTAATTTTAGCAAGTTTAGCGCATGTGTAGTGATATTTCTTTGGTCATTTCCTTGATGACTAATGAAGTTGAGCATCTTTTTATGTACTTTGTGTACTTATGTATCTTCTTTTATGAAGTGTCTACTCAAATATTTTGTCCATTTTTATTGAGTTAATTGTCTTACTGATTTTGTAAGTATCCTTTACATATTTTAGAAAGAATGCTTTGTTTAACATATGCATTTCAAATATTCTGTCTGTAAAAAGCTTTTTCATTTTCTTAAAGGTATCTTTTGAAGAGCAAATGTATTTAGTTTTGATGAAATTTAATCATTTCTTTCTTTTATGTTTAATTTTTTGTATGCTATCTAATAAACCTTTGCCCACCGCCAAGATCATTTATGTTATGTTTATTTGTTTTTGTAAAAGTTTCATATTTTTTAGGTTCTACATTTAGTACTATGATCAATTTTTAGTTAATTCTGTGTATGATATGAGTTATGAGTCAATTTTTCCCACACAGATACTGGTTTGATCTAACATCTTTTGTTGAAAAGATTATCCTTTCCCCATTAACTTGCTTTGGTATCTTCATCAAAACTTCATTGACATATGGGTTCTATTTCTAGACTAGTCTCTTCCTTTGATCTATAGTCTTTATTTTTACCAATTTTAAACTGTAGGTTTAGAGCAAGTCTTGAAATCAGGTAGAGTAAATTCTCCAGGTTTTGTTTCTTATATTGTTTTGGATTTCCTAAGTCCTTGCATTTTTTAAATAAATTTTAGAAATCAGCTTGCCAGTTTTTACAAAAAGAGAGAGAGAAAGAGAGAAAAAAACTGCTGGAGTATTATTAGAGATTGCAGGGAATCTATGGATCAACTTGAGGAGAATTGCCAGTTCCAGTCAATTATTTAGATTTTCTTTGATTTCTGTCAGTAATGTTTTGTAATTTTCAGTGCAGAAGTCATGAATATCTTTTGTTAGATTTGTTCTTAGGTATTTTGTAACTTTCGGCATTGCCATAAATGGAATTATAAAAATATTTATTTTTTCAATATTATGTAGCTTTGAATTTATATAAGAATATAAATAATTTTTTTATTCTTTTTTTTAAGAGCTTATTTATTCATTTGACAGAGAGAGACATAGCGAGAGAGGGAACACAAGCAGGGGGAGTGGGAGAGGGAGAAGCAGGCTTCCTGCTGAGCAGGGAGCCCAATGTGGGGCACAATCCCAGGACCCTGGAATCGTGACCTGAGCCGAAGGCAGCCGCTTAACTGACTGAGCCACCTAGGCGCCCCTAAATAATTTTTAAAAAGATTTATTTACTTATTTGAGAGAGAGAGAGCGTGAGCATGGTGGGGAGGGGAAGGAGGAGAGGGATAGAATCTTAAAAAGATTCTGTGCTGAGCATGGAGCCCAATACGAGGCTCAATTTCACAACCCTGAGATCATGACCTAGGCGAAATCAAGACTCAGATGCTTAACCGACTGTACCATCCAGGTGCCCCAAGAATATAAATAATTTTATATTAATGTATATATACATTCTGCAACTTACTGAATTTATGTATTTTTTCTAATAGTTCTGTAGATTCCTTGAGATATTTTATGAAAGTAGTTAAGTATCTGAAATAGGAACAGTTTTACTTCCTTTTCTGATCTTAATGCCTTGTATTTCTTCCTTTTATTTAAATTCAATATTAATGTTGAATAAGAGTGGGAATCCTTGCCTTGTCCTTGATCTCAGGAAAAGCAATTCATCTTTAGCCATTAAGTATAATATTGCATATAGGTTTTTCATAAATGCCAATTATCAGTTTGAGAAATTCCTTACTATTTTTAATTTGTTGGGAGTTTTTATCATGAAGAATATTGGTTTTATATAATGCTATCTCTGCAGATTTTTTTTCCTTTCTATTTCATTTTATATGGTAAATTACATTGATTTCAAGTTTTAAATCAACCTTGAATTTTTAGAACAAACCCCAACTTAATCATAGTGTATTACTCTTCATATATTTCTGGATTTGATTTGTTATTTTGTTGATGATTTCTGTAACTATTTCATGGGAGATATCTGTAATTTTCACTCTATAAAAAAATTTTCAGTCAAGTTTTGGTATTTGTTATACTAGCCTCCTAAAAATTGTTGGTTAGTGATGTCTCCTCTTTTTCTGAAAACATTTATGGAAGTTTGGTGTTATTTCTTCCTTGAATGTTTGATAAAACTCACCAGTAAAACTATCTGTTTCTGGGATTTTCTTTTTTGGGAAAGTTTTTCATAACAAATTCACTTTCATTAATAGAGGGCTATTTAGATTTTCTGTTTGTTCGTGGGCAATTGTGGCAACTTCTACTGTTAAATCTATCTGCTTCATCAAACCTGTCAAATTTTCAGCATAAAGTTGCTTACAGTGTTCTCTTGTTATCATTTTAATAACCATAGAGCCAACTGCGATAACCCTCTTTGCCTTCCTGATATAGATGATATGTGTTCTCTTATTTTTCTGGACCAGTGTTGTTAGGGGTTTGGCAATTTTGTGATTTTTCAAAGATTCAGCTTTGCCTTTGTTAATATTCTTTATTGTCTGTTTCTGTTTCCTTGATTTCTGCTTTATCTTTATTGTTTCTTTCCTCCACTTAAAGATTACTTTCTTTTATTCGTCTACTTTCTTTTTTTTTTTAAGATTTTATTTATTTATGTGAGAGAGAGTGCACGAGAGGGGGTAGGGTCAGAGGGAGAAGCAGGCTTCCCACCGAGCAGGGAGCCCAATGCGGGACTTGATCCCGGGACTCCAGGATCATGACCTGAGCTGAAGGCAGTCACTTAACCAGCTGAGCCACCCAGGCGCCCATTTGTCTAGTTTCTTAAGGTAGAACCTTAGGTTAATGATTTTAGGTATTTCTTTTCTAATGCAAGCATTTAGAGTTTAAGTGTCCAAACGTTGCGTTAGCTGCATCCCACACATTTTGATGTGCCATATTTTAGTTCTCATTTAGTTCTGTGTTTTCTCATTTCCCTTGTGATTTTGTCTTTGAACCATAAATTGTTTAGAATTGTGTTATTCATTTCCCAGATATGTACAGCTTTTCTAAATATGTTGTTACCGTTTATTTTTGACTTAATTTTGTTGTGGTCAGAGAATACACTCTGTATGATTTTAATGCCTTTAAACTGTTTATGGCCCACATATTTGTGGGCCAAATCTCCGTGAATACACCATGGACACTGGAAAAGAATGTATATTCTCCTGTTGCTAGATGCAATGCTCTATAAATGTCAGTTGTATAAAGGTGATTGATCTTGTTCAAATCTTACTTGTTTTTGGTGTATTTCTATCAACTGCTGAGAGAAATATGTTAAAATCTCCTAGTATGATGGAATTGTCTATTTCTCCCTGTTAATTTTTGTTTCATGTATTTTGGGGGTTTCTTATTAGGGGCATAGTAGTTTATAATTGTAGTGTCCTAATGAATGAGCCCTGTTATCATTATGAAACATCTCTCTTTGTCTTGAAATCCATTTTATCTGAAATTAAATAGCCATGCCAGACTTATTATACCTACTGGTTGCATGTTTGGTCATGCTCCATCTATTTACTTTCAAACCATCTGTATCTTAATATCTAACAATGAATCATGGAACACTACATCAAAAATTAATTAATTAATTAAAAAAAGAACCTTTAAATATAAAAGTAAATAAATAAATAAAGTGTGTCTCTTGTTGGCAGCATATAGTTAAGTCTTGCTTCTTTTAAATCTACTCTGTCAATATCTGTCTTTTTTTAAAATTATGTTATGTTAATCACCATACATTACATCATTAGTTTGTGATGTAGTGTTCCATGATTCATTGCTTGTGTATAACACCCAGTGCTCCATGCAGAACGTGCCCTCCTTAATACCCATCACCAGGCCAACCCATCCCTCCACCGCCCTCCCCTCTACAACCCTCAGCTTGTTTCTCAGAGTCCATAGTCTCTCATGGTTCATCTCCCCCTCCGATTTCCCTCCCTTCATTCTTCCCCTCCTGCTATCTTCTTCTTTTTTTTTTAACATATAATGTATTATTTGTTTCAGAGGTACAGGCCTGTGATTCAACAGTCTTACATGATTCACAGCGCTCACCATAGCACATACCCTCCCCAGTGTCTATCACCCAGCCACCCCATCCCTCCCACCCCC
>NC_138376.1:125899190-125911805 GCF_054177405.1 Leptonychotes weddellii
CTATATATATATATACCAAAAATAAGGTTAACTACTATGAAGGGATAGAATATGACTCTAAAAATGAAAAATAAAAAAGATTTTTTAAAAAAGAGATTGATAAGATGTTGGTTGTAAAAGGGAAAAAGAAAAATTCAAAAAAATTTTAAAAAGTTAGTTAAAAAAAAAATTAACTTTGAAAGACTAAAGAATCATGGTAAAAAAAGCCATGGAGTCTATGTGCAGTATTCCCCTAGAGCTGGAGTTCTGCCGTTCTCATTGATCGGTAAACTTGGTCTTGGCTGGCTGTTCTCACTGATCTTCTGGGGGAGGGGCCTGTTGCCATGGTTCCCAGATGTCTTTGCCAGAGGTGGAATTGCCCCACCCTTGCTGGGTCCAGGCTAAGTAATCTGCTCGGGTTTCCTCTCGGGAGCTTTTGTTCCCTGCAAGCTTTCCATACAGCTTTGGAGGGCGAGAGTGAAAATGGCGGCCTCCCAATCTCCACCCGGAGGAGCCGAGAACTTGGGACCCCGCTCCTCAGTGTGCCCCAGAGAAAAGCAGTCAGTCACTCCCGTATCCCCGGTCTCCGGCCACACTCCGTGCTCACCCGGCATGTGACCAAGTGTTTCTATCTCTGGCACCCGACCTGGTGTGGAGTCTCCAAACCCAGCAGATCCCTGCGGTGCGCTCCTGCACTGCTCCCCCCGGGGGGAAGAAGGGGAGTCTCCCCAGATCTGCCGCTTGTTGGGTCCCTGCTGGTGGAGCAGTGGCCCGACTGTGCCGCGGATCACAGTTTATGGCAACCCTGAGCTGAGAGCCTACTCCTTGGCTCCATCTCTGCAGCCAGCTTCCCCACTCTGATACCTGGGACCTCTGCCGCACTCAGGCACCTCCACTCTTCCTGTGACCCCAAGGGTCCTGAGACCACACTGTCCCAGTATGGGTTCTCCCGCCCCTGCTTAGCCACTGGAGTGACGTCCCTTAGTGGAGCAGACTTTTAAAAGTTCTGATTTTGTGCTCCACTGCTCTATCACTTGCCAATAGTGGCCGACGGAGGCCCCTTCCCCCGCTGTCTATCCTCCCGAATATCGCCTTGGATTCACTTCTCTGCAGGTCCTACCTTCCCAGAAGGTGGTCGCTTTTCTGTTCAGAGAGTTGTTGCTATTCTTTTCTTTGATCTCCTGTTGAGTTCGTAGGTGTTTAGAACGGTTTGATCCCTATCCAGCTGAATTCCTGGGACCAGATGAAATTTAGGTCTCCTACTCCTCCACCATCTTTCTCCTCCCCACCAATATCTGTCTTTTAATTGTCATGTTTAGACCAGAGATAGTCAAATTTTTTCTTAAAGCCAGATAGTAAATTTGTTAGGTTTTGCAGTTTGAGACAAATTTGAGAGTATTACATAGATATTTGTATAGCTACTTAAAATGTAAACATTTAGCAATGTGAAACCATTCTTAGATTGTAGGCATATAAATGAATGAATGAATTAATTAATTAATAGTGACAGGCGATATTGGGCCTTTGGGGTATAATTTGCCAATCCCTGTTTTATACTGTTAATACCTAGTATGATTATCAATATTGCTATGTGGCCCATCATTTTATTATGCTTTCTGCTTATAGTGTTTTTATTATTCTGTTCCCTTATCTGTTTCCCTTTTCTGCTTCCTTTAGGATTATTTGAATATATTAGCATTTCATGTTAATGTGTTTTTAGATACCAGCTATATATGTTGTTTTATTTTTGAGGCTGCTTATGTGTTATAATATCCATACCTAACCTTTCACAGCCTAGTTAGAATTAATGTTGTGCCACTTGATATATGATATAAAAGCCTTGCAACCATACAAGTCCCTTACCATTCTCCCCACCTTTGTTATAGTTGTAGTGTGGGTTATATATTCCTACATTGAGAAACCTCACAAGACAATGATGTAATTTTAGTGCTAGTTAGTCATATGTATTTCAAAGATCTTAAGAGGAAAATAGCTTTTATATTTACCCAGCAATTTATCATTTCTATTGCTCTTCCTTCATTTCTGAAGTTCCAGCTTCCCTCTTACCTCATTTGTCTTCAGTTTGTGGAATTTCTCTCTGCATTTCTGGTAGAGCAGGTGTACTGACAATGAATTTTCTTAGTTTTCATTCATCTGAAAATGTTCTTATTTAGCCTTCACTCTTGAAGGATATTTTCACTGACTTTAAAATTCTGAGTTGATAGTTCTTTCTTTGAGCACTTTGAAGATGCTCTTCCACTGGAAGAGCACAAACAATAAATCATGGAACACTTCATCAAAAACTAATGATGTACTGTATGGTGACTAACATAACATAATTACAAAAATAAAAAATAAAAATAAAGATGCTCTTCTACTGTCTTCTGGCATCCATAGTTTCTGATACAAAATCTGCAGTTTGTGTACATTTGAATCGTTTTAATGTATTGCTTTTTCCCAGGGGTTTTAGAAAGGTTTTTCTTTATCCTTGGCTTTTAGCAGTGGGATCATGATGTATCCAGGAATGGTTTCTTTGAAGTTATCCTGTCTGTGGTATTTTGAGATTCTTGAATCTATACATTTATGTATTTCACTGAATTTAAAAGTTTTTGTCTATTATTTCTTCAAACATGTTTTCTGCTTTAATCTTTCCCCTTTCCTTCTGGCACTTAAACTACGTATTTCTTATCTCATACTGTATCTTTGGCATTTCATTCTGTTTCATTTGTTTCTTTAAACTACTTCCCTTATTTTATCGTTATGATTTTATGGAAACCATATTCTATGGTATCCTGCTCGAGAGACCAAATAGTATCATGAAATTTTCTACTGCCACATATAAGTAAATAAATTTTATAAATACAGATATTCTCTAAGTCTTACAGATGGCATTTTCCTCCTTTTTTGTAGTTCTTTTTCATAGGCTCCAGGTATTTTTAAAAATTTTTTAGCTTTATTAAGAAATAAGTAAATATGATATTGTGTAAGTTTAAGATGTACAATGTAGTGATTTGATATATATATGTATTGTGAAGTGATTACTACAATAAGGTTAGTTAACACATTTGTCACCTCACAGAGTCACAATTTTCTTTTATTAAAAAAAAAGAAGGAAATCCTGCTACTTGTGAGAACAAGAATGGACTTCAGGACATTATCCTAAATGAATTAAGTCAGACAGAGAAAGACAAATACTGTATGGTGTCACTTATGTGTGGAATCAAAAACAAAAACAAAAAAACCCAGAAGTCATAGAAACCGAGAAGACTGGTGTTTGCCAGGAGTGGGTGGTGGGAGAATGGGTG
Source organism: Leptonychotes weddellii (assembly GCF_054177405.1). Lineage (NCBI taxonomy): Eukaryota > Metazoa > Chordata > Mammalia > Carnivora > Phocidae > Leptonychotes > Leptonychotes weddellii. Next base: position 125,902,475 of record NC_138376.1, read on the forward strand.
AAAGTGGTCAAAGGGTACAGATTATGGTTTGCAAAGCAAGTTTCTCAAGAGCTGGCATCTGCCAAGAGACACGAGAGTCGGTATCTGTCCAGGGACACAGTGAATTTACAGATCTGAGTCCTATTCCCAAACCACAGATAAGGTGGCCAAATCTCTTCTCAGATCAGCATTGGTTAATGTATAACACTCCTGATAAAAGTTCCAGTTTCTCATGGTGGCCTATTTCTTCTACCCATACTGCCTTGTCTTCTAATGTTCTGAAAAATTATAATTCCCAGAATGTTTTCCTTTTTGTCTCTCTCCTAGGACAGTTTAATTATGGAGACCATGCCTTCCAAGTTACACTATAGGTTCACTTCTGGTGCTACTTTTGCCTGGGTTTATATCTAGACTCATATTAACTGTGCTGGTTTGAGAAAATTAAATTGGAGTATTCATGGTTTCACTGTTTGGTTGAGTTGTTGAAGAAATCTTGAAATAGTGCACATAGAACATTTCTTCTGGAACCCTGAAATGCACAGGAATGGGTAAGGCTGTTCTCATCTTTAGCCTCAGCAGCATGAGCATCTTTCAGTGCATCTGGTCACCTCCAGCCACCCCTGCATCTGCCTGGAATTTGGGGAGACTTATAGTCTTGGCACATGGTCCCACTCTGGGTCAAAAAATACTTTCCTCAAGGAATAGGGCTCTCAAAGGGTATGTAGGGTCTGCATCCTGGCCCTCTGTTTCTGAATCAGAAGGCAAATGTCTTCAGGTCTATTTTAGAGAAAAATTAGAAGAGGTGGATTGGGGTTTAGGGAGCCAGATACTATTTTGAATCAGAAAGTACACCCCACTTCTAAATTTTTGAATTAAGAAAGCATTCATATCTATCTCCCTTCTCTATCTTTAGTCAACATCTAGCTTCTTTTAAACATATGGTGTTATCGGAGCTCTGACTGCCCACATCCTTTCCATTCACTCTTGCACACGTCTCCTCTGCTTTGCCTACTGTCTCCCTCTGGGGATGATTAATCTGGCAAAAGTGTTTGCAGATAATGAGATTTTCTGCAAATATGGACAAAATGAAATATATTTATATCGGTAGGCTTTCACTTATGTCTATGTAATCTTTCCTGTCATCTTTAGATTGTGTACCATTCTATAAATGGCAAATGTGTTGACAAGGTGCAAACCATGTGCTTATCTGGTCTAGTTACTTAAATGACCTAAACACCATGATCAAACTTTTAAGACATAGACAAGTTATTAATCTTCCTTGCCATTTTGTGAGTAGACTCTACAATATAGTATTTTTTAGGCCACCAGATATTTTAAATCAATAACATTCAATAAATTAGAAATAAGTTTTCTCCTCATTGTAGAAGGAAACTAATTGTCATAAATATCATCTTCCTGGATTAAATTCATTAAAAATATGTTCTTTTAGAAAATCTGACAACATTTTCAGTGACCATTTACTAATAGTAAATTAAAGTGTAATACCTCTGGCACTTCATGTGACATCCATATGAATACTAAATGAACTCATAATTATATATACAACAATAATGAATATCAAATCAATTTATAATAATACACTTAAAGTTTATGTTCTCATCAATTTTAAGAATGAGACATGAATATAGCTCAATGGAGCAATTGCAGGCACTCAGCGAGTGTTTGTTTCCTGGTATTTCAGGCACTTACAATGATTTTGAAAACTGAAAAATATACTGACAGTATAGTGGGAAGGGGTATGTGTATTCAAAAGATGTGTGCCGGTTTATAGATGTGATTATGAGAAACGTTTTTAAGGATAGAATAAAATGACTACCATGTTTCTGAAGAAATTATGACAGATATGTATTAATTCATTACTAAACAATTGAAGAATATAATAAAAAACATTCAGTGGCATAACTGGTAAAAGTATCCAACTCCAACCAGGCTTGGCCAACTACTGAGAAAGTAAACTATTCTATTTTACTTTCAAATACAAATTCATTTATCTACATTCCCCTTTCTTATCACAGAAGAATAATTTTACTGTGTTCACAGGTTGTCTTATTAAATTTAATAATTAATATGGTAGTGATTTGGGGGAAAGGCTGATATTATGAAGATAAGAGAATCCAGGGACACTGACACAGGGCATATAGTCTGTGCAGCTGAATGGTTATGACCAAATTGAGAATCAAGCTCTATAGAAGTGCAGATGAGGGAGAGGAGTTAGTTGCAGAGTTAACATTTGAGATGGGCCTTAAGGAATGTAATATTGGGACAAATAGCAGTATGGGGGTGTGTTTTAGGTGAAGAACACAATATGAGCAAATGCATGGAGACAGAAAAGTACCACTGTGTTTCTAGAAAAACAAAGATTTTGTAGGTGTGTAGAATTCATGCCTGTGATTTGCGGTAAGTAAGCACGGAGAGGTAATATATGGTCCCTGAGAAGCCAAGACCGAAAATGATCAGATAAGAAGTTGGTGTTAATTCATGAAAGTAGTGTGTGAGTGCCCAGAAAAAGGACAGATGCTTTTTGAGTCATGAGTCATCTGAACCATGCTCTCGTAGCACTGTGTTAAATGGGTTACATCAAAGTGTAAAGACACCAGTGGGGTTCCCAGCTAAGGGGTTAATGTGGCGGTGAGGGTGAGTGACAACTAGTGGCGTGGGAAGAGAAGGAAGCATACGGATGTAACAGGCAGGTGCAAGTGTGATCAACAGGATCTGTGAGTGAGGCTTCCAGGCTGCATGTTCACAAGGAATCCTTCTCCAACATGTTACTGTCATTGAATGGGTCACTATTAATTAAATGAAGGCATTGCACTACATTTTCCTAAACTAGATTTTTTTAGAAAAATGTACCCTCATGTATATGTATTATTCTAGTGTATATGAGTCATTAAATTAAGGTGGGGGCACCTGGGTGGCTCAGTCAGTTAAGTGTCTGCCTTAGGCTCAGGTCATGATCTCAGGGTCCTGGGATTAGGCCCTGCTTGATAGCGGGGAGTCTGATTCTCCCTCTCCCTCTGCCCCTCCCCCCGGCTCGTGCTCTCTCTCTCTCTCTTGCTCTGCACTCTCTCTCTCAAATAAATATATAAAATCTTTTAAAAAATTCATTTAAGATGATTATAATTTTTTTTTTTTTCAAAGATCCCATCCATTTATTTGACAGAGAGAGATAGCAACAGCAGGAACACAAGCAGGGGGAGTGACAGAGGGAGAAGCAGGCTTCCCGCCAAGCAGGGAGCACGATGCGGGGCTCGATCCCAGGACCCTGGGATCACGACCTGAGCCGAAGGCAGACGCTCAACGACTGAGCCACCCAGGCGCCCCGATGATTATAAATATTTTAAATGAAAAATGTGTGCTATATCATGTAAGTGATACAAATAGCTGTATAATAAAAAGCGTGTTGTGCATATATAAGATTAAACACATACGTATTTTGTGAAAATGATCTGTGGACAGCTGCTGTTTGTACAGGGATGACTTCTCTGCACTGTCAAAGCACAGTGCGGCCCGTTGACCCTAAGTTAGGCTTGGGCACAGCCGACTCTTCCAGCCTCAATCCTTTGCACCCTCGCCTTTCCACTCTCCAGTCTCTCCATGCCTCTGCCCAAGCACAGCCCTCGGGTGTTGCTCTTGATTACTGAATGAAGGAGGGGAGGGGGGAACAAGAAAGGGAGGAAGGAAGAAAGCCCAGGAAGAAGACAGGAGCTCTGCCTCCACCTTGCTAGCCATATCATCTCAGGCAAGTTAATTAACTCCCTGTAGCTCGAGTGTTTTTATTCGTAAAAAGGGAATGATAAGATTGTTATGAAAATTTAAACATGAATGTATTACGGTATCTGGTGTTACATCAGCCAGATTTCCAGTAGCTACCGAGACTTGCTCCCACCCTGGTAACCTTACGTTTTACTACATATATTACACTCCCCTTCTCCCTTTGGCTCATTACTAGAATTCTTGGATGGATTGAGATTACCATCGTGCCTGATAGTTGTAGACGGATGAATAAGTGATGGAATTGGTACATTTTGGATGTTTATTTCTAGCACTTGCCATGGATTTGAATCAGTCCAGTCAAATTCCCTTACCTGGTCTCTTTTATAACTATTGGCAAATATTTTTTAAAACTGTTGACTGGGTATGGAGTGTGGGCAGTGAGTGTGAAACAGAACAACCTAATGGTTCATAGTATGAAAATATTATCTTGGCCTCACAAGTACTCATGAGTAACCAGCTACAGGTCATCATATACAAGTAAATAAAAATACTCTGTCACTTTCAGGAGAGTGCAACTAGTAGAGAGGAACTGATTTGGTTATCAAAATTAGTATTTTTAGGCAGCCAAATAGAAGGTAAAGTTCATCAGTCCGTGTTTAAATTGGAGCTTGTTTTTATTTCTAGATAATAGGGAGAACAAAAGTTCTTATTTTTAAATTCTATGGAAATGTGCAAATAAATGCTCTTCATATTATATCTGCCTAAGGCTTTCATAAAAACACAGTTAATTTTCAAAATAATGTATCTATTATATTTTATGTTCATGAGGATAATTTGAAACATATATTTCTGCTCAGGGACTTTTGAACTAAGCAGTGGAACAAACTGCAATAATTAGCTGAACTACAAACGAAACTTGAATGTTAATGTGTTTTTACATAAACAAATTCTTGTTACAGAAGCTTGTTTGAAGAACTTAAAACGTTTTTTTATACTCTGTACCTAAATCAACCAGCACTGCCATGCAGACCAGGAAGGGACAGGGTGTGGAGAAGTGTGGGGCCGATCCTGCCATACTGCAGTCTTTCACCTTCTTACACTAGGAGACCAGGCTGCGGAGCAGGGCCTGTATGAAAAACCCCTTCTGTTCTTTCCTCCAACATCCATGGCCGGTGGTCGAGAGCAGGAGCCAGAGCTTGACAAAGGGTCTGACTACATCCCTGTGCATCTCACTTCCCTCAGACCTATTTTCCTTATTACTTGCATGCCTGGTGATTTTTGTTATTGGATGCTAACTCTTGTGCATTTTGCACGTTTGGTGCCAGATATTTTTGGATGCCTTTAAATATTCTTGAGCATTGTTTGGGGGTGCCGTTAAATTACCTTCAAACAGTTTGATCTTTCCAAGACTCTCTTTAAATTCTTAAAATTTACCGTGCATGGTAAGTCTAGGGTTGATTTTTCCCTACTACTGAGCCAATACCCATTTGATTCCTCTGCCCGATGCCTGTTGAATTATGAGGTTTTTCTACTCTGTGTGGTAGAACACAATCTAACCGTAGCCCTGGGCCACTGTGAGGAGGGATCCCCCTGGCTCCTCCTGGTTTGGGCAGTGTCCTCATTTGCATGTACAGATCAGTATTAGGCTGAAGACTCTGCAGTTTTCCAGAGCAAATCTCTCCTTGCCTCTGTCCTGTGAACTGTAGTGCCCTTGACTTCCCAAGATGCACAGTTCCACCTTCCTCACTCAGCAAGACTGCTGGCTTGGTGTAGGCTCTCCCACTCTGCACCTGGCAGTGTGCCTGGTAGGGCACCTTCTGGGGGACCACTGTCCTATACTGCCTAATGCCCAGGATCTGACAGCCATTGTTTTCTATAAGCCATCCTGCTTTCTAATATTTTTAGGAGGGAGAGTAAATCTAGTCCTTGTTACTCCATCTGGGCTGGAGGCAGAAGTTGAGTTGGTCCGGGGGTGTTCAAAATGTTGTCGGTATTATCAGTTAAACAAAACAAAGAATGGCACCTTGTCAACGCCTTTGTGAATGGATGGAAGGCAAGACATGGAGACTGTGTGGTAGACTTTTGTGGTGTGATATTGCCGGTGAACGATGAGACTTTTAGGGACTATTGGGACCTTGACAGTTTTATCAAATGATCCTCCAAAGAAAAAAATGGCCAGGAAATCAAGTGGTTGTGTTGAACTGGTTTTCACATTTTATTTAACATGTCTGTGTCACATTACTGAGAATTCTTAAAACTCTATCGTTGCGTTTACTAGGTGTTCAAATGAAGAAGCAACGTAACATTGCTTATCATCTGAGAGAAATTATAAATATTTTGGAACTACTGTGATCCAAAAGAGTAATGATATCAAAATGTAATCATTAGAGGTTTGAAGTCTAAAGTCCTGCAAAGAAAAAGAAAAAAAATCTGAAAAATCAGAGATCAAGGAAAATTTGAGGACAGTATAAAGTTAATGTTATCATGGATTGGATAACGTATTACAAATCAAACTTAAAATTCAAAGACTGGGAGCAAAATAAAGCATCTTTCATAATTACTGTTTTTCAAGGGAACAAACCATCACTAATGGCCACATATACACAAGAATTCCATAGACTTGCTATAAGTAGTATCCCAGACTTAAATTTTATTTGTGAATGTATTACTTTAAACAGTTTTTGCTATTCACTCAACATGATTTCATTACAATGCTTTGTGTGTTTCTAATCTATTATATATATTATGGTTTTGACTTAGCTACTTCCCCAGAGCAAGCATTGCTTTGCAGTCTTTAAAATTATACTTGGAATTGGGGATGAGGGGTCATGTTGGCACTGAATCCTGCCCAAGCAGATGATATTGTGGAAAATTTGCCACATCATCCAAAAGATGAATAATGCCTCACCAGTTGATTTTGTACTTTGGTTACTTATAGTGTATATTATACTGTCTTTGTTAAACATGGGCTCTAAATCTTGCTTCTGTTAATAGACTGTTTAAGAAATATCCCTGTATTATACAAAAGCAAATAGTTCATTTGAAAAGTATAGATCTGTAATTGTTAGAGAACTTTTTGCTTTTTAGTTTCAGTCTGGAGGGCCCTTCTCACTGTCGTGTTCCTACTAAGATGTGCATTTATAAAATATTTTAGAAACCATGCATCTGTAAGAGTGGATATAAGCGAAAAGAGAAAAGTCAAGGACAACTTCTAAGTTTCTGACTTCTATTTGTGGGTGAGTGGTGTGGCTGCAGAGGGGAACATGGGAGAAAAGATAGGTTTCCCGTGAGAACAGATAGATGAGTTGAATTTGGAATATGTCAAATTAGAGTAGCAGAGGGATATATCAATTTGGAGCTCAACCAAAAGATCTGGGCCAGTGTTGCTATCAGAATGGATGGTGAAGTATGGGGTAGGCTGTGTGGAGCAGTGTTACCAAATAGAAATATAATGTGACCCACACAGGTATGTGGGTAAATTCTTCTAACAACCACATTTAAAAAGCCAAGTGAAACTGGTAAAATTAATTTTAATAAGATTAGCCCAATATATTCAAAATATCTTCAGAACATTGATGATGTGGCAGTAGCCACATTTCAAGTGCTTTTGGCCACATGTAGCAATTGGCTGCTCTTCCAAACTCTACAGGTGTAGAGTAAGAAAGGAGAGTTGTAAACACACCTGGGTGAATCCCTGAATTTAAAGAATGGGGAGATGCGGAGGACCCTAACACAAAGGTTAAGATGGGTCTTCTAGATTTCAGCTTGTCCACAAGGAGAGAGCAGCACTTTAAGTCTACTTCCCAGATTCTCCATAGCATGAAACATTCAAGGTCAGGTCTGAGAGATGGTCTTCTTCCATCACTGACCTTGGCCTCGCTCCCCAAACCAGTTTCCATTCTGAGAAAGGATGTCTTTTCCCCAGGTTGCAAGTGAGCTGGTGACCTCTCAACCTGAGATTTTTACTAGCCATCTTATTCAATGCAGTATAACATGGTGTCATCCCTGTAACAGTAACTGTACACATTTGGTAAAGTATCCTGTTCTCAGCCAGACCAAGACTTGCAATCTAGCAAGTGAGAATCTGGGAAAAGTGTAAGACAACAGTACCACTCCCTTGCTTAGTGCTTTGTGGTTCATTTGTAGCTATTTTTATTCAAAACCTCATTTGAGCCCTGAGCTAACACCCCCAGAGAAGAGGGAAGGAAAAAGAGAGTCAACCAAGTTTCTTCTTTTGGTCTCTCTTTATCTTTTACTCTTCCCTCCTGCTCTACTCAGCTTTCTCCGCTTTCTGCTCAACTTCCATGTCTTTTTCTCTCCTTTCTCCAACTGTTTTCTCTTCTCTTATTTCTTTTATTTTCTCCCATTCTTTGTTCTTATTTCTTTGTATTTTCGATGTCCTAGATTTTATTTTATACTATGTACATATATATAACCATTTAACTGTCTTGGAGGGATAGTTTTCTTTAATAATTGTTGGCATAATAAAAAAGGCGCACATTTTCAGGGAGTTATTTTCACTTAGCTGATTCTAACGTGGACTGGAAATGCATGTTTCATGATCTGTTATATTATTGAACGCTGTTTTGTGTGCTGGCTTTTCTTTTTATTTAGGCAATATTTTAAAACCATAATTACATTTAAGTTGTTAATTTGCAAAATTTATTTAGCGTCTGCTGTCAGTCTTTTTCTTAAATTAAGAACCATGCAATAAATTAGTTCATACTGGTAATTATATTTTCTGAAATTATTGAAGCAAATCAAAACTAGAATGTCAAAGTATTTTCTCAAATGAAGCTGAACCAAACCCATAATTTAAGTTTGTTGCTAATTCTAATTGCATATAAACATTCCTTATAATAGCCTTATAATAGATTTCTCTACCTCTTCTGGATCATGGATCTGGAGCTTTGGAATATTACAATGGAAAAGAAGCATCAAAAGCAAGTCTTTCAAATATCTCATTTTACCGATATTTATGCTGAAGCTCAGAAAGGTGCCCTAATGTGCCCAAGGTCAGACACAAAGTTAGAAGCAGAGGTAGATTTAGAAGAGAAGAAGAGTGAACTCAAACTTGGTGGTCCCTGCTGTATTCTAGGCAAGTCAGGGACTAGATGCATGCCCTGCACTGGTTCCTTGACTCCTGTTCCATTCCCCATGTTCTAGATCTGTCTTCTGTAGTAGGTACTTCTCTATGTTCTTGTTCTTGTTCTTGATCTCTGTCTCTCTCTCTAGATCTCCCGATCTCTTTCACTAATTGAGTCCAGAATGAAGCAAAAAGAGTAAGGAAACTACTTCCCTAAGAATTAGGTAGGGTCAAAAGGGAATTTATTTCTTTAAAACACATGAAAATAACATCTAGAGCTCCTGCTCGGCTCCCAGCCTGGACTAGTCACTAGGACTCTGGGCCCACCTCGTTTCTCATCATTGGCAGACCCTTTGTCCTTTTGTCTGGGTTTTGTTTTTGTGGGTTGCTTTAAAAATATTATGAAATGGTGAAATGTTATGAAGAAAAACAATGTCAACAACTATCATTGTATTGCTTTGGCATACAGGACTGATACAATACTTCCGTACATGGAGAGAAGAGTTTTTATTAAACTATCAGAAACTATGT
>NC_138376.1:125911905-125929615 GCF_054177405.1 Leptonychotes weddellii
CCCTCAGTTTGTTTCCTGAGATTAAGAATTCCTCATATCAGTGAGGTCATATGATACATGTCTTTCTCTGTTTGACCTATTTTGCTCAACATAATACCCTCCAGTTCCATCCACGTCGTTGCAAATGGCAAGATCTCATTCCCTTTGATGGCTGCATAATATTCCATTGTATATATATACCACATCTTCTTTATCCCAAATGTACACATTCTTAATGAGTGTAGGAAACCTGTTTCTCTTTCAGCCTATGCATGTAGCTGTGCAAACATGAGATCTTCCACCTGGTGTTTCCATGTCTCCCAGCCTTATAGGGCCACCCTGTCTTTTACCGTTAAGTAGAGTAGCTCCAGCCCTCATCCTGTGTGCTCTGAGAAATGTAGCAGCTCTTTTCTTCCTTTTGCTTCTCCTGTAGCTCCCAGGTTTTATATGGGGTTATTTAATGTCTTCTGGCTCCCTTTCTCCAACTTCCTGCACATGATGCCCTCTTTCATTCATTCCCCTAAAGCACTAGGAACATGAGACTTTTACTGAGGGTTTGGGGAAATACGTGGAGGTTAGAGCACATCACAGTAAAAGGAAATTGATTTAAAATTAAATATTAGACACAAGTCTCCAAAAAATTTGCCCATGATTTCCTGACATCAAGAGGTTGACATCAGGAAGTTTTTTTGTTTTATTTTTTATTGTTTGACCTGCTATGTGTCCTTTAAGCCTCTTGGACTTCCCTCCCCCCAGCTCCCCTCCAGCTCTAAAACCCTTTCTTACCCTCTGTGTCGCTGCAGATTTGAATCCCAGTGGCTTCTCCTTTCCCTGTAAAACACCTGAGTTATTTGACTCTGACCTCGGACCAGTTTAGGCCCCCTTTGCAGAACCAAAATCCAAGCTTCAAAAAATAGTCTACTGCTGCTTGTCAATTCTTAACACCAAAATATATATATATATAAATTTTAAAAAATCCCTTGGAACTTTGAAATTATAGTTTGTTTTTTAACATGATCAAATTCCTAGGCAGATTTCTTTAGTTAATGGGGGGGGGAGAAGGGAGGTGGATAGAAAGAGTTATTCTCCTCATACACTGGAGAGGATTATTTACAGTTTGGAAAAAAATCACCAGCCAGTATCACTCTCAGTATTACTGTCCATTCTCCATCTCTTCTTCAGGGAGACACACGTAACAAAGTATACATATCACCTACTCCCTTTTCTTTACTTTCTATCCATTTTCCCTTGTTTATCTGAATATTTTGTACTGACCAGTTTCCCACTTATTAATCATCTGTTCAGTATGGCTAATCAGCTCCTAAACCTACCTACTGAATTCCTAATTTCAAATTATAGTGGTGTCTTTCAGATCTAGAATTTCCATTCGATTATTTTTATATGTTCCAGCTCTTTGATGAAATTCTTCACATTCTCTACTCTTTTGTACATATTAATTGTAATTAAAGTCCTTATCTTACCATGATATATAATCCACTTTTATTCTTGCCTTTTGATCACTTGGTCCTGGTTCTAGCATGACTGGTAATATTTGATCAATGCCAAACTTGAGTATGAAAATTTTTGAGGCTCTGGATGATATATTTTCTCCAGAGATAGTATACATTTTTTAAGTGGCAAATAGTGTATGGACAGATCCATACATGAGGCAGAACCTCAATCAGATTCTTTAAGGCTGTGATTTAAGCTTCCCAAGGACTGTTCTGTTTCCAATTTCCTTTACTCCTAGGGCCTAGCTCTTCGGAAAATGCATCTGAAAGATGGGCCTCTGCTAGGTACCCTTCTTTCGCTAGACCCTGCACTCCTTCTATCTTCAGCATTGCTAAAATGTTTAAATCTCTACTTAGATTTTTAGCCTCTTAACAAGCTGTGAGCATGGTTCCTAGGCCTCTCTCCTGGGCAGGTACATATGAAGATGTGGCAAATAATTGCATGAGATGTTGGGCTCATGTCCCTGTGCTTCCCTTTTCTCCAGGATTTTGAAGCTGCAAATCCTAGTCGCCAAACAAGCCTGAACTCCAATATTTTGCTCCAACCCAGTGAGACTGACAGAAGCTCTAGGCCACTGCTTTCTGCTCAGTCTCTGTGCCCTACACAGTGAATTGGAATATGTCTCAAGGAAGAAAATCATTGGTGAATTTAGGCATTTTCTTTCTTGCTGGAATGTTGGCCTTTTAGTCCTAGATGACTCGATTACTGTCCAGTGCCTTCAAAGAACTTGTTTTTGCATTTTATATAAACATTGTATTTGCTTTGAGTAATAGGGTTAATTTGATATAAGATATCCAGAAGTAAAAACCCTTTCATATTAATTATTTTAAGTTATTTCTCCTTGCCTCTAGTCTTCCTGCCCCCAAATATACAGAATAACATATTTCTGAAACCTCAACTATCTAAAGCCACTAAATTCTCTTCTTCTTGGCAAGAAATGTCCAGGAAGATTAATGCAAATATAATCTTTGTATATATATTTATCCTTGTATGTCTATCTGTGTTTACATATCTATCTTTTATATTTTGTCATTCTTGTGCCCTTGGAAATGTTTACATTGGGCTTGTGAAAATGTGAATTTCTCTTAGCAGTCTTCACAGTTTTTTACCATTTTACTGCTTAACATCTTAGTTTAAATATATTTTCAAAAATTAGAGTTTGTAGATTCATGACAAAACCTCATATGCTTTTAACCATTCATGTCTTCCCACAAAATTCTTTTTTTTTTTTAAAGATTTTATGTATTTATTTGACAGAGAGAGATACAGCAAGAGAGGGAACACAAGCAGGGGGAGTGGGAGAGGGAGAAGCAGGCTTCCCGCGGAGCAGAGAGCCCAATGCGGGGCTTGATCACAGGACCCTGGGATCATGACCTGAGCCAAAGGCAGACACTTAACAACTGAGCCACCCAGGTGCCCCATTCCCACAAAATTCTTAAATTTTTGTATACATGTGTTTGGAGGTCACAGTGAACATAGCAATAGAACTCTACGACACCTTGGCCAAAGCACTTGAGATGTACTAGAGTTCCATCAGCAAAGGAAAGGACTCTCTCTACTCTGCTCATAAAGCTCTGTTGAATTCTTGGTCCACAATACATGGAAAGGCCCAAGTAATTTGTGAATGCCACTTCATTTTTCTTCCTTGCCTTAAACATTCATTTAATGCTCTGTTAAAACCAGTAGATATTAATGCATTAGAAGAAGCATAAAAACTCAAACTTCAGATCCACCTTAGTCTTGAAAGAAGATTTGCCTTCACAATAGTATGTACTTTATACTTTCTTATATTTTTAAAAATACTGTTGTTTAGGGATTTTTTTTAATTGAGGTATAATTGACATATAACATTATATTAGTTTCAGGTGTACAACGTAATGATTGGGTATTTGTATACACTGCAAAATGAGCACTGTGATATTTAGTTACCATCCATCACCATTTAAAGTTACAAAAATTTGTTGTGATGAGAACTTTTAAGATTTACTGTCTTGGCAACTTTCAAATATGCACTACAATATTATTGACTTAGTCACCATGCTGTACATTACATCCCAAGTACATTACAACCCATGACTTATTTATTTTAAACCTGGAAGTTTGAGTGTCCTTTGATGGATGAATGGATAAAGAATATGTGGTGTGTATATATTATAAATGTGTGTGTGTGTGTGTGTGTGTGTATAACGGAAGAATACTACTCAGCCATAAAAAAAGAATGAAATTGAACCTTGAAGATATTATGCTAAGTAATATAAGTTAGAGACAAATATTGTTTGATCTCACTCATATATGGAATCTAAAAAACAAAACAAACAACAAAACAAAACTCAGAGATGCTGAGAACAGAGTGGTGTTTGCCGTGGGAGTGGGCTTGGGGGATGGGCAGAAGAGGTGGGCGGTCAGGAGGCACAAACTGCCAGTTATATAATGAACAGGTCATGGAGATGTTTAGTTATTTATTTTTAATTAAGACATTGCACCATCCGTCTTTATGAAAACAGTCATTTTGATTTCCATTTTTTTTGTTGAACACGTTTATTTCTGTGAATTGTGTTTTCCTAACATGAGATACATTGTGGGAAAATAATTATTAAACATTAGTGAGCAGATCGTATTTTGTACAGGGAATCACATGCCTCCTCTTCCCCAAATTAAAAATGCCCTGGGTTTGAAAATATGTTCATTATTCAATTTTTTTCTCATTATTTAAAACACATCAATCTTTTCTAACCTATTTGCTCTTTGTGGATAAATTAGAGGAAAAATACTATAAATATCTCATTATTCCTGGATTTAATCCAAACTGATTTTTTTTAAGTTAGTAAAATATATGTGGGAAAGAATTCAATATAAGCACTCAAAACATTTTTCCAATGTGGAAAGGGCTAATAGATAAAAAGAAAAACCCAGACAGAGTAAGGAAGACAAGCCACTTGGTGAAAATAAATAAACTTGCTTTAGCTCATAGGGAAAACAAGTAAATAAACAGTGGGTGAGTAAAACACAGCTTTTAAATTCATATAAGAAAAAGAAATTCAAGCGGAAACAGATGGCATGTTTAATTTTTCCCTGAATAGATGAGATAAAGGTTTTTGTCCTCTTAAAAAGCAATTGAATCTTGCATGGAACAGTGATGGTTGATGGTGTGCACTTCCCCTGTAAGTTGGGTGGCATTTATTTATATTCCAATTTCTTTTTTTTTTTTTAACCCCAATTCATCAGTTACTGGGTTGCAAACATTCCAGAGATAATGCAGTATTCTTTCAGCTGACAGTTTTTAAAAAGCAAATCTGTTCAGGCTCTTGCCCTTGCAGTCTCCCCAGAACTAGTGAGAAGCTGGGGGATTTCTCCAGCAGCTGAACAGGGTTCCTACCTCAACCCCCCACCATCTTTGCTTTGAGATTCCAAGAATTCTACTCTGCTTTCCAGGTTTCTGCTGGTAAATCCTCGGAGAGAAATACCCTGTGCATTTCACAAGCCTAGGAATGAGATCTGTTAAGTGCCTGTCAGCATAGCACCCCCGTAGATGAACGTAAGAAGATGGGGTAATGATTTGTTTTTTCTATTCTGCTGAGAATGTTTAAAGACGGAGAACATTTTCTAGTAAACTAGCTCTTCCCTCTGTATGTTGTGAGAAACTGTTTATTGGTTGCTAACCTGGTCTCTTATTATAGGACAGTGCTCAGGGAAAACTCATTTTTAAAAATTACACCGTACATTTTAGTTGTGGGTCGTGAAATGGTTTGAACTTATTTGTATCCTGTTTTTTGCCTTCAGCAGCTCAAGGATTCAAACTTGGGAACCCCTTGCTGCTATCTAGCTCACTGAATTTTCATAATATAACCCTTTCCTCTTTAATGCAAAATATGCTAACAGACTCTTCCCTCAGAAACCACTTTAAAGAAACGTGAGGAAATGGGGGTGGTTCAGTAGATAAATAGCACCGTTCCCCGCGGGGAGTGAGTTCACATATCTTGATCGGATCTCTTAGTCTCTTGTGAACAGCAGTCCAGCATACTGAACTATATGAATAATTCCACTGTTAGGCGTGATTGATAGTCTTGGCTCAGGAGAGTCCCGGAATTGAACTAACAACCACACCAAATTGTATCGCATCTTTAAAGGAGATAGCCCTGTTTAGCGAGGGCGCAGTCGCACAAAAGGGTCATGGAGAGGAACGCGCCCCACCTGTAGCGCGTGACTGGCTAGCGGACACCTCCAGCTCGCTCCTGGGCTCATCTCTGAATCAGGTTGTGCAGCTCCTATTGCACCGAATGATTTATTGTCTTCTCTGGAGCTGCTTCTAGCTTTGACGCTTTTGCATGCGGTATTATATCTACTGATAAATATGTGAATTTTTCTTGCTAAGTAATTTGTCTCTAGCAGTGATAAGAAATACCAGTATTTCAAATATATAAGAATATTCCTATGTGGCTGTGGTCCACGTGCGTTCTTTGGCATCCAAAAATTCTCTGCATTTATTTACCTGCTATTTAGCTATTTCAAAAAAAAATAAAATAAAATAAAAGGATGAAACCTGGGGAATCCAATGGGGTTTACTGCTTTAATTTAAAGATCCAGGAGTGTCATTACTGCACTGAAAATATACTTTCCTTGTACCCTATATTTAATGGATTATGTTTATTGCCTTTTAGGCTCTATGGTAACAGTAGTTAAGGAGGGGCTCCAACAGAGATAATATAAAAAGTATAGCTTTAGCAAACAACATTACTTTAATACTTTTGAATTCTTACTAAGCTTTTGCTGAATGACATCTCAATTTTCAGCCTTAATTAAACTCCTTAAATGATATCGAAAGAGCTTCTTTTGAAGGTGTAGTGTATAGATGAATCAGTGGAAGAAAAACAATTTAAAAGACTATAAAATAATTATTCTGAAATAAAGTGAACTTTTTTTTCTGAAAAAGTAACATAAAGCAATCACTTTTATCTAGTAAAAATAGAAAATTTAAGGTAAATTGCTCCCAAGAATGTTAGGGTCTAAATGACCTTGAGATTATTCTCTGCCTGTTAAGCTAAGGTATCAGACAGTGGTGGTTTTCCTCTGGAACTGTCTAGAACTGCAATACTACTTGACTGACAACGCTTTTTCTCCTTCTCTCCCTCTCTCTCTCTCTTATTGTTGTACCACTGCATGCCAATCATCCATGATGAAACAGGAGAGAAAGTTGGCGCATTCTATTCTCAAGCCTAAATTTACTTTTTCACTAACTTTGCAGAATTTATGGTGCATCTATAGGTGGTTTTGTTTTGCCATGACACATGGGCAAAAACCCAGAAATTGAAAATAATATATGAACTTTTTGATACTACCCTTAAAAATTCTGTTCACAATAAAGGTCAATAAAGATGAAATATTGCTGTAGAATTCCAATTTTTATTTTTAAAAGGTCTAATATAGGAGAACTAAATAGCTGTAATCTCAATATTTTAATTTACTAATTGAAAAATAAATAAAACCATATGAAATAATAATTGCTTTCCCTGTGGATCAGTGTATTAAAAAGGGACACTCATCTTAGAAAGTGTGCGTGCTTATTGTACATTATAGTATAATCTAGCAAGTTAGATATTGTTTGCTCATGTTGGTACTAGACATCTCAAAGCAGTAGTCTATTTTCATGTATTTTAAATTAATTTTTCAGCTGCATTAGAAAGAGAAGGATGGCTTGGTTATTTAGCTGTCGCACTAGTGAAGCAGGCATTCTGAAATGCCTGCCCTTTTCTGTTCAGCATGAGGAACATAGGTAATGTGTGAAAGTTTACCTCTACCTTCCTTTCCTTGGGCTTACAGGCTGGGAAAAAAAGGTACAGAATTTCCCGATTTTTTTTTTTTTAAATAACCCTGAGTTTCTCACTTTAGAAATGATCACACCAAATATTTAAACACTATTTCTATAATTGTGCAAGCTTTTAGCCTCAGACACCAGATCATTATAGCAGTGTTTCTGGCGTCTGGTGCTACATAATGTTTCCCACTAATTAATTTGGAGTGGTTTTCTTCACTGCCTTATTAGCATTCATTCATTAACTGAACAAGTTTTGAAGCTTACCATGTATTAGGCTTTGTGCTGAAATGAATGAAACTGTATGGGTGAATGAAAATCTTATGTCAAAGAAATTATTAAAAAATAAATCTTGTGTCAAGTAGCTTATAGGTGAGTATGGGAAGGTAGCAAAAGTAATCAAGTAAATGCAATGCTTTAGCAAGTGTGTTTTTTGACCCTTAATCCTGCAAATTGGTTCTTACAGTACTTTGTAGAGATAATTGTTGACAACTCATGTCATAGCTGTTTTTGCCTTTCATAAGTTAAGGATTAACCTGATGTTACTAAATGAGAACACTAGCAGAAAATGAACTTAAGATGGTAATTAACCCACCATGACAAATCAATTAGGGACCAGTAGCATCTGCTAATACTAGGGCACTAGAAATATACCAGCTTTTGTGTAAGCAGAACCAATATCCTTATTCCATGTTGTAGTATCTGGACTTAAAAATCAAATTATTTTGACATTATCTATAGTTGTTCACACTTAAAGGAAAGGGTGACACAGATAAATGAAATCAAGAGAGAGAGAAAAGGAACAAGAAAAAACAAAATGGTCAGTTGGCTGAGTGGGTAAGGTGGCTGGGTTCATAAACAGGAAAAAGGGGAAAGTATTTCCAATTCCCTTAGCAGACTGGAAATCTGCTTTAATATTGTATTTATATTTCCTGGGAATGCATAGAAATGACATGTTTTTTATTTACAATACTGAGCCTGTCACGAAGTTCCAAGATTCACTGCAGCGCATCCTTCTGAGTCTAGTCGAGCAGAGGTGGGAGGTGGGGTCACAGTCTCAGACACACATCTGTGGGGTTCGGTCAGAACCACACCCCTAGCCTTTCCCTCTGCGTGTGATCTCTGCTGCTTCTAGTTCCTTTCTGGGCTTTTCCTCTGCCAGGCTGGCGACACTATGGTGTGTGTGTAGCCACCCAGTGTGGATGGGTGAGTAGGTCTCCATCGGGGAGGCAGAAAAAGCCTGGGGGACATCACTGCTCCTCTCTCCAGCCATTGCCTGTTTGCTGCGAGCACAAGCCCAGCACATACACGGTAGCTCTGGCTTAGTCCACTACTCAGACCACTGATGTCTCACATTAAAGCACACACAGTGGAAGGCAGTGCCAATGACATCGTGGGGACTCTTACGTGGTTCAAAACATCCTGATCTTCTCAGCATGAGGATCCCACTGAGTGGAGATCATTGTCTCTCATCAGCATGTTCTTGTCAGTATTTTGTGATGTTTTCCTTTTAACCACCCTATATTGTCAAACTACTCTTAATCAGCTTCACTTGATAAACAGCAATTGTCAGCCTTTACCAGGTTATTAAGATAAAATGTCCTTCAGTCCAGCATTATTGTGTTGGTTTCCCAGGGCTGCCGTAACAACAGAAGCTTATTGTCTCACAGTTCTGGTGGCCGGCAGTCTGACATCCAGGTGTCGGCAGGGCTTTGCTCCCTCTGAAACCCACAGGCGAGGACCCCTCCTGGCCCCTTCCAGAGATTGGTAGCCCCAGACGTTCCTTGGCTTGTGGCAGCATCTCCCCAATCTTCACATGGCATTCTCCCCATGTCTCTTCATGTAGTCTTCCTTCTGTGTGTGTGCATCTCCATATCTGAATTTCCCCTTTTTGTAAGGACGCCAGTCATATTGAACTAGGACCTACCCTCTTATGACCTCCTCTTAACCTGACTGCATTTGCAAAGACTTGTTCCAAATAAGGTCACATTCTGAGGTGCTGTGGAGATACAACTTAATTCATAATAGTTATTCAAGTTGTTCAAGTTAGTTTACTTCTTTATACCACCAGTAAAGGTTTATCCCTTTTTTAATGTGGATTTCAAGTAGATGTCAGGTGATGCTTTAGAAACACATCTATGTAACTTTTCTCTGTGAAAGGTAAAAATGAAAACAAGCAAATATAAAACCAGTGATTTCAAGGGAGGCTCTGCAGTCAGACAGACTTGGGTTCTAATCTCACTTCTGCTACTCACTAGCAGTGTGACATTAGGCTTAGCCTTTCTTAGGGTCTCAGTGTCCTCATCTGTAAAATGGGAGTGATGGTCCTCACCTTATAAAGGAAACTAAGGAATTAATTGAAGGAATTAAGTTACTTGATCCAAGTTAAATACTTTAGCATAGTGTCTTGCACATAGTCAATACTCTATTAGTGTTATGATTATTGAAACCTATTATCTCTTTGCTTCTAGCAAAATCTTGATTAGTCTTAGTAGAATATTAAAATACACCCTGTGATATATTCTTCATATGTCCTCTTTTTCCCTTGTAAATGTAGGGCATTACATCCTGCTCACTTAGACATGGGTATGCAAACCTGAATCTCACCTTGTCACCTGTCACCATTCCATAGGTGCAGGTAGGTTTACTTGTGAATAGACTGGAATTGGAAGGCTGGGCAGACTTGATACTGAGCACCACAGGCCCAGCATGGTAGAGGACCTGGGAAGTCAGAAAAGCCGAGGATGGAGGAAGCAGGTGTGGGAAATGGCAATAGTTAAGGTGGCAAGAGGTCAAGAATCCAAGGATTGGAAAAAGGCATCCAGCAGTGCCTGTTACTAGGTTCAGGGTGAACCTGAGCCTGCTGTGTGTGGAGACCTGGGCCCAGAGGTGCATTCAAAAAATAACTGGTGGAAATTAAAGCCATTTGGTTTTAGATATAATTGAGTATGGATAAGGTTGGAGACAGACATTCTCAGAGAGGCTTATAAGCATCATCAGAAGAGGTGCTACTCATTATCAAGCATCACCTGGCCTGAGCTCTGGAATTTGAGAAAAAATGAGGTGGCAACCTCTATGATTTGATCTCAGGAATATTATACAGGTCCTGAGAGACTCACCAATCCTTTCTTACCTCTTAATTGTTGTCCTCGACTTCCAAACATTCTACATAATTTATGCTGGTTGATATTCTAAAACTACCCTTGTAGAAAGGGAGAACACTTCAATCTGTTACTAATCATTGATTCCAAATATGGGTTTGCATTATCAAAGTGTGAGTTTTGACAGGGAATGGGAGCATGAGGATACGTGACATCTGAATTAGGAGTGATCCCAGTGCAGGAGAAGTGCCCATGCATCCCCGATGTCATCTTTTGACCATAGGCGGCCTCACCAGAAAATCAGGGACAGAGCTCTGCTCCCTTGTGGGGCCATAAAAATCATGTTGTAAATGTTGGTTATGCTCTTCGGTAGCATACAGAAGCCATTGTAAATATCTGTGCAGCTAAACTATAATGCATTTACTGTAAAAACAACAAGGAACAAGTTTGTCAAAGGTTCAGTAACCTCTTTCCATCACTCGGGTGACAGATGTCACTTAATTAAGTCACTTGATCATCGCCTGCCCAGAACTAAGTTCCGACGTTTGTAATTGGTGCATCTGTCAGCGTCATATGTGTTTCTTAAGGTGAAGGGGGTTGTGTTTGATTTTTCCATTGGGTCTTATTTTTATTTCATTGTGTGCTTACCTTTTCTGTCCAACATCCATATAAAAGAGGGTCACTTGAAAAGGTTTTACTTTTGAAATCAAGAAGCCCAGAACTTTTGTTTTATCTTTTGAGTTGAGAAAAAGTAGAATTTACTTTAAACATGAAGAATGTATATCAAGCCACAAACTCAGAGCAGATATACAAATATAAACAAGCTGGAAGTGGATGCCCAGTCATTTGCTGAAGAAATAGGCCATATATATTATTTGGGGTGTAAGGAAAGGCAGGATGAAATTTACTTGGAATTCTTACGGATGATACTTAAATTGTGCTCTTAAAGATACCAAAATTTTGCACTAATGATATAAAACATGCTTTAGTGAGAATAGAAACCATTGAAATCCTGAGGAGAATCAGATTTTTGACTGAGTGAATCACCTAGATATCCTCTAGAACTTTAAGCAAAGAAAATAAATCAATTAAAACAGCCCTTAATTAGACCAGCGTAGTTCATGGAGCTTTGGTGGTAGTACTTTGCAAATCTAGCTAGCAAAATGTTTTTAAAAACTATACTAGCCTTAACATTAACTCTGTTTTATGAAAAAGAATGAATTTCAAATATTAATATCACATATTAATATTTAAATATTCATTTAAAAACCCATTTTTAAAATAGCTCAGTTAAGGATTTTTTACAACATAGCTCATTTGTATGACAGACTCTTGCCCACAGTGGCTCATATATAATTCTTAAAATGAAAACTGAAATTTCCAAGCACACCTGAGGCATGTTTTTGTATTCAAACTTAAAGATAACTTGCCTTTGGCAGGTCTTCTGAGGGATGTGAACTATGATGGTCATTTTGTTGTAGCATCTGCCCTGATAACTCATAGTCAAATGTGTTTTTTGCTTTTAAAATTAATTTAGTTTGAGTACCTACAATTGTTGGACATTGTCTTGACATGGGGTTCAGCAATAAACCAGTCAAAATTCTTTGTTTACAAAGCATAGGGATGTGGAGGCTGACAGTACGTAAAATGCATAAGTATATTATGGAGCATGTTGGAAGGCAATAACTGCTAAAAGATCAATCAGGGAAGGAGGGTCAGGAGGTTGGGGGCGGGGGGCATGCTAGCATAACCAGAGTGATGAGGGACCATCCCACTGAGACATTTGAGCACAGAGAGGAGGAGGGTCCTGGTATGTTCCATGAAGAACATGGTGGCCAGTGTCCCTGGTGGGGAGTCAGGGAGGAGGGAAAAAGCAGCAAGGTCATGTCAGCAAGGTCACGGGACCAGCTCCTTTAGGCCTCGAAGGCCATTATAAGGACTTTGACTTTTGCCTGGAGTGATGAAGGAGGAGAGAGTGGAGCATCTGAGCAGAGGAATGACGTGATCCGGCTCACGTTTTAGGGAGACCCCTCTGGAGAGACAAACATGAGAGGCTATGGACTCTGAGAAAAAGACTGAGTGTTTTAGAGGGGAGGGGGTGGGGGGATGGGTTAGCCTGGTGATGGGTATTAAAGAGGGCACGGACTGAATGGAGCACTGGGTGTTACATGAAAACAATGAATCATGGAGCACTGCATCAAAAACTAATGATGTAATGTATGGTGACTAACATAACATCATAACATAACATAACATAACATAACATAACATAACATAACATAAAAGAGAGACCCCTCTGGCTGCTGTGTTAAGAAGAGATATAGGGGAACAAGGGTCGGGAAAAGGAGGTCAGTTGGGAGGTAGACACATGAACACAGGAGAAACATAATGCTGGCTCAGACCAGTGCAGGAATGGGGCAGATGGTGAGATGTGGTTGAGTCCTGGCATGTGGCGGCTCCAGCGGGAGGAGGGAACAGGGAACCCGTGACATGTGCACCTGGCCATCATTGCACGCGCTCACAAGTCCTGCGTGCTTGTAACTTACCCTGT
Source organism: Leptonychotes weddellii (assembly GCF_054177405.1). NCBI lineage: Eukaryota > Metazoa > Chordata > Mammalia > Carnivora > Phocidae > Leptonychotes > Leptonychotes weddellii. The sequence goes on from NC_138376.1 coordinate 125,924,858, forward strand.
CCCCTTACACTGTCTGATCCAACTGCACACCAGGAACAGTGCCCAATAAATAAAGGAACATGTCAGCTCTGTCTGTGGCTGTCACCCAGAACCCACGCTGTGTACTTGCTTTTGTTCTGTGCAGAGTTCTCCTTCCTTCCAGTTTCTAACCCTTTAGCCCTGTTAGTGCATTCAACAACTGAATTTTGCGGGCTGTTTTCTGGCCTTCCGTGTCCACAGGGCAGCCCAGCAGGCTCAGGGGCCCTTGGCTCGGCCAGATAGGCAGGTGCTAACGTTTGCTTCTGGAGGCTACCACTTGGCCTGCGTGAGGGTGGGCCAAGGATTGAGAAAACCAGAGGGGAGAGCCAGCCAAAGAGTTGGGCCAAAAATGGGCATTAAGGCTTCAGGCTAAGAAGCTGAGAAGAAAATGATACAATCAGGAAGTGAGAGCCAGTTAGGAAAGAAGCAAGTTCAGGAGCAAGTTCTACGAACAAAGCTGAAGTGCGGGGGGCTGGCTGGCATTGCCTAATGCATGGAGGCGGGGAGAGGGAGCAGGTCAGCCTGCCTTAAAAGCCTGACCTGTTCCTGTATATCAGATCTTATCATCAAATTTATCTTATCCTTGTTCCTGATCCCAAGGGTTAGGTTTAGAACACACAGCATCCTTCTGAATTTTTCAGGACAATTTTGGTCACTAGTGGCAGACTCCCAACTCAACTGCCTAAACAAGAAAAAAGAATTTATTGGCTAACATAACTAAAAAGTTCAGGGATGATATTGCTTCAGGCTTGGCTGGTTCCAGAGACAACAAACAATGCCATGAACCCCTGGTCTCTTTTTCCATTGTTCAGGTGCGTTTTCCTTGGTGTTGGCTTCATTCTCAGGTAGCTTAGCAACACCATTAGGAAGGTGATTTCTCTTTTCCAAGAGTTAAAGCCAAAATTTAGGATGCATCACATTAGCCTGGTTTAGGCGATATGCCCATGCCAGAATCATTTACTATGGCCTAGGGAGATAGAATACTTTTTTGGACAAGTGAAGACTTACTGTTTGAATTTTTGTCATCACTCGGAAACCTGTGAATTTATTCACGACGCAAGGAAGTTACAGTGTTTCCATTGGGGGTCAGTGGGAAAGCTCTCAGGACCTTCTCAATATATGTCATCCCTGTCACGTTCATGGTGTCAGTGGTCGCCAGGAGCATGTTGGATTTTTAAGATTCTTAATAAACCTTCTAAGGGAAGAATGAGATTCCCCCAAATCCTGATTGTCTCATTACAAGTAAAGTATCCAGCTGCACACATCCATGACTGCAAGAGAGGTTGACCTTGTAATTAAACACAGCCTAGAGTTTCTATGATTATGTCTGTATCCATGACTCCAGAGCAGCAAATCCTTTTCTATCTTCCTGCATCCTGGCCTCTTTCATCCAGTGGTTGGTTGCATGGGCACCTTGAACGCCTCTCTTCTAGCACCAAACTCTCCATCGTCTCCTTTTCCTTCACCACTGCTGACTCTGCCACCCCCACTCCACATCCAACCTTCTTCTCATTCCCCCATTTTGGTTGGTAGCACTCCCTCTGCCCGGTCACCCAAGCCTTAGTCTGAGTCAACCTAAGTGACCACCTTCTCCCTCACTGTCCCCATTTCTATTTGCTTCCCTGGGTCCCTGCCCTTAGTCTAATGCCCTTCCAATCAGACCTAACCCTAAGCTGAGAGCCTGACTGCAAATGCTCTTAAAATATTTAAGTGACTCTCCCTTTCTTACAAGTCAAAGCCCAAGTTCCTTCATGCACCCAAGGCTTTCTGTGCACTGGTCCCTGCCTACCCTCAGTCTTGTCTCCCACTGGGTCCCCTGAGCACCTTTTAGTGCTCCAAATATACATTTCTTGCAGTTCCTGAACCAAAGTGATCTGCACCTTCGCTTATAGTTCTGTTCATCCTTGAATTTCCTTTCTTCTTCCATGTGTATGATAAACGCCTTCCCGTTCTTCTGCTCAGGCTCAGGGCCAGTGGCCCTCTTCTATGAACTCTTTTCTGGCCATACTCTCTTTAACGTTCTGTCTCCTGTGGGCCCCACCTCACCCTGGGCCCATTCTCTCCAGCCTCTGCAAAATGTTAGTGATTTTATCCATCTCCATGCCCAGCTCCCCTTAGCAAGTTGTAAGTCCCCTTGAAGGCAGTTACAGTGTTTTACTCATGATTATACCCTCAGCGGCTAACATACCTGAACATTTAATAAATATTTTAAGGTGAAGGAATGAGTGAGTATATTTTTCTGAGGAAGTTGTTGATGTCAATCTTTCCTCTGAAAGTGTGGCTAACAGGGTTTGGTGTTATAGTAAATATTTGTGCCAGGAGGCAAAGGACAGTCACTGGGGACAAGGTGGACAGCAACACCTACACTGAATTCCTGGCCATGAACATGCCCATGCTCAGGATCATTTTGAAAGTGAAATTGCCTTCAGTGGGCCCTGTTTGCCTTGGCTCATAAATAAGGGGCTTTGGTGAGAAGACCTCTAGTGTCCCTCTGAGGGCTAATGCTCTTTATTTATAGAGCTGTGTTCGTTTTTGTGATACCAGTTTGCTACAATAAAATGAAGATGTCTTTCGGAGTATTGGATAAAAGTCAAATTGGAGGAAACAGTCATGGAAAGAAAAGCAGCTTTTCTGTAATGAATTGCTTATAAAAACCATGGAGATGTGTGTTTGGGCAGGTGAAGATAGATGGGGGAGTTTAAAGTATGAAAGATCACATTTGTTTAGGGAATGTAGTTTTTAAGGACTAAGTCTATGTAACAAAAGATTCTCCAAGAGGTAATTATATCAGTTATTAAAAGATGTTTATGTCTTGGGTGTGCAAATATCAAAGTGTGGACTTTCTAATCTCTCATGTGATCCAACAATTGTAAGGTGCCAGTGAGATTCTTATGGATCACAAATGTATTTTTTTTAGCTCAAAATAATATGAACATAGTGACATGGAATAAGACAGAAATACTTAAAATTAACATTTTAATGTGTATGCATAAATAGATGTATAGACAGCTATTCATATATGTAAATAATCATGTATATATACATATATCTTTTTGTGGCCCTTGAACAGTTTTTACTGGCCTTGAAATTCACCAGTCCCAGGAGTGTGCTCAGGATTGCAGAACTCTATCCAGACCTGCATATTTTCAGCATTTTTATTTTCCAGCACTATTTCATTGCAGTTGTAATATGTCAATTGTATCATGAGCTGAAACTATGTACACTGTCACCTTTATGGCACTATTTCAACCTACGTAATAATTCCCTTGGGGAAAAGACTCTTGTCCTACGTTATCTTGGTCAACCCATCGAGACTAGTGCTATATCTTACCAGGGGGAGCTGGAACTCCGTAAATATTTATTCAATGAATTGTTGGAAAATGAGTAAGTAAACAAAACAGAAATTTACTAGCAGACTGGTAATTTTGGAACACAAGACAGTGAAAGCAGGAGCAGAGATGTTTTTATGGTGGTTAAAATCCTGGACTGTAGAATCAGGCGTGATTTCACATCCCAGCTCTGCCATTTACAAGCTAAATAAGTTTGAGCAAATGACTTAATCTCATTAAAGCTCAGTTTTCTTATCTATAAAACAAATGAGTTTCTCTGAAGGTAAAATGAGATAATGCTTAGCAAAATTTTCAGCACACGGTAAACTCTGATTACTTTTAGTTATTTTTATGAAAAGTAATCATCACAAAAATATCACATTAGTGAAATCATATAGACCTTTTTTTTTTTGTTAATCCTTGGCATTTGCACTGAAAGATGTGGATTTAGGAATGGCTTCAGTGAGAAAACAAAGATCTAAATTCCCAAGGGGAACACTCCAGAGCAGTGGGTAGCCAAAGAAGGGTGAAAGAAAGGGTTTGGAGCCATCAACAGATTTTCTGGACATCTGAGGATTCCAAGGCAGGTTGGTTGCATGGAGCTTTTGATTTGGATTTGAATGCATTAGGACAAAACTGAGCTCTTGGAAGAGGGAAGCCATGGTCAATGTCGTATGTAGAAAAGTAACTTGGCCATGTGCACTAAGGAATAAGCGAAGAGAAGGCAGTTTTTCAAGCAAGGTCTTGAGCTAAGATTAGGAAGTGACCCACCAAGTGACCAGTGGAGTTAGAATTATGGGTTTAGAAATTGAAAAATGACAGGAATTGATGCTTGGGGAGGTGACACTGTCACAGGGGGGTTCCTTCTGGGAAATTCTCCAAGTAGTTGGAACACATTTGAATTTAAATAGCTCACTTTGTACTGTAATTATTTATCTGTTGTTGCTTTCCTCTCTAGAGAGTGTGGTAGGACACAGGAACTATTAAGCTATGATTTGGAAGTGTGCCCAGTGGGGCTGGGGTATGAAGATGAAAGTGCTCCAAGGACTCACAGTTGGGGTGGGGTAGGGTGAAGGGCAGATACAGAAACAAATGGTTGCATCAATGATTACACTTTATCCTTATGGGAAGCCATGAAATTTTTTGAAGTGTGGTCATAGTATGAGCATAACTGCATTTGGAAATACCTCCCTGATAACACCATAGAAGATGAATAGGAAAATACTGATGGCAGAGAGATCAGAAAATAAGTTATTAAGGTCTTCGGGTCAGAGGTAAGGAATGCCTGTACTAAAGATTCTGGTGGGGGAAAGGAGAGCAAGGAATGGACGATAGTGATGTGTTGAAAGGTGGAATCCGTAATAGGCGATGACAGATCTGGATTCAGATAAATGTTTAAGTTTAGTAGAAG
>NC_138376.1:125930115-125936401 GCF_054177405.1 Leptonychotes weddellii
TTCCCCGCTCCGTTACCTGGGAGCTCTGCTGCACTCAGGCACCCCCGGTCTTTTTGTGACCCCGAGGGTCCTGAGACCACACTGTCCCAGAGGGTTCCACCCCCCGCTTAGCCACCAGAGTGACGTCTCTCGGCGGAGCAGACTTTTAAAAGTTCCGATTTTGTGCTCCGTGGTTCTATCACTTGCCAGAAGCGGCCAACAGAGGCCCCTCCCCCGCCGTCTATCCTCCCGAATATCGTCTCGGATTCACTTCTCCGCACGTCCTACCTTCCAGAAAGTGGTCACTTTTCTGTTCGGAGAGTGTTGCCATTCTTTTCTTCGATCTCCTGTTGAGTTTGTAGGTGTTCAGAATGGTTTGATCCCTATCCAGCTGAATTCCTGAGAGGAGACGAAATCCAGGTCTCCTACTCCTCCACCATCTTGCTCCGCCCCCAAATGTTACTTTTCTTAGCAATACAAAATTCAACATTGAGTCTATCAAATGAAACCAATCTTAAAATCATAATGGAATATCAATGTATATTTTTCAAAACAAATCATTGCTTTTATATTAAAAATTAATCTATATATCTTCCCCTTACACGTCAGATATTATTCACAAATATTGCTAAAGAATATTTTTATTCACCTAATACTAATCTGTGGCTTATTTGTAGAGTGAGTTACACAGCACCTATTCCGTCCTCGGTCAGGTTGGATCTCAGATCGTCATAATTAAATAGGCAAATGGATGCACGAGTGTCTCTTGTGTCTCTCTTTCTTTCTGTGCTTCTGAGTGTCTCTTTCACTATGTCATAAAGCCAGATAAATTGGGGATCTACCACTGTTTGAGATTATCTAAACATCTGATTTACCTTCATCAGGTAGCATAAACCATCCGAAATGATATATCCCCACATATACATTAGCCAGAAATCTATTTTATGAAATTATAATGAGATTGTTATATAATCCACCTCACCAAGAATATTGTCAAAACCAAAGAAATCTGCACTGGTCTTCCTCACCAAAATATTGTGAGGATTAATGAGGCATTTGTAGTTAGACTGGGCAGTTCTTCTGGGAAATCTCAAAGCAAGAACAAGATAGCACTTTCTTTTGAAAGGCTTCTGTTTTACTGTCAAGCCAAACTTAAAGCAGTCAGAATGATACACACTCCTGAGTTAACTTCCTGCTTTCTTGGACATGTAAAAGTATTGATGTTCCAATGTGACAGGACTCTAGTAATGAAGGAACCAAGTAGTGGGAGAAAATAGTTACCCAGCTTTCAATCAAATGATAGAACATGAATATATAGTTTTCAAAGAAAAGAAAGCCAAAAATCTATGTTATGTATAAATAGAAAACTTGCAAACAATTTAGTGGAGGACCAGAGTCTTCCTTATCTGTCTCCTGCTTTTTCCCAAATTGCAAGTGAGACACTAACAGAGGCACGTTAACTAATTTTATTCGTTTGAAATAATATGTGGTATATTCCAATCTTATGAACTTCAAAGAAAATCTATTTATTACTGAGAGCTAGTCAGGCATTCAAGACTGAAAGCCAGGAGTCATCCTTGGTTTCTCTCTTTCCCTTACCCCAAGCCGTTAGTGAGCACCGTTGGTATTTAGTCTCTCCAAATGTATCTTAGACCCATCCACTTCTCTCCAAATCCATTGCCACCATCACCTCTTGCCTTGAACCCTGCAACTGACCCCATTTGTCCCTCTACTTTCTGTCTTGTCACCTGTCCCCCATCCAGTATCTCCAAGAAGCAAAAGTGAGCTTAAAATGTCAGTCAGATCATGTCACTCCACTGCAATGACTTTTCATCATACTTATTTTAAAAATCAAACTCTATACCTTTTTCTTGCTCAGTAAGTTCTGTCCACTCTGGAGACCTTTCTGTTCATTAAAAACTCTCAGCCAGGGGCACCTGGGTGGCTCAGTGAGTTAAGCATCTGCCTTCGGCTCAGGTCATGATCCTGGGGTCCTGGGATCGAGCCCCATGTGGGGCTCCCTGCTTAGGGAGCCTGGCTCTCCCTCTGCCCCTCCCCCATCCTTTGTGCTCTTTTTATAGTTGTTGCCATCTGCCTCCCCACATTATAATCTCAGTTGCAATTTATTATGGTAAATGCTATGAATGAAGCAAAAGTGTGTCTCTGTTGGGGCGTTTATCAGAAATTGCCATTTTTGTCTGCCTGCCTGTTGCAGGTCTCCCTGAAAGAATGTAAGTTCTCTGAGGGCAGGGAGCATGCCTGTGTTTTAAGCCCTGACTCACAGCCCAGCACCGTGTGTGCACCCAGCATCAGTGCATTAATGAATGAGTGGTCACATGAAAAGTGCCAGTAAGCTTTTATGTTATGTGCTTAATGTATTTACGTAGAAGTAGCTGGTTGTGAGGTCTGACAATGGCCATTTAAATTAAAATTTCAAACTCTGTATGTAGCCATGCCATGCAAACAGTTCCTTCTTATGTGAATTAGATTTTTGGTGAAGAGGGCCTCAATTTCTCATCTGAAAGAAAAGAAATGGGAGCAGCTGATCCCTAAGTTCTCTTCCTGCTCTGAGACCCTCAGCTGTTTTGGAGCTATCCCCCAGGTTGTGCAGATGCTGCCTACCCCAGAAGCCGCTGGAAATGCCACATGGGGCTAAGGAATGTCTTTCTGAATGAATACATGAGCACGGTTGGGGTAGACTATCTGGGGGGAGTACATTGGTATTTCCAGTCTCTATTCAGGGCACAAACTTAAGGTTCCACGGAGCAGGTTACCCTGCAGCAGGCTGACAGTATTGAACCTGCTGCAGCTCACTGCTCCCCATTGTGTCATTAGCAAGAATCTCAACTGCCATCGAAGAAACCAGCTGCTTTCCTAGGTAGCAAACAAGTACACGAATGTTTCTATAGTTTTGCTCCCCTTGCAAAACTCACTTTCACCCCTAGCCACTTCACCCAAGGAGAATCATGCCAAATAAATATCAGATTAAGAAAATGTTTCTCAAAAAAAAGAAAAGAAAATGCTTCTCATTAGTTGTCTGTTCAAAACAACTTTGTAAGCAATCTGGGAGCGTCCAGCAGTATCTTTTCCCAGACTTTTATCTCTCAAAAGTTGTTGAAAGAGCTAAATTAAAGTTCCTGTCATTAATCCTTGTTCTGAACACTGTAAATCAAAGGAATGAAATACTTCTACTCACAGTTCAGATCCCAAACAGGTAAAAATTACAACATAAAACAAAATTTAATACTAGCATTGCCCCTGTCACCTAAGCCATATATTCTGACTGAAGTAATCAGCAAGAGGGCATGGGTGTGCCGTAATTCAGCATTGTTTCAAAGCCTGTGGGTCTGGTAAATGCATTTAATTTTTAATATTTCCATACGTAAAAGCGAGTTTGGGTAAAGATGCAGACGTCATTCTTACTTGACTCTTAAAGACGTGGTGGTTTTGATCCAGTCTCCACAACTATTTGCGGTTTTGCTTCGTAAGGACAGTTGCCCTAACATAAATTCAGGTTGTAAAGGCTGAACTTCCCTCACTGTCACGGACCATTCCTGGGGAAGGCTTTTTATTTGCAAGTTGCACTTGACGTGAGTTTTAGAGAGGCGAGGTGGGCAAATAAAGAACTGGACAAGGAGGAACAGTGGCGAGATCCTGGCTGGGGCCCTGATACTGATTTGCGGAGGCTCCTGTCACCTTCCCTATCTGCGCTGCAGTTCTGCCCTTTACAAAATGTGGGTTATGGGCCATACTGTCAATCCCTGTAGCCTGTGAAGCCACTCATTAAGGATGAAGGGCCGGCAGTGGTCAAATGTGCCTGCCTCACACCAACCACAGCAGAGTCATGAGGATCTGTGAGTGAGCATCTACGGACTTGCCCAAATGCCGTGGGAGAAAACCAGTGTCTGAGCACAAAGAATTTATACGCAGCGTAAAGGAGAAGCCACTAAAATGCCACAGCCTCAAGTTTCCTTGCAATCTCCTTTCTTGGTATTGTAGATTCATGGAAGCCATGCCTCCTTCTCCGGAACTGTACCCTGAATTTCAGAAGTGCACATAAACAGGGTCAGTATTTTACTAGAAAATGTAAAAGAAAAACAACCTGTCTGCAAAGTAAATTCTACTGGATGAAGTTTTTAATATTACCAAACCACAAACGATTATTCTTTTCCATACAATTATCACTAGGGGTGGGGGAGGAGTGAACCCCTCTGTTACCAAGCCCCGCTCTGTCCCCGCTTTCATTAAGTCAAAGACAAGCTCCCCCATTGCCCTGAATGTCCCTGCATCTCCGAGGCTCCTGTGAAGGGGACCTGCCATGTATTCACGCTGCCCTTCTTCTCTCCCTTCCCATGTCTTTGTCTGCACTGTCACCAGAGGCTCACGGTTCTCTCAAGGGACACATCTATATTCCTCTCACTCAGCGGCCACGTGTGGTCCCCACATGTGGGGACAGGTCAGGATGACAGAGGGCGGAAAGCTGGGCCAGAACCTGAAAACCAGTGTCTAGTTCCAGTTCTCTCATTGGTTTTAAGATATTGGCGAGTCTCAAATTTTCAAAACTCAGATTTCCTCATCTAAAAAAGATGAAGAAACCGGATCAGGTGATCTTTGAGGTCATTTCTAGCCCTGCAGGGATTCATTGTAAAATAATGTGTCCTCAGCCTCCTCTACAGCAGTGGAGTGAAGTTTCTTAAGGCCATTTAGTCCTTTACCCCCTGGCTCGTGCTGGAGGAGAGTCTTCAAGACTGCCCACTTCCAGTCCAGTCTGCTCCACCTTTTCTTCCGGAGTTCACTTCCTTCGTTGGCTACCTACCATGATCAAATCTGTGAGAGTCCACTACGACCTAAGTAAGCGGCACCCTCTCTATTAACACCAGAGTGGAATCATGTGTTCTTACAAGTGCACTGACCCGCTGTATCTCCATTATAAATCATGAACTGAACAGACTGCTCCGGTCCACCCCTGCACCTGCAGAAGATTGGGTTTATCCAACCTGCTAGCTCTACCCTCTGATGCCACCTGGACAGCATCCATTGAAGTTAAAGTAAGAAATTCTCCTGGCTTGAAAGATGAGGAGATTTCATAACACAGCTGCTGAGCCCAGCTATCTCAAGGCCAGGTGTACCTTCTAGAGATTCTAGATAGTGATCATACAGAAAGCTGGGGAATTACCTACTCAATATTTGAATGGTCTTCTGTACCCAGCACACTAATGAAAACCATGTGCTCTGACATTGGAGAATCCTGAACTCCTAATAGTTGCCATTATGATTTTTTAAATTTAAATGCTTATTGTGGCATTTAGGAATCCCAAGTGTTTCTTAACAGAAGACAGCTTTTTATAAATCTGATTCTTTTATGTTTAATCTACCATGTCATATTCATGCAGAAGCTGTTGACTCGGGAATAAGAAATAGGTTGGAAGGGTCCCCTGGTAGGGAGAAACTTAATTTTAAACATATACTGTTGACACGGAAAAAAACCCTAGAACACAGACAACTGAGCACCGTTCCAAGGGGGGTCCAGCCCCAGTCCTGGCATTAATGCTGAACCATCACGAGACAGCAGACAGGCCATGCCTCTCTCTGGCTTTAGTCCGTTGTTGCAAGATTAGTAAAAGGGGATCTGCCCTAAATAGTTCACATTATTGTCTTGAAACTCAAGTGAGAGAACGGATGTGGAAGTTCTCTGTGAGTGTGATGAATTCTTCTCCTCTCACCCGTCTCGTGCATGGTGACTCTTGTTTTAATGGCAGCCATTGTTTATAGGAACCACTCTCCTCACTCCCCATCCTTGCACTGAGTATCAGGTTGATGACGCCTACCACTGTGTCGTAGCAAGCCAGGCAATTCTTTTATTTGAAATGTTACGTCATCTTGTCTTTAAAGTTGTTAGTTTTCCTTCTTAAGATTCTCTTCTGAGTTCTTCCCCCTGGATCAGATATTCCAGTATTATCTACTTTTTTTCAGGTGTCACTCAGAATATTTATGATGCAATAAACCATTGTTTCAATAGAGACTAAGAAGGTATTAGAAAGTCGTCAGTAACACTGCTTTTTACAAAACATCAAAAATGACTTGCTTGTAGATATGTTAAGAAAAAAAAAGAAGAAGAAGAAGAAGGTAGCGGGAGGGGAGGAATGAAGCGGGGGAAATCGGAGGGGTGGACGAACCATGAGAGACGATGGACTCTGAAAAACAAACTGAGGGTTCTAGAGGGGAGGGGGGTGGGAGGATGGGTTGGCCTGGTGGTGGGTATTGAGGAGGGCACGTTCTGCATGGAGCACTGGGTGTTGTGCACGAA
>NC_138376.1:125936501-125953093 GCF_054177405.1 Leptonychotes weddellii
AGAAAAAAAATGACTTGCTTGTGTTTGTATGAGTGTGTGTGTGTGTGTGTGTACAAAATGATGCATCTTTTGAAGAACAGAAAAATAACTGTGGGAGTCCCATTATTTAGGCAGAGGGGATGAAATGAAAAGGGTTTGCAGTCAGGAGAGAATTATAGGTTTCGTAAAGAAAGAAAGAAAGTGCAACAATCCCAAAAGCTACAAATTTACGCAAGTTATTGAAATATCCCTTAGTGATTATTTTCTAAATTTGCTCTCAATCAGTTATCCTTTTTCTTTTGAAATCTTAGAAGACAGTTTTGGAGAATTTGCTGCAAGTAAAATCATAGTTATAAAATAGTTTAAAACTGTGAAATGGTTTTAAATTTTAAAATACAGGCTTTACAGACTTACCAAAGCTTAAATCAAAAGAGAATGTTGCAACCATCGTTTCTCACTGAAAATGTAGGGTGGGGTGCCACCATATGTTATCTCTATAATGGAACATAAGGGGTACAGTGGTATAATTAATAGCAAGCCATTTTTACTTTCAAAATTCCAAAAAAAGAATAAGTTTAAAATATAATGCCAAAAAAATTCTGAAAAATATAACAACCTATCCATGTTATCCTACTTTAAGAAAATCAATATACAAATTTTAGACTTGAAAATCAATACTACGGTTATCACAAACAGATTTTTTGCTTTTGTTTCCTTATTGAATTTTTAAAATTGTGAGCTCACCTCCTTCATTTACAACGATTCATTTTGTAACCAATTTTCTTCTGACATATGGTATCTATCCATTATACACCACTGAAAATATACCATAGTTTCTATGAACTCTTTGAGCTTCATTAAATACAAATATTAGTTGTTATACAGAATTTCCTGGTTTGTTCCTGTTTCCTATTGACATGCTTTCTACTTCCTCCAATAATAATGATGGTGATATCAATAATAGCTAATACTTATGTAATGCTCAGTATATTTCTCAGAACCTTATGTTTAATCCTCAGAACAGCCTTATGAGGTAGATATTGTCACCTCCTATCTTAGAGAGATGAAGTCAGTTGTCCATCTTGTAAGTAGGTTATCGGTGAGTGGCGCTTGTGGGACTTGAAACTGGCCATCACCCCCAGAGTCCATGTCCCAAGTCACCCCCATTGGTGAGGGCTCCATAGCAACAGCTATATTGCCCTGGCTGGCTGTGACTGAGTCTTACAGAAATGAGCTCTGGCACTCAAAACTGTTTTCTGCCTTTTGCTGAAAACTTCGAGAAAATCAGTGGATGTGGTGGAATTTCGAGTGCATTACTATAGCAATCTGAGTTGACTTTGTTGTGATCTTGTGTCCTACCTGGAGCATGCCTAGTACTGTGTCCAGACAGTCAGTCTGCTGGTTACGAAGCTGAAAATACATATTTGGGAGCCATGAGCCAACAGATGGTAACTCAGGCTATGGGAGGGACCCAGACCCTTCATGTAAATTGCTACTATGATCTAAGCTTAATTATCTTAGTAATAATTAAAATGTGCTATTGTAAACATAAATATGCCCTGATATATAACAAATGAATAGCATGTATTACATGCCTTAAAATACAAGGTGATATTGTGATAAGTACAATAGGACTACACAAGAAAATTCATCATCTGGTCTTTACCCAAATTCATTTGTACAGGATATCTGTTCTTTATGCTTTGTTTTATACTTTAAAAGCAATAAAGTGTTTACAAAGCATCAAGCACTTTACTCATTTTTCATGTTTTACTTCAGCTTTTCCATTTATTCTTTTTGCTCTCTAAACCACTTTTCACTGAAGATAAGTGTGCTGACATATGGCATAATTATTCATTTTTTTCTCACTCAATTCTCACAATTTTTGTATACTAAAAATCAGTTTTTAAAATCAGAATTAGTTTATTCTTCATAATCACCTCAACATTTTTTTGTTATTGATTTAGCTCTGTTTTTAGGAACAGTTGGATCTAAAACAAAGAATTTAATTCAACTAAGATCTTCTTCCTTCCTTCCTTCTGTCCACAAATATTATTACTCCCATACTGAGTGCTGTGCTGTGAATACAAAGCTGCAGTCCCACATGAAATGGGAACACAGTATGTTATGAAAACAGAGTGGGACAGGAGGCTGCACAGGGCTGGGTTTCTGAGACAGGATTTGAAGCATGGAGGTGTGCAGGAAGCCACAGCCGCACAGGGAGGCTGAGCAGAGAAAAGGTATAACGATGAAAGAGACCTAGTGTGTATTTGAGAAATCCTGAGCACATGAAGCAGCTGGCAATTCACTGTAGTGAGAAATGGCAGCAAGAGGCACAGATAAGATTAGGAAGAATGATTGCTTCCAAAAGATGAAAGGCATTGTGTACCATGTTTAATATTTAAATTATATTCTGAAGGTCTAAAAGTCCAGTAGAGATTTTTATGTAGAAGAGGAAAACTGTTCTGTGTTTTAACAAAATAACTTTGGGAACAACTGGAAGGATGAACTGCAGTTGAGTGGTGCTGGAAGGTGTGGATGGGTCTAGCCATAATGAGAACAGAATAAAATAGTTGTACTGTGGGTGGAAAGATGAGAAGAGTTTGAGAGATATTTTTAAGTAAAGTTGACAGGACTTTATAACTGATCAGGGTTGAGTAAGTAAGAGAGGTAGTTGAAAATAGCTCTCAGTTTTCCAGATTAAATGACTTGGTAGATGGTGCTGTCATTAACTATTGTGAGAGTCGCAGGAAGAAGAGAATGTTGAGCACAAAGATAATTCAGGTTTTAAAATATTGAGATTGAACAGTGTTAAGGTATTCAGGTTAAGATATTAGGTAAAAAATGGTAATAAAATGCTGGAGGTGAGAAAAAGAGCTTAAAGCCAGATTTGTAGATATAAGAACCACTGGCATTTTAGTCTGCTCAGGCCACTATAGCAAATGACCACAGACAGGGTAGTATAAACAACAAACATTTATTTCTCAAAGTTCAGGGGACTAAGAGGTCGAAGATCAGGGTGCCAGCAGATTTGGTGTCTGATAAGGGCCTTCTTCCTGCCTTTCAGAAGGCTGCCTTCTTGCTGTGTCTTCATGTGGTAGAGAGCAGAGAGAGGAGCAAGCAAGTTCTTGGGTCTCTACCTGTAAGGCCCTCATCCCATCATGAGGGCTCTACCCTCAAGGCCTCATTACCTCCCAAAGACTCACCTCAGATACCATCACACTGGGGTTGGGAGCTCAGCATATAAATTTTGGGAAGACACACACATTCTATTCATGACAACTGGCATGTAGGTGTTAATTGAAACCCCAGGCAATTCACTGGCTTCTTGGGAAAGAGTGTGAATAAGATGATAGGACCAAGGATTAGATCTTGAGGACAGCCAAAACTTCAAATACAGAACAAGGAGAAGGAGCAATTGATATAAACTGAAAAGCAGTCAAGGAGGTGAAGATTAAAGATTATTTTTTTCAAATAAATGTTAAGATATAAGTATCAAATACCTTAGAAAAATGAAGTATGATAGAAAATTTTAAAGTACTCTTGTTTAACAAAACTCAATAAAAGAACAATTGTTCATGATTAAATACTGAAGTCATTGACAGTAAAATTTGGCATAAGGCATATACACCTGCTTTCATTTCTATTATTTAACATTGTTTTAGAGACTAATGCAATAAGACAAGAAAGTGCAATGTATAAATAAATAATGAAAAGAAGAGAAAATTATTTTGTTATATGACTATATTATTTACCAACAAAAATAACCCAAGATACTCAGTTAAATACTATTAGAAATACCAAATGAATTTGGTAAGATGGATGAATATAAAATAAATACACAAAATGAAAGCGCTTTTCTTTATTTCAATGACCAGCTGGAAATGAAAACAGGGAAAAATCACAAAAATAAAAAAACTACATAGTTCCTAAGAAAAATATAGCAAAAAATTTCAGGACTTAAGTAAAAAAAAAACTATAAAAATGTATTAAACATAAATATAATAGCATTTATATTAGTAGGGTTTTTTATTATATTAATATTCAAAACTCAGTAGAGCCAAAGATACTTTAACTGTAGATTAAAGTTGAAGGATAGACCCAGAGAAAATATATTTGTAAACATTTGGCAAGCAAATAATATCACCAACATAAAAATATCTTTTTCAAATTGAAAATAAAAAGGTAAATAGCACAAATTAAAATGGAGCAAAAATTTAGCCAAATAATAAACGTAAATTATTTAAAAGTTGGTATTTAGAAGTTGTTCTTCTATTAAAGAAGTGCAAATTAAAAATACCAATGAGATACCATTTTCTGTCATTAATTCTACAAAAATTTTAAACATCCAGTTAATAGCCAATCTTAGCCATAGCTGGGTTGATATTTACCTGGTAAGTTCAGGATGGCCATTGAAATGCTAACATTCCAGTTCATATATATTTGTGACCTTGAGCCCCTTCTTCATTCAGAACCCTATCCCACCCTTCTCTCTAGGCAGACTCTCCCAACTTCAAAATGCAGTAGTTAGAGGACAAATTCATGACACATAATGTTCTTGAATGTCCCTGCCTTGCTTGTTAGATATTTGGAATATTATCCCTGAGAAAGAGTGTAGTAAACTAGGTATTGGCTTATAATATGGGTGGGAATACAAATTGCTAAAACTTTTTTGTAGACTTATGTGACTATGTCTCTTATTTTTTTAACACTTTAATCACTTTATTTTTTAATTTTATAAAAATAAAAGCACTCACATATAATGATATATGTATAAATATGTTTATAACAACATAGTTTAAATACCCAGACACTATAAACTACATTAATGCCTATCAATTAGAAAATGACTGAGTGAATTATAGTATATTTATATAGTGGAATATTTTATACCTATTTAAAGAATAGATTAGATGTGTGTGTTGACCTGGAAAGATGTCCATAATGCACTATTTAAAATTAAAACAACCATGTGTAGATTAATACGTACTTTTTTAAGAAAAATAAGTATGTCTCTCTGTTTCTCTCTGTCTGGCTCTCTTATGTACACACGCATGCACACACAGTGTAGGTATACATCCATACATATGATGTGCGGACTAAAACATATGGGCAAATACATTCCCAATTGTGGGAGGAATGGGTGCAAATAGATATACAGAATATTACATTTCTCTTCATACAACTGTATTTTTTATATTTATTGAATAAGCTTTTTATTTTTGCCCTTCCAAAAAAAAAGTAGGAAAAAAAAAGGCCAAGAGAATTCCATTCTCTAGAGTTGAAGCAAAATGATGGTTATAGTTGAGCATGACAAATTCAATGTTAAGTTGTATTGTATGGTGGGAAAAGAAAGCAATACAAATTTAGACTCACCAAATAATACGATGTTTCCTTCTATTGACCAAGTTCCTCCAGACCACTGACTTTTAACATTTTTAAGGGTGGAGAGCCCATAGGAGAGTCAGATGAAACTCCTTTCCCAGTTAAAAGTGCATGAATTTTCAAATCCATCAATTGCATGTAACTGCTAGGTTTTATGAGCCGCTGTTCTAATCTTCTGATTTTTTTCATTAAAGGGAATTGAAAATAAGTTTAAAGCAAATATTCTTTGATTATGTCTTCTTTCCTCATTGTTTTTTTCCATTCTTTTGATAATAACCAATCTTTAGCATCACCTGATTTCTTAGGAAGAGTATGTTTATTTTGCTTTTAAAGATTTAAAACTAATTCAACCCAGTTTTGCCAGTGCAAGATTCCTTTACTCTCCTGTTAAATTTTCCACTCCAACCAAACCAGACTATGACTAATTCCCAAAACACAGTCTAAATTCTGGGAGTTGATTTATTTGATCACCTTTGCCTCTGCTTAAAATACCCTCTTGCTGCCCATCCCCTGGCCATCTTACTGCTGTCTATCGAAATCCTACCCATTCTTCTAGTCCCAGGTCCAAAGCCTCCTCTTTAACTAAATTTTCCTCCAGTCCCTCAGCTGGAATGACTCTTGCTATCTTTGTGGCCCACAGCTCTTTGTTTTTATTTCTATCATATTTCTTAGCACATCTATATAACATTATGGTTAATTGTATAGATGTCTTATCCCATTTCCTGGCCTATTAGGTCCTTGAGAGCAGAACTCCTGTCTTGCTCATTTTAAATCTGCTATAGCACTTAGCACAGGGCCTTGCAAATAGTAGGTCCCAATAAATGTCAAATTGAATTGATTTTGAGCCGACTTCAGTGGGAACCTGAAACAGAATGCCTTTTTTGGCTTTAGGATTTTTAATGCAATTTTGCCTCTTCTCTACAAAGATGTCTCAGACATTCTACACAAATAGTCCATAATTTTTATTTCTAGCTTTCAAATTGTATCCTACTTTAGGTGATTCTAGTAAATGATACCTATTTATTTTTATTTTTTTAAAGATTTTATTTATTTATTTATTTATTTGTCAGAGAGAGAGAGAGTACAAGCAGGGGAAGTGGCAGAGGGAGAATTAGGCTCCCCTCTGAGGAAGGAACCCAGTGAAGGACTTCATCCCAGGACTCTGGGATCATGATCTAAGCTGAAGGCAGACGCTTAACCGACTGAGCCACCCAGGCGTCCCAATGATATCTATTTATAAAAGAAGAGTGAATATTATTTTTTTTCTATTTTATTTATTTATTTGATAGTCCTTTTTTAAATAGTGCAAATAAATTTAAATTATTTTTAAGTTGTTTGATGTAATTTCATCTCTTAGACATTTGGAATTTTAATATAATTTTATAATTTACATGAATTTTTTTAGTTTTACTTTAAGTGAGTAGTGATTTTTTGGTGTATTCTCTTTGGATAAATAATGTGTATGGCAAAGAATACTAAAGATAGCTTAATGCAACTTTAATGTCACTTATATACTTCCTATTTAACAGTAATTAGAAAGTTTACTTAAATAATATAAATTAACAGGTACTAAAATCGCCCCCTACCCACCCAGAGCTTTAAAAATCTAATTTGGCAAATAATATTCAGACCAGAAAAATAAAACTTAAAAAATTATCAGAAAATAAGAAACTGCCAAGAATTTATATTTAGAAAGAATAAAATTCTGAGAGTTTTAGAAATCTATATAATTTAATTTGGCATTTAATAGATTAATAGATGGTCAATACAATAACTTCTTTCATTCAGCAAATTCATAAGGTTAAAAAAATTCAAGGTCTTGGGTGCCTGGGTGGCTCAGTCATTAAGTGTCTGCCTTCGGCTCAGGTCATGATCCCAGGGTCCTGGGATCGAGTCCCAGGTCAGGCTGTCTGCTCAGCAAGGAGCCCGCTTCTCCCTCGCCCTCTCCCTCGGCTGCAGCTCCCCCTGCTTGTGCTCTCTCTAATAAATGAATAAAATCTTAAAAAAAAAAAATAGAAAATTCAAGGTCTTTTCAATACTAGCTCTCATCAAAGTTATGTGAAACACATACACATATTTCCAGTGTGTGGCATAACTTTAATAATACTGCATACATAATTCATCTCATTAGGCCCCAAACACAAGTCTATGCCTATATTATCCAATTTCCCATTGTTTTACCTATCCCTAAAAAATAAACAATGGAACATTTTCATTCCTCTGGCTCTTCAGCAAGGCATTTGAGATCTAATTGCTTTCTTGCCTTACATTAAGATAATATTTCAATTGGATGCTGTCATGATGTTTTTCTATCAGGATCAAATAAAACAGGTTCAGACATAGATCATAAATATGGCAGAATTAAGGGAAAATAATAATACCCTGGTTATATACATTTGTTTGTTTGCTTATTTGTTTAGAATCTCCAAACATATTTATATATTAATTCTTTTTTTTTCATTTTAGAAACATCTTATGGAATAACAACAGGGAAATATTGTTTTATCTATTCAGCCTACAGATAGAAAACTAAATGCAAAAAAAAAAATGTTCTTAGCTCATTTAAGATCTGATTTTGTCAGGTTTGCATCAGTTAAACTAAATATAGCTTTATAAGCATTGCTAAGCATCAACTGTATGGTGGACACTAAGCCTGATATAAATAGTAGCAATATATGGTTCTGCCTTTAAAAAGCTCATTATGCATTATTTATATTATTTATTATATAGTATAATAAATCATACTACAAAAAATACGCTGTGGCAATTGCTACAATAGGAATACAAGTAAAGTGTCATGAGGATAGAAAGCAGGAGGGGGGAACAATTATTTTTAGACTGAGAAAGAATTTAGGATAAATTTCACTAAGGAGATGCATTGGGCTTGGAAGGAGAGATTTAACTGAATAGAGAAGAGAAGGGATCACTACCAAAAAATGAAACACTTAAGTATAAATCTAACAGAATATGTACAAGATCTATATGAGGAAAACTACAAAACTCTGATGAACAAAATCAAAGAAGCACTACATAAATAGAGGGATATTCCATGTGCATGGATAGGAAGACTCAATGTTGTCAAGATATCAGTTCTTCCTAACTTGATCTATAGCTGCAGTACAATCCCCAATCTAAATCCTAGCAAGTTATTTTATGGATGCAACAAACTGATTCTGAAGTTCATATATAGACCCAGAATAACCAACACAGTATTGGAGGAGAGAGTTGGAGGATTGACACCACCCTACATCAAGACTTACTATAAAGCTATAGTAATCCAGACAGTGTGAAAAGAACAGACAAATGGATCAGTGGAACAGAACACAGAGCTCAGAAATAGACCCCATAATATACTGTCAAGTGATTTTTGACAAAGGAGCGAAGGCAACACTGTGGAAACAGAAAGAGTCCCTTCAACGCAGGGTGCTGGAACAAATGGACATCCACATGCAAAAAAATGAATCTAGACACAAACTTTACACCCTGTCCAAAAAGTAACTCAGAATGGATCATAAGCCTATATGTAAAATACAAGAGTATAAAACTCTTACAAGATAATATAGAAGGAAACCTAGATGACTTTGGCAATGGTGATAACTTTTTAGATATAACACCAAAGATGTAATCCATGAAAGAAATAATTGATAAGCTATCCTTCATTAAAATTTAAAACTTCTGCTCTGCAAAAGATAATGACAAGATCATGAGGAGATAAGCCACAGACTGGGAGAAAGTATTTGCAAAAGACACATCTGATGAAGGGCCACTATCTAAAATATATAAGAACTCTTAAAACTCAACAGTAAGATAATAATAAAGCACTCGATTAAAGAATGGGCCAAAGTTCTTAATAGACATCTCAATCAAGAATATATACAGATGGTAAATAAGCATATGAAAAGTTTCTCCACATCATATGTCATCAGGGAAATGCAAATTGAAACAACAGTGAGATAGCCCCACACACCTGTCAGAATGGCCAAAATGCAAAACACTGACAACACCAAGTGCTGGCAAGGATATGGAGCAATAGGAACTCTCATTCACTGCTGGTGGTACAAGATGGTACAACCACATTGGAAGACAGCTTGGCAGTTTCTTATACAACTAAATATACTCTAACCATATGATCCAGTAATCCTAGTCCTTAGTATGTAAAGGACTTGAAATTTACGTCCATGCAAACACCTGCATGTGGATGTTTATACCAGTTTTATTTATAATTACCAAACTTGGAAGCAACCAAGATGTCCTTCAGTAAGTAAATGGATAAATAAGCTATAATAAATTCAGCTAAAATAAATAAATATTATTTAGTATTTAGTAATGAACTATCAAGAAGACATGGATGAAACTTAGATGTATGTTACTAAAGCCAATCTGAAAAGGCCACATACTATATGATTCTAACTACATGGCATTCTGGAAAATCAAAACTATGAAGACAGTAAAGGATCAGTGGTTGCTCAGGGGTGGGTGGGTGGGGTGGGATGAATAGACAGAGCACAGATGATTTTTAGGGCAATGAAAATACATGATTCTGTAATGATGACTGGATGTCATTATGCATTTGTCCAAATCCACAGAATGTATAGCAACAAGAGTGCACCATAATGTAAACTATGGTCTTTGGGTGGTTATGATATGTCAATGTAGGTTCATCAGGTGTAAGAAATGTACCCTCTAATGAGATATGTTGATAATGGGGAAGGCTGGGCATGTGTGGGGTTAGGGGGGATATGAGAAGTCTTTGTGCCTGCCTCTCAATTTTGTGATGAACCTAAACCTGCTGTTTAAAAAAATAAGGTTTTCAAAGGGAAAAAGGGAGGGGGAGGTCAGTCTAGATAGAGCAGAGATAGGAGCAAAGTTAAAGAAGCATATTTGAAGAATAAAGAATAGTTCCACACAGTTGGAAGCTAGGATGCTGAGTTGGAAGATGTAAGCAGTGAAGCTGGGAGCACAGATGGATCTGTACTTGGAAGGTTTTAAAGATTATATATGTATGTATGTATGTATGTATGTATGTATGTATGTATTTGACAGAGAGAGACACAGCGAGAGAGGGAACACAAGCAGGGGGAGTAGGAGAGGGAGAAGCAGGCCTCCCGCAGAGCAGGGAGCCCGATGCAGGGCTCAATCCCAGGACCCTGGGATCATGACCCAAGCTGAAGGCAGACGCTTAACGACTGAGCCACCCAGGCGCCCCTGCACTTGGAAGGTTTTATAATGGCTAGTGAGGAGTTTAGATTTCGTTTCCAGGGTATGAGTGACCAGATACTTAGTTGTTCTGGGAAGGGAAATGAACTGATCAGCTATATTTTACAGAAGATATATATAGCTGTGACACAGAAAATAGATAGAAATAGGTAATCTTCAAAATGTTTATAGACTTTGATGGAGTGATCACATTTATCTGAAGGAAACAACTGAATCTACTGATAAAGCTTTAAGGATGATAGTCATTAAAATGCTGAATAGTTAGGAAATCACTATATAAACTGTGGCACATTCACTTAATGGAATATTAGGAAAACATAAACTTAAAAGTTTACAAATATTTTTTGGTAATACTAGAAAATTATCAGGCTATAATAAAAAAACTTAAAACAGAAAAGTATGAGTATTGTTTGATCACGACTAATTTCACAAAATTATGTGTGGGAAAAATCCTAGAAGGAGATAAACCAAAATAGTAAAGTGGAAGCTCCCAAGAGTTGAGACTATTGGTGGTTTCTTTTGACATTACAATGTCTAGTACATTTCTCTAAATGTGGATTAGTTATGCAATGAAAACATCAATAAACTTTTTAAAAGCCCCATCGAGAATAGCCAAGTCCTTGAACCCAAAGGTGACAGCATGAATGTAGAGGGAGAGACAGACTCAGATTCCAGGCAGGACATCGTTCTCATGGGTGTGGACGATAAGAAAGATCTGGGGCAGAGTTGACACTGCAGCCCTGACCCCTAAGCGAGTCAGATGGTGATGTTTTCAGTCACACAGCAAATGAAGGAGAGGCAGGGTAGGAGGTTTCACATTGAGCATGTTTATTTGGAGGGATCCTTAGGTTATCCAGCAGATGCATTCTCGTGGTGGTTGGAGATGAAAGCATTCAGTGCTAACAAAGATACAGTAAATTACCACTTTCCAGGATGGAGATGATGAAAAGTGATTTGGTAGTATGCTCATGTCCCTTCAAACCAAATATAGAAAATTCATTATGCACTTTGATCCAAAATAGACACAAAAAATCATTATTTACAAAGATGTTCATTGCAGGATGTAGGTTATAACCAAGAGAAAACAGAAAAAGAGGAAAACAAAACACTCCCCCCCAAAGTAGGGGAAAGTCAAATAAATCATGATGAATCCATTTAGAGGAATATTGTGTAGCAATTAAAAACGATGTGTTAACAAAATATATTAACAAAAGAAAATACTTATGTCATTTTTTTAAAAAATCATTCATGAAAATTATATACACAGTAGGGCTTTGACCTTGTAAAATGTTTTATATAAATAAGACTAGACTAATCACATATCAAAGTATTAACAGTGTCTCAACTCTTGGTGGTAGTATTACAGATCCTACTCCCTTTTAACTTTTCTTTATTTTTCAGTTCTTTTCTACCAAGAGCACACATTACTTTTAAATGATTTTATTTATTTATTTGACAGAGAGAGACACAGCGAGAGAGGGAACACAAGCAAGGGGGAGTGGGAGAGGGAGAAGCGGGCTTCCCGCTGAGCGGGGAGCCCGATGCGGGGCTCGATCCCAGGACCCTGGGATCATGACCTGAGCCGAAGGCAGACGCTTAACCGACTGAGCCACCCAGGCGCCCCCAAGAGCACACATTACTTTTATAACTAGAAGTTAAAAAGAAAGAAAATTAAAGGGAAAGAATATGTTTCCAGAGATCAAGGCTAAATGTGGCTTTGAGAAGCATCCACATATAAGTAATAGTAGAAGTCACCAGTAATCCTTAAACTCCAGAGACAGATTATGTTGTCTCTCTTAATAACTTCTTAGTACATAGATTTTATATAATAAACTGAAACATTCTAATGATCCAGTCATATGTTTATCAAAAGTCAATTAGAGCCTTAGGCCTTTGTCATTTTGGAATGTTCAATAGAATGAACATGGTTTTTAAAATTGATTTGGTAAAGATAAAACTTGACATTAGTGTACAGTAATTCATTTTCTTACTCTTCTTCAGAAAATATGTCATGCTCAATTTTAATTTCAAGAAAATATAGAGCAAATCTACATAAAGCAAAAATAGTTTGTTTGCCCTAAGATATGTTTTGCTCACTATAATTGGGTTGTCAGAATGCGTCTGACATATGCTAATGAAACAGAGAAAGGCAAAATATAGTTTATTTGGTTATGCTAGTCCTTTTCATACTCAAACCAGCAACATTTATATAGCTCCTACTCAGATGCTGGGAATTAAAAAGTACAAAACCACATCACCCTGGCACTTAGGCAGCAGATGAAAACCACCGGCGGGGCACCTGGGTGGCTCAGTCGTTAAGCGTCTGCCTTTGGCTCGGGTCATGATCCCGGAGTCCTGGGATCGAGCCCCGCATTGGGCTCCCCGCTCAGCCGGAAGCCTGCTTCTCCCTTTCCCACTCCCCCTGCTTGTGTTCCCTCTCTCACTGTGTCTGTCTCTGTCAAATAAGTAAATAAAATCGTTAAAAAAAAAAAGAAAACCCCACTGGCAGAAGGCAGCGAATCATTCGTTCCACTGAGTAGTAGAATAACCTTGGAAATTTGAGGACTGTAGTGTTGTTGTGAATGCAGAGGTTCACGATAGGCTTCCTAGAGTAGGTGACGATCTGGCATGGATCTTGAAAGCAAGACAGTAGTAAAGAAAAGAAAACTTTAGATAAACTCTTTTAGATCAATTTGTCACAGTGTTCTTCAAAGTGGTCATTTCAGTTTACATCTGAATCAGCCAGGGATAAGAGTCTCCATTTTGCCTCATGTTGGCCAAAATGTGACACTGTCAGACTCTTAAAGAATTTTTATTTATTTGTTTTTAGAGAGAGAGAGAAAGAGAACGAGCGGGGGGGAAGGGGCAGAGGGAGAGAGAGAGAATCTGGAGCAAACTCCATGATGAGCACAGAGACCCATGCGAGACTCCATGCGTGGCTCCATCCAACGCCCCTGAGATCATGACCTGAGCTGAAATCAAGTGTCAGATGTTTAACCGACTGAGCCACCTAGTTACCCCTACCTTGTCAGACTTTCAATCTACATTTGTCATGTTGGGCATCTTTTCTTATGTTTATTTAGCACTGTATGTTTTCTCTTCTATGAATTGCCTGTTAATATCCTCTACCCAATTTCTGTAGAGTTGTTTATCATTTTCTTATTGATTTAAAGCAGTTCTCTATGTATCCCGAATGCTAGTTCCTTGCCAGGAGAGACTTTTCTCCTTTTCTCTTTCTTCTTGTAACCAGACTGCCTGAATCCCATACTCACTAACAGTGTGTTCTTAAAGTAATTATTTAACCTCTCTGGGCTTTCATTTTCTCAGCAGTAAAATTGGCATAGTAACATACCTAGCTGATAGGGTTGTTGTGAAGATTAAATGAGCTAATATGGGAAGAACTTGGAAGTATGTTCCAAGGTTGTAGTAAGTGCTAATTAAATGTGGGCTGTGGTGGTTACAATCATTATTGTTCTCTCTCACAAAGGTAGATTGTTTCTAATTGGCCATTTCACTAAGGATGTGGTCTGTTGGGAGTCCAGGCTTCAAGCAGGAGTCCCTGCCCCACAAGGTGTGGACTCAAGGACTTGTCTTCTGTCTTTGTGCTATCCATAACTTAGACTCAAATTCCCAGAGTGGGAATGTCCTCTGTGGGAATATGTTCCGACCATCATAGGGCTTGCCTTTCTTTGATTCTCCTTTATCCTTACTTTCTTAAAGGTTGAATATGAACAGACAGTTGTTATATTTTTTTGCAAAATTCCTATTTTAAAAAATTAAGATAGGTGTAAAATTAGGTTGTGTATTGGAGTTTTTCTTGTTTCTTGAGGTAGGCCTGCCTAAAAAGGGGAATTACAGGCTAATATCCCTGATGAACATAGATGCAAAAATTCTCAACAAGATACTTGCAAATCAAATCCAACAGTACATTAAAAGAATTATTCACCACGATCAAGCAGGATTTATTCCTGGGCTGCAAGGGTGGTTCAATATTTGTAAATCAATCAATGTGATACACTACATAAATAAAAGAAAGGATAAGAACCATATGATCCTCTCAATAGATGCAGAAAAAGCATTTGACAAAGCACAGCATCCATTCTTGATAAAAACCCTCAACAAAGTAGGGATAGAGGGAACATACCTCAACATCATAAGTAGGCCATATATGAAAGACCCACAGCTAATATCATCCTCAATGTGGAATAACTGAAAGCTTTTCCTCTAGGGGGATGGATCAGGAACAAGACAGGAATGTCCACTCTCACCACTGTTATTTAACATAGTACTAGAAGTCCTAACTTCAGCAATCAAACAACAAAAGGAAATCAAAGGCATCCAAATAGGCAAGGCAGAAGTTAGACTTTCACTCTTCACAGATGATATGATACTCTATGTAGAAAATCCAAAAGACTCCACCAAAAACTTGCCAGAATTGATACGCGAATTCAGTAAAGTCACAGGATACAAAATCAGTGTACAGAAATCTGTTGCATTTGTATACACCAATGATGAAGCAGCAGAAAGAGAAATCAAGGAATCGATCCCATTTGCCATTGCACCAAAACCTATAAGATAGCTAGGCATAACCCTAACCAAAGAGGTAAAAGATCTGTATGCTGAAACTATAGAACACTTATGAAAGAAATTGAAGCTAACACAAAGAAATGGAAAAAACATTCAGTCATCATGGATTGCAAGAACAAATATTGTTAAAATGTTCACACTACCCATAGCAATCTATACATGCAATGCAACCCCTATCAAAACACACCAACAGCATTTTTCACAGAGGTAGAACAAACAATCCTAAAATTTGTATGGAACCACAAAAGACCCTGAATAACCAAAGCAATCTTGAAAAAGAGAAGCAAGGAGGCTCACAATTCTGGACTTCAAGCTCTATTACAAAGCTGTAGTGATCAAGACAGTATGGTACTGGCACAAAAACAGACTCATAGATCAATGGAACAGAACAGAGAGGCCAGAAATGGACCCTCAACTATATGGTCAACTAATCTTCAACAAACCAGAAAAGAATGTCCAATAGAAAAAAGATAGTCTCTTCAACAAATGGTGTTGGGAAAACTGGACAGCAATATGCAGAAGAATGAAACTGGACCACTTTTTTATGCTATACACAAAAATAAATTCAAAATGGATGAAAGACCTAAATGTGAGACAGGAAACCATCAAAGTCCTAGAGGAGAACACAGGCAACAATCTTTTTGACATTGGCCGTAGCAACTTCTTACCAGACACGTCTCCAGACGCAAGGGAAACAAAAGCAAAAATGAACTATAGGCTCTTCATCAAGATAAAAATCTTCTGCACTGTGAAGGAAACAATAAACAAAACTAAAAGGCAACCTACAGAATGGAAAAAGATATTTGCAAATGACATATGAAGAGTTCATGACCAAAATCTATAAAGAACTTATCAAACTCAACACCTGAAAAACAAATAATCCAGTTAAGAAATGGGCAAAAGACATGAATAGACATTTTTCCAAAGAAGACATGCAAATGGCTAACAGACACATGAAAAGATGCTCAACATCACTCATCATCAGGGAAACACAAATCAAAACTACAATGAGATATGATCCTCATACTTGTCAGAATGGCTTAAATTAACAACCCAGGAAACAACAGATGTTGGCAAGGATGAGGAGAAAGGGGAACCTTCTTACACTGTTGGTGGGAGTGCAAACTGGTGCAGCCACTCTGAAAAACATTATGGAGGTTCCTCAGAAAGTTCAAAATAGAACTACCCTATGACCCAGCAACTGCACTATTAGGTATTTATCCAAAGGATACAAAAATTCTGATTTGAAGGGACACATACACCCTGATGTTCATAGCAGCATTATTAACAATAGTGAAATTATGGAAAGAGCCCAAATGTCGATCCATTGATGAATGAATAAAGAAGATATATATATAGTGGAATATTACTCAGCCATTAAAAAGAATGAAATCTTGCCATTTGCAACAATGTGAATGGAGTTA
>NC_138376.1:125953593-126009243 GCF_054177405.1 Leptonychotes weddellii
GAACTGCTCACTCCAACCCAAGAGGGCACATTGCCTCCTTACTTAGTAATATTTGGAGTCTTTGATGTTAAGCTAATCTGGATTTAAACTGCAGCTCTGGCTTTTCTCAGTATGTGTCCCTGGCTGTGTATCTTGACTTTTCTTCATCTCACTGCCTTCATCCGGTAAATAAGGACAGTGCAGGTTGTTCTGAGGAATATGTATATCATACATAAGTGAGCCTCTGGCAGAGCAGGAACTCAGCAAATGGTAATTCACGTTATTCTTATTTCATATCACTGTTCATTTATTTTTTTCAAGAGTTTCTATTGACCATACTATGCCTCAGGAGCTATGCTCGGTACTGAGGCTATGACCATGAATATCATAGTGTCTACCCTCAGAAGCTTACAGTTTAATGAGGAAAGAGACAAATATTAAATCACCTACTGTTCAGTGAGATTAGTGCTGAGACTGGGGTTTCTAAAATACGTGGGAGGGCTCCTATAACCCAGCTTTAGGAGCTGCCGGCGAGTGCTTCCAGAGACGCCAATGGTCCCAATTTCTGGAGGAGAGGCAAGGATTTGGTGTAAGGAGGAGGAGAGCCTTCTCAGCAGAGGTGGTGGCATATGTAGGGGCCCTGGCGAGGGGTTCGAGATTTGTGGGCTCTGCAAAGACCTCAGTGTGACCCAAGAGCTGAGTTCACTAGATCCTGCAGTGCAGGCTGAACTTTTAAATAGATGGGTAGTCACTGTTCAGGAACTGATTTTATGCATTTTTGAAAGATTTAATGAAATTGAACAAGGAAGAAATGGGTCTCCATGAAGTGAATAACGAACAATACAGCAATTCTCCAAAGAGAAGGGGGTGGAGCTGGGAAGTCTGGAACGCAGAATTCAGAAAGCCCTGTTTTCTCCACCATGCTTGCAGTTTTAAATATTTGCACGTTCCCCAGACCTAGCCACAATAATATAGCATGAGAACTAGGCCAAACCAAGACTTTTTTTAATGAGGTGGGAGTGACAACCAATAAATAGAAAGCAGAACTAACAGGTTTAAAAGCCATCAGACCAAATCAAAGAGAAGAAAAGGAGAGGAAAATGGTCGTCTGTGGCTAACTTCTGATACAATTCAGTCTCTATTTTATAAACTGGAAATGAGCAGTTTCCCCAAGGACATGATACCCTTTCTTATTCCTAAGACACAATGACTACTTTAAGAAATTATCTCCGCTGCATTTGATTTTTGGTGGAATTTGACTTGGTTATTTGGTCTTATTTGTGGGTTTTGGGGCTTGATCAACAGATACTTATTCACACAAGAGAATATAGCAAAGTTACACTGATAAAATTTTTTGATAACTTTTATACCAGGTGATTAAAT
Source organism: Leptonychotes weddellii (assembly GCF_054177405.1). Taxonomy (NCBI): domain Eukaryota; kingdom Metazoa; phylum Chordata; class Mammalia; order Carnivora; family Phocidae; genus Leptonychotes; species Leptonychotes weddellii. Next base: position 125,954,956 of record NC_138376.1, read on the forward strand.
TCTGGCCTAATGTGCCAAGACAGGACCTCATAATATACATTATGGCATTTGTTTAGTCCAAGAAAACTCACTCATCCAAGAAGTCCACTGATAGATACTCATTTAATATAATTACTCTATTATGCATAAAATTACGTGTTTAAAGACAGTTAGGCAACCTGCTTTAATCACTGCAGTAAGTTGTAAATGAAATGAAAAAATCCTGGCTGTGACCTTAAAAGCATTCTGAACCCTATCTGCTCTCACTGAATAAAGGCATATTTTCCAGAATGACATCAAAATATTGCAATCATTTATTTGGAAGTAAGAAATCTTAAGAACTTTTAATTAAAAAGTCATGTAGGTTGATCCATATTACACATTATAGATCCATCTAGATGACAACAAATTAATGCTTGTGGAATGTGTTATATACAATCATGGTGGTTTGGGAGCTACTTCTGACTTGCCGTGTCTGCTTTTGCTAGTTAAGATTTTCCATGGAAAAGTTTCTCAACTGACCAGCAGTAAGATTCACTAGTTGTCTTTGACCCCTCCCTACATCTGACCCTTAAGAAGTTCTCTGATGTCACGTACGCACATACGGAGTGAAAGAGAGGGAGGTAAAGAAAAATTATTTGAGCCAAACAACAGAATGATTTTTGAAAATGTCTTCTTCAGGTTAAAAAAAAGGAGAGAGAGAAGAGAAATATAGACAGCAGCAACTATATTTTAATTATCTTGGTATTGCCCACAGTGACTTGATCATAGTAGATGCTCGAAAAATAGTCATTGGATAGATAAATAAATGGATGGAAGAAATGTCTTCCCATTGTGTAAAACAGTTTGGCTGAGTATTTGGGGGAAATTCTGTTTGTTGACAAATAAATAGAGAAGAATATTTCTATAGACAATCAAGAGACTATAAATGGATATTTATTCTTTTGCAGAAGCTTTTTTCTTGTCATCAAACTCTATTTGATTTAATTAGGTAGGCCTACCCAGCAGTGAGTATCAAGTAGTGGAGAAATTTGGCTCCTCTGTAATGAGAAGTCATAACCTGGAGGTCTGACAGCTGGATCCAGCGCTTAAATGTGCTTGATAAGCCTGAGTAATTGTTTTTTTGTGAGACATTTACAAATGGAGAATTTTCATGTCCAACTCTCTGGCTTCTCTTGAGTACTGCAAGGTCTGACAATACTGAGCGTTATGTTCTTGTGTGTCAGTAAATGTCTGCAATCAAGTAACACCTTCCTTGTTTTCTCCATTCCCATGGGTTCCTACAAAGTCCACCATGGTAGTCTAATACCAATTGATGTTAATTATTAACCCTGTTTGCATTATTGTTTTTCTCAAAGTAGAGAAATATTCCTATGCACCCAGATTGACTGGGTGAGCCACATGTTGCCAGAAAAATTAGAGAGAGCAAATTTTTGTGTGAAAGTGAATAATCACCTTGTTGATGGATATACAAATAAAATATGTCTGTGGGGAAAGAACGAGACACCGCCTGACCCTATGATTCACTTTACTTGTATGGTTCCTATAAGCATTTGAATTTTAATTCTTGCTTTCCAAATATCAGTGATAAAAGGAAGAGAAAATTGAGTCTGTTGGCAGTACAAGAATGGAATTAGAAATGATATGCGCTGAAAAAATCTGGGGAAGTAAAAGTAGCAAGAGATGGAGAAAGGAAATATTTCTAATTCAAATCTCACTTTTTTCCTATATTCACTTCTTGCTGAATATTGTTGTTTTGTTTCTTAATTATTTTCTCTCTCTCTTACTCCCATCCTCTTCCCAGAAATTACTTTGTTTATTAACAGCCACAGGTAGAATGGACTCATAAGGAAATGAAGTCTAACACCAACTACAGCAACAATGACAACAAAAGCTATTATTTATTGTCCTTCTTTTCTCTGCTTGCCACTAGATTAGGTGTTTTATTTTTTATTTTATTTTTTTTTAAGATTTATTTATTTATTTTAGAAAGAGAGCACAGGGGGTAGGGGGAGGAGCAGAGGGAGAGAGAGTCTCAGGTAGACTCTGCGCTGAGCATGGAACCCAACGGGTATTGATATCACAACCCCAAGATCATGACCTGAGCTGAAACCAAGAGTGGGACACTTACCTGACTGTGCCACCCAGACGCTCCTAGATTAGGTGCTTTAAATAAATTAGCCCTAATCATCACAACATTTATTTAAGGTAACATTGCCAACCCCATTTTTACATATGCTGGGACTGAACCTTAGAATGGTTAGGTAATTTCCCCAGCTAATAAAAGCAGACCAAGATTCAAATTAGGTTCACATGACTGCGTTATGCGTGCTCTTTCCACTTGGACTTACTTAATAGTCAGCTAACCATTCCAACTGGATCATTAACTCATGTTTAAAAAAATAATAACCCTATCAGCATGTTTCAGAGTTCATTGATTCTGAAGTATAACTTAGAAAAAATTCTCTTATTATAATTTAAGCCATGGTTGGTCTTTACTTTTCAAACTAACACATGAAAAGATTTTAAAATTTCAGAGCTTTTGTTGTGTACTTTTCTGATACATATGTAACATTATATACAAAGTATATTAGTTATGATATATAGCGTTGATAAAATTCTAATGTATATGTTTGTACTTTCATATCTATGCAAATTCCATTTGTGTATGGAATTTAAATTCTTTCCTAACAAACGTATTTATTTGTTCATTTGTTCATTCATTTAGAGTAGTAGTATACAGACAAAAGCCCAGGCTGTCAGTCAACCCAGCATACAAGATCTGGCTCTACCATTTACTACTGTAAGACCTTGTTCAAGTTACTTCACTCTCTGTATTTTAGGTTTTTGGTTTTGGGGGTTTTTTTATTTTAAAATAGGACTAACAATGCTGGCTTTATTTGAAAAATAAACTGATATGCAGTTTATCTGTTTCTCCTTGACTGTGCTGTAATAGTTTTCCTCTTTTAAGAAATATGTCCATTTCATCCACATTGTCATTTTTATTGGCATAAAGTTCCTCCATAATGTTCTCTTATTATATTATTAACATAACGAAGTATTACAGAATATTACAGAAGACTACAGAGTAACAATGAGGAATCAGCAGTGGTATCACCACTCTCATTCCCCTAAGTGGTCATTTGTGTCTTCTCTCTTTTTTAGTGATCTTTATGTCAAAGGCTTATTGATAGTACTGATCTTCTCAAAGAGTCGTCTTTAGGTTTCACTGATTTTCTCCATTACTTTTGTTTTCTATTTCATTAATTTCCACTCAAGTATTTCTTTTCTTTTTCTGTTCTTTTTTTGTGATTATAGTTGACACACAATGTTACATTAGTTTCAGGTGTACATAGTGATTCAACTTCTCCAAGCATTATGTTCTGCTCACCCTAAGTAAAGCTACCATGTGTCATCACGCAGCACTATTACAGTTATCATTGACTGTGCTCCCTATTCTGTGCCTTTTATTCTTGTGACTCATTCATTCCATAACTTACAGTTTGTATTTCCCACTCCCCTTCAACTATTTTGTCCATCCTCCTACCCCCTTCCCACTGGCAACCATCAGTTTGTTCTCTATATTTATGGGTCTGATTCTGCTATTTGTTTGTTTATTCAATTGTTTTGTGTTTTTAGATTTCACATATGAGCAAAATCATGTAGTATTTGTCTTTCTCAGTCTGACTTATTCCTCTCAACATAATGCCTTCAAAGTCCATCCATGTTGTCACAATGGCAAATCTCATCCCTTTTTATGGCTAATATTCCATTATATCTATATCTACATACCACATCTTTAGCCATTTATGCATTGATGGACACTTAGGTTGCTTCCAAATCTTGGCTATTGTAAATAATGCTGCAATAAACATACAGGTGCATGTATCTTTTCAGATTAGTGTTTTCATTTTCTTTGGATAAATACCCAGTAGTGGAGTTATTGGATCATATGGTATTTCTGTTTTTAATTTTTTAGGAACCTACATACTGTTTTCTAAAGTGGCTGTATCAATTTAATTCCCACCAACAGTGCATGAGGGTTCCTTTTTTTCTCCACATCCTTACCAACACTTGTTATTTCTTGTCTTTTATATTTTAGTAATTCTGACAAGTGTAAGGTGATATCTTATTGCGGTTTTGATTTGTTCTAACAAAATAGCAACAGCATTTTTCACAGAACTGGAACAAATGATACTAAAATTTATATGGAACCACAAAGACCTCAGATAGCCAAAGCAATCTTGAGAAAAAAAGAACAAAGCTGGAGGTATCACAGTTCCAGATTTTAAGATATGCTACAAAGCTATAGTAATCAAAACAGTATGATATCTGTACGAAAATAGACACATAGATCAGTGGAACAGAATACAGAGTTCAGAATTAAACCATGCTTATCTAGTCAGTTTAAGAAAAAGGAGGCAAGGGGGCTCCTGGGTGGCTCATTCGTTAAGCATCTGCCTTCGGCTCAGGTCATGATCCCGGGGTCCTGGGATCGAGCCCCGCATTGGGTTCCCTGCTCAGCAGGGAGCCTGCTTCTACCTCTCCCGCACCCCCTGCTTGTGTTCCCTCTCTTGCTGTGTCTCTTTCTGTCAAATAAATAAAATCTTCAAAAAAAAAAAAAGAAATGAAAAAGGAGGCAAGAATATAAAATGGGGAAAAGAGAGTCTCTTCAATAAATGGTGCTGGGAAAACTGGACAGCAACATGCAAAGAATGAAACTGGACCACTTTTTTTTTTATAAAGATTTTATTTATTTGACAGAGAGAGATACAGCAAGAGAGGGAACACAAGCAGGGGAAGCGGGAGAGGGAGAAGCAGGCTTCCCGCTGAGCAGGGAGCCCCATGCGGGGCTCGATCTCAGGACCCCAGGATCATGACCTGAGTTGAAGGCAGATGCTTAATGACTGAGCCACCCAGGTGCCCTGAAACTGGACCACTTTCTAACACCATACACAAAAATAAACTCAAAATGGATTAAATACCTAAATGTGAAACCTGAAACCATAAAAATCCTAGAAGAGAACACAGGCAGTAATTTCTCTGACATCAACCATAGCAACCTATTTCTAGATATGTCTCCTAAAACAAGGGAAATAAAAACAAAAATAAACTATTGTGACTGCATCAAAACAAAAAGGTTTTGCACAGTGAAGGAAATCATCAACAAAACAAAAAGCCAATCTACTGAATGGGAGAAAATATTTGCAAATGATATATCTAATAAGGGGTTAATATCCAAAATATATAAAGAACTTACACAACTCATTACCAAACAAACAAACAAACAAACAAAAAAACAAGCCAGTTAAAAAATGGGTAGGGTACCTAAATAGACATTTTTCCGAAGAAGAGATACAAATGGCCAACAGACAGGGGCGCCTGGGTGGCTCAGATGGTTAAGCATCTGCCTTCAGCTCAGGTCATGGTCCCAGGGTCCTGGGATCGAGTCCCACATCGGGCTCCCTGCTCCTTGGGAGTCTGCTTCTCTCTCTCTCTCTCTCTCTCTCTCTGTCTCTCATGAATAAATAAATAAAATCTTAAAAAAAAAAAACAAATGGCCAACAGACAGAGGAAAGGATGTTCAACATCACTAGTCCTCGAGGAAATGCATATCCACTCACATATTTCTTATTTCCTTTGTTTTTTCTACTGTGGTTCATATTTTCTATTTTTTTTCTAATTTCTTAAGGTAGAAGCTGAGTTCATTGACTTGAGATAGTTCTTTTTTTTTCTAATAGGGATTTTATTGCTATAAATTTCTTTCTAAGTACTATTTTAGTTGCATCTCACAAACCTTGATATAGTTTATTTTCATTCAGTTGAAATACTTCAACATTATTCTTATGATTTGTTCTTTAACACATGAGTTTTGTTTAATTTCCAACTATTTGAGGATGTTTCCAGATGTTTTCCTGTTACTAATTTCTAATTTAATTTCATATAGTTAGATAGCATTTTTTATATGACTTGAATTCTTGTAAATTTACTGAGACTTGTTTTATGACCCAGAATATGGTCTATTTTGGTAAATGTTCTGTATGCACATTAAAAAATGTGCATGTTACCATTTTGGCTGTAGTTCTCTATAAATGTCAATTAGATTGGTTGATAATGTCATATCAATTGACTGATAATATTATCTAGTTTTCTATATCTTTACTGATTTTTTTGGTCTACTTGTTCTGTAAGTTATTGAGAAAATGGTATTGAAATCTGTCATTGATGAGGAGCCTGGCCACAGGGGAAGTCTTCTTTGTGTGTGTTTCCTGTAGCTTGCAATGGGGGTTGGGGGGGTGGGGAGTCACCAGGTCCCATGTGATAAAGCAGGCAAGGGTGTGTGCGTCACCCAAGGAGTAGGAACGAGTGGCCCTACATTCCAAAGTTGATCTACATCACATCCACTTTTGCGAACATCTTTCAGTGTGGTTTGAGAATGTTCTTTTAATAAGCATCTTTGCTTTGTCAAAAAAAAACAAAAAAAACCCAAACCAAAACAAAACAAAACAAAACACGAACAAAAATATAACCATAGTTATGGCTTCCTCTAATATTTCCTACAGTTCTATCAGCTTTTGCTTCGTGTATGTTGAAACTCTGTTATTGGGTGCATAAATGTTTAGAATTCTTATATCATCTTGATAACTGAACCCCTTTATCAGTATGAAATAAACATCTTTATCCCTGGTAGATATCGGTGCTCTAAATGCTACTTTGTTGATGTTAATATAGCCTTTTTACTTTTAATTTACTGTGTCTTATATTTAAAGTATGTTTTTTGGAGGCTGCATATAATTTTTTAACTTTTTTATTCTAATTACAGTATAGTTAACATACAATGTTATATTAGTTTCAGGTGTACAATATAGTGATTCAGCAGTTCCAAACATTACTCAGTGCTCATCAGGATATGTGTATTCTTAACTCCCTTCACTTATTTCACCCATCCTCCCACCAATCTCCCCTCTGGTAACCCCTCTGGTAACCATAATTAAGAGTCTGTTTCTTGGTTTGTCTCTCTCTCTCTCTTTTTTCCCCTTTGTTTGTTTTATTTCTTAAATTCCACATATGAGTGAAATCATATGGTATTTGTCTTTCTCTAACTGATTTATTTCACATAGTATAAGTGGCAAGATTTCATTCCTTTTTATGGCTGAATAATATTCCATTATAGAAATACTATAGAAATATGCCACATCTTCCTTATCCATTCTTCAGTTGATGGACACTTGGGTTTCTTCCATAGACTGGCTATTGTAAAGAGTGCTACAATGAACATATGGAGGCATGTATCCCCTTGAATTCATGTTTTTGTATTTTGGGGCTAAATAACCAGTAGTGTGATTACTGGATTGTAGGGTAGTTCTAGCGGGAGAGGGAGAAGCAGACTCCCTGCTGACCAGGGAGCCCGATGCGGGACTCGATCTGGGGACTCCAGGATCATGACCTGAGCCTAAGGCAGTCGTTTAACCAACTGAGCCACCCAGGTGCCCTTTATCATTAGTTTTAAACAATTTGATTATGATGTGACGTTTCTTGTGCTTGAGGTTTATTGAGCTTCTTGGATCTGTTGGGTTATAATTTTCAACAGATTTGGAAAATTTCAGCCATTATTTCTTCTTCTGCCCCCCCTTTCCTCTCTGTCTTCGGAGACTCCACTTATACTTGTATTAAGCTATTTGAAGTTGTCCCATAGCTCACTGATGCTCATTTTTTTCTGTCCTTTTTTTATTAGGAAACTTTCTGTTGCTATGTCTTGAAGTACATCAGTCTTTTTTTCTGCAGTGTCTAATCTGCCATTAATTGCTTCCACTATCTTTTTCATCTCAGAAATGCTGTTTTTCAGCTCTGAAGTTCTAATTTTTTTTTAAATATCTTCCACATCTCTACTTAAGATGTCCAGTCTTTCTTATAGGTTCCTGGGCATATGAGATACAGTATAATAACTACTTTAATATCCCTGTCTACTAATTCTGTTATCTGTGTCATTTCTGAGTCAGTTTCAATTGATTGGTTTTACTTTTCATCATGCATCTTAGTTTCCTGTTTATTTGTATATCTGTTATGCAAAAACATTGTGAATTTAACTTGCTGGGTAGTAGGCACTTTTGGGTTCCTATAAATGTATTGTAGCTTTGTTCTGGAACACAGAAAGCAGTTTGGTCCCTTCAGGTCTTGCTTTTATGCTTTGTTAGGTAGAACCAAGGCAGCATTTCCTGAGGGCTAATTTTACCCCACTATTGAGCCTTCTGAGTACTCCACTGAGTGACCCATGATTTATGAGGTTTTCCATTTGGGCTGGTGGCAACAGGCAATATTCCCTGCTATGAGTGCTCCAGGCATGTGCTCACTAAGGCTCTCAGATGCTTCTTTCTCCAGGCCCAGGTAGTTTCCTCACACTCACAAAGTGACCAGAATTCAGCTGAATACACTGGAGGACCAGCTGCAGACCTCCAGAGCTCTCCTTCTTGTAGGTCTCTTGTCACTGGTCCTCTGTCCCTGGAACCGCAGCTGCCCTGGGCTCCCTGGATTCCCTCTGTCTCCTCACCTCAGGGAGAACACTGGGCTTCTCCTCTTTGCTCCACTGACTGCAGACTTCCTTCAGCCATTGAGTGGGGGGCAATCACAAGTCTTATCTCATTCATTTTCTGTCTCTTGGGGATCAGTGTCCTTCATTACCCAATGTCCAATGTCTTGAGAACCATTGTTTCATGTATTTTCATATGTATTTCATTTTTTATATATTTTATTTTTTCATATATTTTTTAGTTGTTTCAGGTATGAGGGTTAATCAGATCCCTCTTTCCCCATCTTGGTCAGACCTGGAAGTTGCTGAGCTCCAGACTGAACCAGAATTTCCTGTGGGCACTTCCCAGTTCACCAAGCTCAAACAGAAAGCAGCCGTCTCACTGGGCAGCCAGGAATCTTGGTCCCAAGTCACAGAAGAGCAGCATCCAGCAGTGCAAGTTTAGCTGGGGTATCACGGCTAAACTGGTTGTTTTTTAAATCCCCTCTCTCAAAGCTTCCTAAGTCTAAACTCTCCGACTCACCTGGGCAAACTTTATTGTTTTTGTTCTGAGTTTACAACCTCCAGAGGCATGTCAGAGAAAATAAGGGGACTTGGCCAAAATTTAATCCCTTGTGCTTCACTCAGTGATCCTTTTTCCATGTAGGTCCTCAGGTTTTCCATAGCTTCCCTCCAACACACACACACACACACACACACACACACTCATGCACAATGATTGTGCTAGGTTCTTCAAAGATGGGTCACCACAGTACTTCTGTGAGATTCTTTCTCAGCACTTCTTTTCTATCCATATCTCTTCTGAAATAAAAGCCAACATAACAACATTTCTACAGCAAAATCACAGCCTATTGACTCTGAATCTCAACCACCAGCCTTTCATTCAAATCCACATATGATCTTGTGACTAGTTTTAGTTTGCAGGTTCTATATACCACTCAGTGAAAAGAGGGTCATTTGTATATCATTTCACATATAGATCTCTTCCTTCTTCCACATGGACCAGTTCACAGAATAACAGGTGGACAAAAGATAGTTTGTTTCCCATTTTAACTAAATTTGGCTAAAGTTTAATCAAGCCCAAGTCTAAAGGTTTCCTAGGAGACACTGAGACCCATTTGTGCTGTCTGAGTGGTGGCCTAGCACCTCACACAATCAGGGGGTCATACATCCCTTCCCTACCCTAAGAAAGAGGTCTGGGTTGGGAAACGTAAAACAGGCTCCTCACCTTCTAAACATCCATATGAGTCATGTCCAGAGGATTCCTGTTAACACCGGCTATGAGGGACGCATGGAACTACTTGAACTTCAAATTAGCTTTAGCTTTTTTATTTAACTAGTTGTTCAGCCTTGAGCAAAGCACGTTACCTGGGCTTGTTTCTGTTTCTTTATCTGTTAGTAAAGAAAAGGCCATGACAATTTGATTTCCAAGAATCTTTGCAGCTCCAGAAGTCTTTGATTGCTTATTTTTGTATAGATATGGGACAAAATAACTATGAGAGAGGGTAGAATCCTGTGTTTCATTCAGTAAATTCTATGAAGCAGACTAAAAAGTATGTGGACAGACCTATTTAGCGTGCCCACGTGACAAAAAAATCTAAGTCATTAACATAGTTCTTCACATATTATCGAGGCTCATTCATTTAGTAAACATTTCGTTCTTTGAGATATTTGTATCATGTGACCGTAAATAAGAAATTAGTAGCACTCTGTGAGCCGCAGCCTTTCGAGGGAGCGGTTGTGTGTTCACCATCTTAGGAAGATGTTCTCGTCCGTGGCACATCTGGCGCGGGCGAACCCCTTCAATGCGCCCCACCTGCAGCTGGTACACGATGGCCTCACGGGCCCCCGCAGCAGCCCCGCGGGGCCCCCGGGGCAGCCCCGCCGTTCCCACAATCTGGCACCAGCCGCTGTGGAGGAGGACAGCTGCGAATGTGGCTCCATGGAGTTTTATGCGCTGTGTGGCTTTGGTGGGGTCTTAAGTTGTGGTCTGACACACACTGCTGTCATTCCTCTGGATTTAGTGAAATGCCGTATGCAGGTGGACCCCAGAAGTACAAGGGCAAATTTAATGGATTCTCAGTTACACTTAAAGAGGATGGTGTTCGTAGTTTGGCTAAAGGATGGGCTCTGACTTTCACTGGCTACTCTATGCAGGGGCCCTGCAAGTTTGGCTTTTACGAAGTTTTCAAAGTCTTGTATAGCAACATGCTTGGGGAGGAGAATGCCTGTCTCTGACGCACATCACTATATTTGGCTGCTTCTGCCAGTGCTGCGTTCTTTGCTGACATTGCCCTGGCTCCTATGGAAGCTGCTAAGGTTTGAATTCAAACGCAACCAGGTTATGCCAACACTTTGAGGGATGCAGCTCCCAAAATGTATAAGGAAGAAGGCTTGAAAGCATTCTACAAGGGAGTTGCCCCTCTCTGGATGAGACAGATACCATACACCATGATGAAATTTGCCTGCTTTGAGCGTACTGTGGAAGCATTGTACAAGTTTGTGGTTCCTAAGCCCCAAAGTGAATGTTCAAAGGCAGAGCAACTGGTAACATTTGTGGCAGGTTACATAGCTGGAGTCTTCTGTGCAATTGTTTCTCACCCTGCTGATTCCGTGGTATCTGTGTTGAATAAGGCGAAAGGTAGCAGTGCTTCTCAAGTTCTTCAGAGACTTGGATTTAAAGGTGTATGGAAGGGACTCTTTGCCCGTATCATCATGATTGGCACTCTGACTGCACTACAGTGGTTCATCTACGACTCTGTGAAGGTCTACTTCAGGCTCCCTCGCCCTCCTCCACCTGAAATGCCAGAGTCTCTGAAGAAGAAGCTTGGGTTAACTCAGTAGAATGATCAAAGCAAATGTGGACTGAATCTGCTTGTTGATCAGTGTTGAGGAAAGTGCAAGAGGAACTTTTATATATTTGACAGTGTAGGAAATTGTCTATTCCTGGTATAATTACTATAGTCTCTTGCCTAAGGCGAGGGTTTTAAACCCACGGTTGAAATAAACCCAACTATTCATGAAAAAAAAAAAAAGAAATTAATGGCGGAGATAGGAATAAAGTGTAAGATATTTCCAAGTCCTTTGTCCTGTATGAATCTCTCATTTTATATATTATTCTATAAAATAAAATTATGCCATATTAAAAGAAAATGAACTCAGCATTGAAAAGGTAAAACTTTCCATGACTGAAATTTATCTCATTAGGATCTCAAATTTAATATTGCATTAATGTGGCTCATTACATTTAATGATTTCAATAAAAATAAAGACAGTAGTCCTCAAAATTTGCTTAGATCTTCTTCCTGTGGTCTTTAGAAAAAAACTTGCTTTTCGGTGTGGATCTCCTCCAGAATTTTTAATCTAAGCATGATTTCTTTGATAATCCAAATTATGAAAATTATTAGCACAGCTAGCCACTTGTTTCCTTCAGACAATGAACAGTGCACTAATTAACTATGCTGTGGCACATTCTGTCAATGATTAACCAACTGTGATGGAGTTATTTACACCTCTGGAAGCTATGCAGAATTTTACACATTTGAAGCTGGGGCTAAATCATCCCTGGCAATAGAATTTCAAACTTACACTTAAAAAGCTGCTGAAAAACTTTAAGTGTAAGTTTTATTATTGTTATAAAATTATATTTTTATGAGATTTGTGTTTTCATTTGTTAATGGATTATCATTTTAAAAAAGAGAAAGTTGTGTTCAGTGAGTAGAAAGAATTGAAAGTTATAAATTCTTTGTTTTCAGTAATTTGAAACATACTAATATTTAAGTAAAATGAGATCCTCCTATATTTAGGCATTTATATATTTGTGTTATTTACATAGCTGGGCTTCTGTTAGTAGAAAACACAGAAATGTTCATATTCAAAACAAAAAATGATACTAAACTTTGTAGTCTTAGTAGTTTGGGATTCAAGGTCATTTTGAAGATGTTAGATTTCAATAGCATTTTGTCTAGTAAAAAATTTTTTTTTGATTCCTTCACAAATATGCCATAAAACAGAGCTTGTATGTTAAATTTAAAAACCAGAGGATTGCCATGTGATCCACTACACCAAATCTATTTTGCCATACTGATGATACTGAACTGTTACTTGCTTTTTGCAGAGATAATAAAGCAAAATACTAGATTCTGATTTATCTAGTGTTTTACTAAAGCAAAATCCATTATTTGTTGTTTTGTTTTTTGTGTCATTCCCTCAGAAGCAGCAGCAAGAAATGAAGAGTTCATGCTGACGATTTTATTAGCATGCTTACATGTAGATGATCCTTCCTGTGACAAGTCTGGAGGAAAACAGATGTAAACGCACCCCCCCATGTTTGATCCCCTCACCCATTAGTGCAGACCCTCCACAAAACCTGTCCTTCCCAACCAGCCTCATGCAACCACTATTCTTCTGTAGCCCGAGCACATATTTTTGGTGTCTTTATTTAGACAAGCAATCATATCTTCTGCCTCGTGACATCCTTTCAATCTTCGTTAGATGAGTCTTTTTGCGCTACTTTTCTCTGTTTGTCTCATCTTTAAAGTTTAGATCTCTGAGTTCTTTATAAATAGCATTGTCCTCCTCCTCAGAATTCTGAATAAATTGTGAATTCCTTCAGCCAACAATAAGCCCCCACGATGTCTCAGGCACTGTTCTAGGCAGGAGGACCACCCAATAATGATAGGGATGTAACAGCTTACTCTCCTGGAGCTTACATTCTAACTGAATGAGATAAACAATAACATCAGTAAGTAAGTCACAGAGTTTGGAGGTGATTGCCATCGGAGGACAAAGTGGAGCTGTGTGAGAGGGATCAGACGTGCAGTAGACACAGCCAGTGTGGAGTCGAGCGACTAAGCTGCAGTGATCTTGGGAGGAGTCTGCCCAGCAGGATGCACAGCCTAGGGGAGGAGAGGAAACTACACGCACCCTGTCAGGTGAAAAATGGAGAAGCTGTGCCGGATGTGAGCAGATTATTGGTCCCAAATTTACCAATCAGGGAGATTACTTCCCCCACTCCTAAGGATGAGTGGGCAAGGGGAGGAGGAAGGCAAGAAAGGGTCAGGGAAGGGACACTTCCTATCATGTGGAAGAAATACAAGAGTGGGGACATTCTCCTCCCTGCACTATTTTTTCTGTTTTTATTTTTTAAATTTTAAAATTTTTTTTTATTTTTAATTAACATAAAATGTATCATTAGTTTCAGGTCTATGATAGTCTTATATAATACCCAGTGCTTATTATATCACATACCCTCCCCAAAGTCCATCACCCAGTTACCCCATCCCTCTACCTCCCCTCCCCTCCAGCAAACCTCAGTTTATTTCCTAAGATTAAGCATCTCTTGTGGTTTGTCTCCCTCTCTGGTTTCATCTTGTTTCATTTTTTCCTCTCTTCCCATATGATCCTCTGCCTTGTTTCTTAAGTTCCACATTTCAGTGAGATCATATGTTAATTGTCTTTCTCTGACTGACTTATTTCACTTAGCATAATACCCTCTAGTTCCATCCATGCCTTTGCAAATGGCAAGATCTCATTCCTTTTGATGGCTGCATAATATTCCATTGTGTATATACACCACGTCTTCTTCATCTATTCATCTGTCGATGGACATCTGGGCTCTTTCCATAGTTTGGCTCTTTTGGACATTTGGCTGCTATAAATATTGGGGTGCGGGTGTCTCCTCAGGTCACTACATTTGTATCTTTGGGGTAAATACCCAGTAGTGCAATTGCTGGGTCGTAGGGTAGCTCTATTTTCAACTTTTTGAGGAACCTCCATACTGTTTTCCAGAGTGGCTGCACCAGCTTGCATTCCCACCAACAGTGTAGGAGGGTTCCCCTTTCTCTGCATCCTCACCAATGTCTGTCATTTTCCTGACTTGTTAATTTTAGCCATAAAATTGACCGGTGTGAGGTGGTATCTCATTGTAGTTTTGATTTGTATTTCCCTGATGCCGAGTGATGTTGAGCACTTTTTCATGTGTCTGTTGGCCATTTGGATGTCTTCTTTGCAGAAATGTTGCCCATCAGGTTTAAACACCAGCCTATGATTAATCAGAGGTGTGGCCCCTGCCCTGGGGAGGGGCTCAGCCTATGTAGACCGTTCACACCCTGAGCCTTGTAGTGCACTTAAACAACCTGGATTTGGAGGTTGCTCACAATGCTAAAAATCTATGGAGGCTCTGATAGCCCCACACAGATTTACAAAAGCCTGAGTGTCCCTACTAGGTCCACTGTTGCACCATTATACACCAGTATGGATTGTTAAATATGAAAATACTTCCAAACCTCTCTCACTAGCCACTACCCCAAGCTCTCCTCTCCCCCACCCCAGTTATCCCTGCATTGCCCTGATCCTTCCTCAGATCCCCTGGATACTCCTCCATCCAGCATCTAAGGGACAAGAGCCCTGCACAGCAGGGTGCCCAGGACATAGCCATGCTGGACATCTGAGCCCTTGTTGTGCAGATTGTTAAATGTAAATGTGGCCTCTGGGCCCCCCACAGGATCCTACCAAGGCCCAAGAAAGTGCCCAAGATTCCATAGAAAGGTCACTATTTAGGAACAATGTTGCTGTAAGCTACCCATTTAATCCTTCCCAATTTCACCAATAGAATCAGTCACTCCATCACCTCTGGGGCAGAGTGATTAAGGAGGAAGGCCAGGTTATCACACTAGCTGAGCTCCTGTCACATGGAAGGAAATGTCAGGCATAGCAGAAAAGAGTTCCACCCTAACATCTACAAGTAGATGTCAGCTTCATGAGGACAAGAAGCAAAGCTTACACTTCCTGGTATATACATGCTTAATATTTGTTATCCCAATTAACATATTGTGCCCCTTTTATCTTAATCTTAAGATCCAAAGGAATTTAATCAATATGTTTTTCCCATAGTCAATGTAGATTTATGAATGCCGTTGTTGTTATAACATTTCAAGTTCGTTCAGGTGGAACTGTGCATCTGCAAAGCTAGAAAAAGCCAAGTCTTGCTTTTTAGTGCTCAATAAGCGCTAATGACATCTTGAACTAGATTTGGAAGTGACCTGTACTGCCAAGATTAACACATAATGAGGAGCACAGAGAAAAGCTGGCAAGAAAGTCAGAAATTCAGAATTGAAATTGACCAATAATGTATCCATAAATGTATGTGTTATTTAAGATAAGGAATCTGAATGAGCTTCAACCCAGGTGTTGCACACCAGGGCTGTCAGGATGCTTAGCTCTAGGATGTGCATTCTCGTTGTATATTTTACTGGCTCTGTGCGGCGGACCCCGACGTTCGTCTTCTCTGAAAGCTGTGTGGTGTTGTGCACTGTTTACAACCTTACAATGTGCTAACTTTATAGGAAAAAAGGGCTGAAATGGTTTATCAACCTGCAGTTACATAACTATTCATCCATTTTCCTGACAAAAGCGTAAGCAGCTGAACGCAGACACATTCTCTTGTTTACCTTTGCACACTTTTGAATACACAGCGCAATGCCATGTATACAGCAGGTGCTCCATAAATGTTAATTTCGTGAACCAAAGCTTTTAAGGTCTGTTTAAATCTCTACACTTACACTTCCAACACAGTCGCCGAGAGGTATGCATGGCTAATAGGCACAAAGGCACATAGGGCAAGCATGGCTGAGCATGGCCCACGCCAGACTCTGCAGACCTTATATGAAAGAAGGGATGCAAAACATCGCTTCAGCTCCTATACAGAGAGTGCGTGGAAATGGTAGCATTTTGTACATGTTGAGCAAAGTGAAATACATTAATAATGTTAATTTTACTTGTTTCTTTTTTACTCTTTAATTTGATGAGAAAATGTTAAGTTATGCATGCGGTTTGCTTTCGTGACTCACATTAGATTGTTTTGGACAATGATGCTGTGGACAAAAATGTGCCCAGCGGTGAGTTAAAGTTACCTCCTGTGGTCGCCATAACGTGCACGTAAGCCCTAGGACAATGGAGTGCACAAGTTTTGCTGTCATTGGAACCAGCATAACATTTTCACTGTGGCGTATAAAGAACATTTGCACGGCTGTGACAGTGATGAAGGACTGCAGTGTGGTTCTCACATGGACTCCCACTGACCTTAGGGTAAATCACCTTCTGTTAGTATGCATGATTTCTCCCATTTCTGAAGCTGTATTTAAACAAGTACGCTTTGAAGGCCCTTCTAAGAATGAGCTGATGTCAGGCTGTGGAGGAACTCAGATTTTCAGGAGCCGACTGTGCAAACCTGAATGTTAGACTCTGGGAGAAGTACATAAGTATACATAAAGATGTATTTGGGGCTGCACTGGTGTCAAAAATCCACCAGATTTCAAAGAGTGGTTCACACTCTTTGAAAATATATTTAAATAGGGGCGCCTGGGTGGCTCAGTCGGCTAAGCGGCTGCTTTCGGCTCAGGTCATGATCCCAGGATCCTGGGATCGAGCCCTGCATCGGGCTCCCCGCTCGGCGGGAAGCCTGCTTCTCCCTCTCCCTCTGCCTGCCACTCTGCCTACTTGTGCTGTCTCTCTATCTCTCTGTCAAATAAATAAGTAAAATCTTTAAAAAAAAAAAAAAGAAAATATATTTAAATCAAGATGATGTATATTAAGTGTTCATATTTAAATAATTACATATAAAAATGAAAAATACTCTTTAGGATAAAAACAGTTTTTACCTTATGAAATTAACTAATTAGAAAATTGCTTTAAAATTAACTTTTTTTTTAAATTTGTTCAAATCTTGACTTTGGATCAAAACCAAAATAATAATAGCAGCATACCCTATGAAAAGTTGTTAAGTGAAGTGATAATACTACACGGGTAATTTTTCCATCTTTTGTCACAGTCTCTGTTAAATTTTGTAATATACACCATACAGGAGCATCTTCCTTATAATTTTATGATATTTTGAAAAAAAAACTCAAATAATTTTCAATTAGCATTTCTTTAAAAAACTATTTCCAGTTATCACAATAGTCTATACTGTTGAAAATATTTTTAAACTTTAGATAATATATACCAATAAAGCCCTTATGTTTTTTAGGTAAATTATTTAGTTATCTTTTATGTTACAAGAAATACAATGCAGTATCAGCTTTTGTGAACTTCTAAACTGATAAAATCCCTCAACAGCAGCACATCATAAAATAAGCCAGTAATTTCTGGACAGAATCCTAATTATTAAGAATTATGATGCCACATTTCTAGACATGTACATTACACATAAAAAGTGAAATCGTCTTCTAATATAGAAAATCTATACTGTACTATTTTAAAAATGTTATCTTCAATGTATTTGAATGATTAGCAGTTACATTATGATTGTTATTTAAGTCATTGCAACTTTGAAACAATGTTTTTAAAATGGTATATATTTTATAAAGAAATAGAGGAAATTGGCAAAGAGAAACAAAAAGATAGATTTTTGCATTTACTCAGATATATACCATTTCCAGTGTTCATCATGCTTTTCCAAAGTTCCAAGTTTTCCATTTGATGTCTTCTCAATCATCTTGAAGAATTTCCTCTGCCTTTATTATTTCTTGTGGTATAGATCTGCTGCTTCTAGTCTTCTTTTATTTGAAAATGTCTTTATTTCACCCTCATTTTTTTCATTGTTTTTTTTTTCCAGTTTTACTGAGAAATAATTGACATGCATCACTGTGTAAGCTTATTTTTTTAATTTTTATTGATTTTTTTGGAATCGAGTTTTTATTTAAATTCTAGTTAGCTAACATATAGTGTAATACTGGTTTTAGGAGTAGAATTCAGTGATTCATCACTTACATACAACACCCAGTGCTCATTACAAGTGCCCTCCTTAATACCCATCCCCCCATCTAGCCCATCTCCCGCCCACATCCCCTCCATCAACCTTCTGTTCTCTATCATTAAGAGTCTTTTATGGTCTACCTCCCTCTCTTTCTTTTTTTTCCCCAATGTCAATCTCTTTTGTTTCTTAAATTCCACATATGAGTGAAAATATATGGTATTTTTATCTTTCTCTGACTAACTTATTTTGCTTAGCATAATATTCTCTAGCTCCATCCACTTTGTTGAAAATGGCAAGATTTCATTCTTTTTGATGGCTGAGTAATATTCCATTGTATATAATATATACCACATCTTCTTTATACCACATCAGTCAATGGACATTTGGGCTCTTTCCATAATTTGGATATTGTTGATAACGCTGCTTTAAACATCAGGGTGCATGTACCCCTTCTAATCGGTATTTTTGTATCCTTTGGGTAAACACCTTGTAGTGCAATTGCTGGGTCATAGGGTAGTTCTATTTTTACCTTTTTGAGGAATCTCCAGACTGTTTTCCAGAGTGGCTGCCCCAGTTTGCACTCCCACCAACAGTGTAAGAAGGTTCCCCTTTCCCCGCATCCTCACCAACATCTGTTGTTTCCTGGGTTGTTAATTTCAGCCATCTGACAAGTATGAGGATCATATCTCATTGTAGTTTTGATTTGTATTTCCCTGATCCCAAGTGATGTTGAGCATTTTTTCATGTATCTGTTGGCCATTTGTATGTCATCTGTTCCTGTCTTCTGTCCATTTCTTAACTGGATTATTTATTTTTGGGGTGTTAATTTTGATAAGTTCTTTATAGATTCTGGATACTAGCCCTTTATCAGATATGTCATTTGCAAATATCTTCTCCCATTCTGAAGGTTGCCTTTTAGTTTTGTTGATTGTTTCCTTTACTGTGCAGAAGCATTTTATCTCCCGGTAGTTCATTTTTGCTTTTGCTTCCCTTACCTCTGGAGACAGATAAAGTAAGAAGTTGCTGTGGCTGAGGTCCAGGGGGTTGCTGCCTGTGTTTCTCCTCTAGGATTTTGATGATTTTCCTGTCTTAAATTTAGGTATTACATCTATTTTAAATTTATTTTTGTGTATGGTGTAAGAAAGTGGTCTAGTTTCATTCTTCTGCATATTGCTGTCCACTTTTCCTAACACCATTTGTTGAAGAGACTTTTTTCCACTGAACATTCTTTGCTGCTTTGTCAGAGATTAGTTGACCATATAATTGTGGGTCCATTTCTGAGTTCTCTATTCTATTCCATTGATCTATATGTCTGTTTTTATGCCAGTACCATACTGTCTTGATAATTACAGCTTTATAATGTAGCTTGAAGTCTGAGATTGTGATGCCTCCTACTTTGCTTTTCTTTTTCAACATTACTCTGGCTATTTGGGGTGGAACATACAAATTTTAGGATTGTTTGTTGTAGCTCTGTGAAAAATGCTAATGGTTTTTTGATAGGGATTACATTGAATGTGTAGATTACTTTGGATAGCATAGACATTTTAACAATACTTGTTCTTCCAACCCGTAAGTATGGAATGTTTTTCCATTTCTTTGTGTTATCTTCAATTTCTTTCATAAGTTTCTATAGTTTTCAGCATACAGATCTTTTACCTCTTTGGTTAGGTTTATTCCTAGGTATCTTACAGGTTTGGTGCAATTGCAAATGGGATCGACTCCTTGATTTCTCTTTCTGCTGCTTCATTATTGGTGTATAGAAATGCAACAGATTTCATTATGTTGATTTTATATCCTGCCACTTTGCTGAATTCCTATATCAGTTCTAGCAATTTTTTGGTGGAGTCTTTTGTGTTTTCTACATAGAGTATCATGTCATCTGTGAAGAGTGAAAGTTTGACTTCTTTCTTGCTGATTTGGATGCCTTTTATTTCTTTTTGTTGTCTGATTGCTGAGGCTAGGACTTCTAGTACTATGTTGAACAACAGTGGTAAGAGTGGACATCTCTGTCATGTTCCTGACCTTAGGGGAAAAGCTCTCAGTTTTTCCCCATTGAGGATATTATTAGCTATAGGTCTTTCATATGTGGCCTATTTATGATGAGGTATTTTCCTTCTATCCCTACTTTGTTGAGGGTTTTTATCAAGAGTGGATTCTGTATTTTGTCAAACACTTTTTCTACATCTGTGGGGAGTATCATATGGTTCTTATCCTTTCTTTTATTAATGTGGTGTATCACGTTGATTGATTTGCAGATATTGAACCACCCCTGCAGCCCAGGTATAAATCCCACTTGATCATGGTGAGTAATCCTTTTAATTCAATTAGCTAGTATCTTGTTGAGAATTTTTGCATCCATGTTCATCAGGGATATTGATCTGTAATTCTACTTTTTAGTGGGGTTTGTGTCTGTTTTTGGAGTCCAGGTAATGCTGGCCTTGTAGAATGAGTTTGGAAGTTTTCCTTCCTTTTCTATTTTTTGGAACAACTTCAGAAAAATAGGTATTAATTATTCTTTAAATGTTTGGTAGAATTTTTAGAAGCCATCTGTCCCTGGACTCTTGTTTGTTGGGAGATTTTTGATTACCACTTCAATTTCTTTGCTGGTTATAGGTCTGTTCAAATTTTATATTTCTTCCTGCTTCAGTTTTGGTATTTTATATGTTTCAAGGAATGTATCCATTTCTTCCAGATTGTACAATTCGTTGGCATACAATTGCTCATAATATTCTCTTATAATTGTTTGAATTTCTTTAGTGTTGGTTGTGATCTCCCCTCTTTCATTTGTGATTTTATTTGTTTGGATCCTTTCTCTTTTCTGGCTAGGGGTGTATCAGTTTTTAATTCTTTCTAGTTTCATTGTTCTGTTCTGCTGGTTTTTTTTTTTTTATTTCTATATCATTTATTTCTCCTCTAATCTTAATTATTTCCCTTCTTCTGCTGGTCTTAGGCTTTATTTGATGTTCTTTTTCCAGTTCCTTTAGGTGAAACATTAGGTTGTGTATTTGAGACTTTTCTTGCTTCTTGAAGAAAGCCTGTCTTGCTATATACTTCCCTCTTATGACCACCTTTGCTGTGTCCCAGAGGTTTTGGACTGTCCTGTTTTCCTTTTCATTTGCTTCCATGTATTTTTTTTTATTTCTTCTTTAATTTCCTGGTTAGCCCATTCATTCTTTAGTAGGATGTTCTTTCTTTAACTTCCATGTATTTATGGTCTTTCCAAATTTTTTCTTGTGGTTGACTTCAAGTTTCTTAGTGTTGTGGTCTGAAAATATGCATGGTATGATCTTTTGTATTGGTTGAGGCCTGATTTACGACCCAGTATGTGATCTATTCTGGAGAATGTTCCATATGTACTCTAACTATGTATTCTGCTACTTTGGGATGAAATGCACTGAATATATCTGTTAAGTCCATCTGGTCCAGTGTGTTATTCAAAGCCATTGTTTCCTTGTTGTTTTTCTGCTTAGATGATCAGTCCATTGCTGTGAATGGGATATTCAAGTCTCTACGATTATTGTATTACCAGTGAGTTTCTTTAAGTTTTTTATTAATTGATTTATATATTTGGCTGCTCCCAAGAGTTGGGGGCATAAATATTTACAATTGGTAGATCTTCTTGTTTTTTTTTATTATGATATAGTGCCCTTCTTCATCTCTTATTACTGTCTTTGGTTTAAAATCTAGTTTGTCTGATATAGGTATGCCTACTCCAGGTTTCTTTTGATGTCTATTAGCATGGTAGATGGTTCTCCACCCCCTCACTATCAGTCTGGAGCTGTCTTTGGGTCTAAAATGAGTCTCATATAAGCAGCATATAGATGGGTCTTGGTTTTTTATCCATCCTGATACCCTGTGTCTTTTGATTAGAGCATTGAGTCCATTTATTTTCTTGTTCATTGGGAGATTTTTGATTACCACTTCTTTCTTTGCTGGTTATAGGTCTGTTCAAATTTTCTATTTCTTCCTGCTTCAGTTTTGGTAGTTTATATGTTTCAGGGAATAACTATTGATAGATATGAATGTAGTGCCATTGTATTATCTGTAAAGTCACTGTTCCTATAGATTGTCTCTGTTCTTTTCTAGTCTTTGTTGCTTTTGGTCTCTCTTTCCCACTCAAAGGGTCCCCTTTAATATTTCCTGCAGAACTGGTTTAATGTTCATGAATCCCTTTAGTTTTTGCTTGTCTTTATCTCTCCTCCTATTCTGAATGACAACCTTGCTATATAGTATTCTTGGCTGCATATTTTTCACATTTACCATGTTGAATATATCATGCCACTATCTTCTGGCCTGCCAAGTCTCTGTGGACAGGTTGCTGCTAACCTTATGTGTCTACCCTTGTAGTTTAAGGATCTTTTGTCCCTAGCTGCTTTCAGAATTCTCTTTATCTTTATATTTTGCCGGTTTTACTGTGAAATGTCTTGGTGTTGATCTGTTTGTTGTTTTTTTTTTTAAACATTTTATTTATTTATTTGAGAGAGGGACAGAGAAAGTGAGAGAGAGCACAAGTGGGGTGAGGGGCAGAGGGAGAAGCAGACTCCCCGCTAAGCAGGGAGCCCGATGAGGGGCTCGATCCCAGGACCCTGGGATCATGACCTGAGCCGAAGGCAGACGCTTAACGACTGAGCCACCCAGGCGCCCCTGTGTTTGTTGATTTTGAAGGGAGTTCTCTGTGTCGCTTGTATTTGAATGCCTGTTTCTTTCCTCAGATAAGGAGTTCTCAGCTATAAGTTGTTCAAATAAACCTTCTGCCCTTTTCTCCCACTCTTCTTCTGGGACTCCTATGATATGGATATTACTGTGCTTTGTGGAATTGCTGAGTTCCCTAAGTCTATATTCATGATCTAATAATTTTCTTTCCCTCTTCTTTTCAGCTTAATTATTTTCCATAATTTTATCTTTTATATCACCTATTCGATCCTCTTCTTTCTCCATTCTCATTGTGATTACATCCAGTTGGTTTTGCATCTCAGTTATAGCATTTTTTATTTTGGCCTGACTAGTCTTTTATCTCTGAACCCAGAGTTTCTCTGGTGTCTTCTATGCTTCTTTAAAGCCCAGCTAGTATTCTTATGACTGTGTTTCTAAATTCTTGTTCAGATATATTGCTTGTATTTGTTTTGAGGAAATACCTGGCTGTGATTTCTTCTTGATCTTTCTTTTGGAGAGAATTCCTCCATCTTGTCATTATGTCTAAGTTTCTCTCTTTTGGGTGTTATGAAAGCTTATGTTTCCTGCTCCTGAGAGTAATACTATATTAAGAAGGGGCCCTAACTGTCCAGGGCCTGGTGCTTCAGTGTTTCTGGTGTATGTTGTGTGCACTCTGCTGTTGTGTTTTGGCTCCTCTTTCCCACAGGTCAATCCTCTGCAGAATTCCTCCTTGCTTGCTATGGGGAGCGTTTGGACCTTTAACTAGATGTCCTTTGATTTGTTTATTAAGATAAACCTGATTTTTAAAAAAAGCAGCCTGATCCACGAAAAGAGAAATGGAAAAGGAAACAAACCAACCAACCAATAAACAAAAAACTATAAGCCTGATTCCAAAGAAAAAATCATTAAATTAAATTAAATTAAATTAAAAATTTTAAAAATTCTAAAAAAGAAAGCCTGATCCTATTTCCACCAGAACTGAAGCTGACACTTAGGAGGACTCTATGATCAGTAGACTTGCTCCATGCAAGGGGCCTGTGTTGGTCCCCTGGGGGAGAGGCCTGCTGTGCTGGCTCACAGTCAGACCTGCCCTAGTAAAGCTACCCCTGCCAGGCGTAGGGGGGTGGGGTCTGGTAACCAACTCCAGCCCCTACTAAAGACACTGTATTTCTTTCTGAAGTCCAACTGTGCTGGTGGGCGGGTGAGGGTGGTGAAGAATGCATCATCCTGCCCTCTCATCTCTGGGGAGGAGACTCTCAGTGGCCACTATTCAGGAGGCCCTCACAGAAAAGTGAAAATCTCCCCTTCTGTGTCCTAGGCTTTTGTCAGATCCCTGCTCTCAATCAGTCTGTGCCCAGCCTTGGGCATGCCTGGTGCCACAGTTCTCCTGTGTTTTATCTCTGACGACAGTTGGGATTCAAAACCCCAAATCTTAAGGACCCACAAGGCACAGACCTGCTTCCCTCCCCTGGAGGAGAGCCTCACAGCACTGTGCCTGGCACCGTTCTGTCCCAGAAAAGCAGTTGCAGGGCTGCACACAGCAAAAAGCTGCGATGAGGTTATCTGCCCTCTGTCTGTGCCTCTGTCTCCTGCTGTTGAAGAGCCGCTCAATGATGCCCAGTGGACCTTTTGTCCTTGGAGAGGCAATATACCCTCTTCCAAACGTACTCCAGGACGGGAGCATTCTCTCCTTATGTGACCTAGGGGATCCCCACACCATGGTGTCTTGCATGAACCCCACATGCTGCTCTCTTTCCTGCTCTCTCATTCTCTCCCTGACTTCTCTCTGCAAAAAGGTCTCCCTCCCCTTCATGGCACCTCAGCTTTTCTCTCCCCCAGTTCTCATCTCCGAACCTTGCATCTGCCACATTCTCTCCCTCCAATTGTGCAGATTGTTTTCTTAATCCTTAGATCAATTTCCTAGTTGTTCAAAATGATTTGATGTTGATCTAGCTGTGTTCAAGGGAGGAGGCAAGCTCAGAGTCCTCCTATTATTCCAACATCTTAGCTCCTCCCTAGGATTTTCTTTATATAAAATTGTGTCATTTGCAAATAGAGACCATTTTCCTTCTTCCTTTTCAATTCTGATACCTTTAATTTTCTTCTTGCCTGATTGCTCTAACTTGGACTTCCAATATCATGTTGAATAGGAGTGGTGAGACTGGGCAGCTTTGTCTTGTTCCTAAACTCAGAAGGAAACTTTCATCCTTTCACCACTGAGCATGATGTGAGCTGTAGACATGTCATATATGATCTTATTATGTTGAGATATGTTCCTTTTATGCCTAATTTGTTGAGTTTTTATCATGAATGGGTGTTGAATTTTGTGGAATGTTTCTTTTTTTTTGCATTATTGAGATAATCATATGTTTCTTTTCTTTCATTCTATTAATATAATTCATCACATTGATTTATGTTGAATCATCCTTGCATCCCAGGGATAAATCCCATTTGATCATGGCAAATGATCCCCTAAATGTGCTGTTTAATTCAGTTTGCTACTACTTATTGAGTTTTTTTGCATCTGTAGTCATTAGGGATATTGCCCTATAGTTTTCTTTTCTAGTAGTATTCTTTTCTGGTTTTGGTGTTAGGATAATCCTGGTTTCACAAAATGAGTTTGGGAGGGTTTCCTCCTCTTCAATTTTTTGGAAGATTTTGAGAAGGATTGGTGTTAATTACTCTTCAAATGTTTGGTAAAATTCACCACTGAAGCCATCTGGTCCTGGGCTTTTCTTTATTGAAAAAGTTTTGATTACTGATTAAATCTTCTTACTAGTAACTGGTCTATTCAGATTTTCTATTTCTTCTTGATTCGGTCTTAGTAAGTTGTATGTTTCTAAAAATTTTTCCATTTCTTCTAGTTTGTTGAGTTTGTTGGCACATAGTTGTTCATAGTAGCCTCTTAGGATACTTTGAATTTTTGTGGTATCAGTTGCAATGTCTCCTTTTTCAGTTATAATTTGGTTAATTTGAGTCCTTTCTCTTTTTTCCTTGGTTAGTCTAGATAAATGTTTGCAAATTTTGTTTCTTTTGAAAAGAACCAGCTCTTAGTTTGGTTAATCTTTTCTATTGTGTTTCTGTTCTGTATTTATTTATTTCTGCTCTAATCTTTATTATTTCCTTTCTTCTGCTTACTTTGGGCTCAGTTTGTTCTTTTTATAGTTTCCTAAAGTGTAGAGTTAAGCTCTTTACTTGAGACCTTTCTTGCTTCTTAATGTAGGCATTTATTACTATGAACTTCCCACTTAAAACTGCTCTTGCTGCATCCTATAAGTTCTGGCATGTTGTGTTTCCATTTTCATTTGTCTCAGGAAACTTTTTAATTTACCCTTGAGTTTCTTCTTTGATCCATTGGCTGTTCGGGAGATTGTTATTTAATTTCCACATTTGATTTCAGTCTTTTTGAATTTGTTAAGTCTTGTTTTGTGGCCTAATATATGGTCTATACTAGAAAATATTCCATGTGCCCTTGATGTAATGTATGGGGATTAACATAAGAATAAAAAAAATAAATAAATAAATAAGAAAATATTCCATGTGCCCTTGGGAAGAATACGTATTCTGTTGTTGGACAGAATGTTCTGTGTATGTCTCCAATGGCCATTTGGTATATAGTATTGCTAAAATCCACTGTTTCCTTGTTGATTCTCTGTCTGCATGGTTTATCCATTGTTGAGAGGTTGTGATTATTATTGTCTTACTGTTTATTTCTCCTTTTAGCTCTGTTTATTTTTGCTGTATATATTCAGGTGCTCTGATATTCAGTGCATAAATATTGATATATTGACCCCTTTATCATTTTTTGAAAAGATTTTATTTATTTATTTGAAAGAGAGAGAGAGAGATTGCAAGTAGGCAGACAGGCAGGCAGAGGGAGAGGGAGAAGCAGGCTCCCTCCTGAGCATGGAGCCGGATGTGGGGATTGATCCCAGGATGCTCATGACCTGAGCCGAAGGCAGATGCTTAACCAGCTGAGCCACCCAGGTGCCCCAACCCCTTTATCATTAAATAATGACCTTCTTTGTCTCTTTTTAGCATTTTTATTTTAAAGTCTATTTTGTTTGATATAAGTATAGTTCCTCCTGCCCTTTTTTGTTGTTGTTGTTGTTACAATTTGCTTAAAATGTCTTTTCCCATCAATTCACTCTCATTCTATTTGTATCTTTAAGGCTAAAGTGAGTCTTGTGTGGCAGCATATTGTTGGTTGTTGTTATTGTTATTTTTAATCCACTCAGCCATTCTATGTCTTTTGATAGGAGAATTTAATCCATTTACATTTAATTATTGCTAGATAATCACTTACTATTGCCATTTTGTTCATTGTTTTCTGGTTGTTTTGTAGATCCATTGTTCCTTGGTTTCTCTCTCTCTCTCTCTCTCTCTCTCATCTTTTGGTATCAGTATGTTTTGACTTCTTTATGATATTCTTTTGTGTAACTTGTAACCGCATATTGAATTCCATTCTCTAGAATTCACATGCTTTGCACTTTACTTCTTCTCCCTCTCACATTTTAGATTATTGCTGTTATAATCTGTTTCTTTATATTGTGTAACTAACTCAGATTACTGTATTTATAGTTATTTTTTGCTGTAATCATTTTTTTAAACTTTTAAACTAGAGTTGTGAGTTATGACCACTGTTACCATATTGCAGAATCTAACTATGACTACATATTTATTATTACCAGTGAGACTTATGCTACCTTTATGTATTTTTATAGATGTTAATTAGTATTCTTTTGCTTCTACCCAAAGAATTCCCTTTAGCATTTCTTGTAAGGCTGGTCTGATGGTAATGAACTACCTCAGCTTTTGTTTGTTCAGGAAAGATTTTATCCCTTCTTCATTTCTTTTTTTTTTTTTTTAAGATTTTATTTATTTATTTGACGGAGAGAGAAAGAGCACAAGTAGGCAGAGCAGCATGCAGAGGGAGAGGGAGAAGCAGGCTTCCCGCTGAGCAGGGAGCCCGATGTGGGGCTCGATCCCAGGACCCTGGAATCACGACCCGAGCTGAAGGCAGATGCTTAGCCTACTGAGCCACCCAGGTGCCCCTTCATTTCTGAAGGACAGCCTCACCAGATATAGAATTCTTGGTTGATAGATTTCGTCTCAACATTTTGAATATGTCATCCTATTCTCTCCTGGCCTGAAAATTTTCTATTGCGAAATCTACCAATATTCTTATGGGATTTCCTTTGTATGTAACTTCTTTCTTTCCTCTTGCTGCTTTTAAAATTCTTTCTTTGTCTTTGACTTTTTACAATTTAATTACAATGTATCTCAGTGTAGCCCTATTCAGATTCAACCTATTTGGAGTCCTTTGTGCCTCATGGATCTGGATGTCCATTATTTACCTAGGTTCAAGAAGTTTTAAAATATATTTGCTGTCCCTTTTTCTTTCTCTTCTCCTTCCAGAATTTCCACAATGCAAATAATGTTTATTTCATTGTGTCCTAGAATACCCATAGGTTTTCTTCACTGTTTTTTTTTTTTTCTTTTTGCTCCTCTGATTGGGTATTTTCCAATATCCTATCCTCCATGTTGCTGATTCTTCTGCATGGTTGAGTCCTCTTTTGAAAGCTTCTATGAATTTTTCAGTTCAGTTATTATATTTTTCAACTCTAGGGATTTCTGTTTATTTGTTTTTTGATGGTTGCTGTTTCTTTGTTTAACTTTTTATTTTGTCCATACATTGTTTTTTTGGTTTCATTTAGTTGTCTGTGCTTTTTTGTAGTGCACTAAACTTCCTTAAGAGGATCATTCTGAGTTCTTTGATAGTTCATGGATCTCTATTTCTTTAGGGTCACTTATTGGAGCTTTATTAGTTTCCCTTGATGGTGTCATGTGTACCTGATTTTTCATGATCCTTGATTCCTTACACTGGTGTCTGCACATTTAAGTGATGGGGCTTCTCTTCCATACTTTACAGGTTTGCTTTGGCAGAGACAAGTTTTTCACCCATCAGTTAGAGCTTCTGGACATATCAGCTGGTAATGTCTTTGGGCAGATGGGGCCTGCTATTATAGCCTATTTTTGGGTGAGGCAACTATTTGAGCTCTGAGAACAGGTGTGAGGATGTGCCAGTGTCTGAGAACAGCTGGATAGGACTGCTAGTCTAGTTTCCTACCCAAGTGAGGCTGTAGGATGGGCTCTGTGATTGCCTGAATTTTCTGGTCAGGTTTATTAGATGATCAAGGTTGATTACTATATTCAGTAGTAGATAAGGTTATGAATTAGCTTCCCTGGCCTGGCAGGGCAGCAAGCCAGATCCCAGTGCCTTTACAGCTTTTTCTGTGGGAGTCTAAATTAGGTTTTAGTGTGCACTGAATTTCCTGGTCAGGTGAGATCACCAGTTTTGTTCTGCACACAGGAAAAGCCATGGAGTTGATTCTGTTCAAGTGTCACTGTACTTGAATGGCCTATGCAGTTTCCCTTGAGCTCTGGTTAGGTTGCGTGGTCAGATAGGCTGAAGGCTATATTCAGTGAGGAGTGAAGCTATTAATTAGATTCCCTACCTAGGCACAGCAGGAGAAGTAGCTCTAAAAGTGGTAAAGCTCTTGGTTACCTCAAGCCAAACTGCATCCCAAGTTCCTTGGCAGGACAAGGACATTGGCTTTGCCCTACAGGTGATTGGCTCTGTCTGCCCTTCTCTCAGCTCTAGTACTGCTGGTCTACACAGTTTTCAGAAGTTGTCACCAGCCCTTCTGGTCAGATGGGGCTGGAAGACACTTTCTACGGTTGGTGGAGCTATGTCTCAACCCCCTTGCCTGGGTAGGAAGGGGAGGGATCTCTCCAGGCTACTCTTAATTTCTCAAACAATCTCTCCAGTTAGGAGGTGCCAGGAGCTATCCCCCATCTTATTTCTGAATTAATCCCCCTACCTGTGCATAGGGCAGGAAGACTCCACACCCATTACAGATTTTGCTCTGGGAGTGACCTGTTTTGCTTGTCCCCCTTTTGGTTCCAATGCCACATAGCTTCCAGTTGTTGCTCCCAGCCCATCTGCTCAGATGGGGCTAGCCGGCACTCTGTACAGTGGGTGGGCTGTACTCAATACCTTGGCTAGGCATGGGCAAACTGGGCTCTAAGGCTGGTAGAACTCCTCATTTGAGGATCTGAATCAGGCCAATCTGCACTCTGCCAAGTTCCCTGATCAGAGTGCACCCCTGACTTGGTTCTGCAGATGAGCAATACCTCCAGGTGGGATTACTACTTGGGCACTGCAGATATGAACTCAGTTTGTCAAATTCTGTGTACTGGCTATTGCAAGTCCGTAACTCCTTTTCTGTCACAATCCAAATTCTCAGTGGCCAGGCACTACAGATTTTCCTACAGTCTTCATGGTGTAAGATCATAGTAGAAGCTCCAAAAAAGTGACCCACAATACTGTGAAGGGGGAGCTGGATATTCCCCCTGGGTTTTCTTTTTCTGTTGGAGGAACCAGAGGCTCAAGGGAGACCTCTCCACATGGTGCTACACTGGCCTGGGAGAGGGGTAATGCTGTCAATATGTAGCTGCTTCTCTCACCCTTCCAATGCACTCTGTCCTAGTCTCTGAGGTGTAGGGGGCTACTTCAGCCTCACCATTTTGTCCTAGGATTCTCTCAGTTGTGTCTTGCTCTTGAATAGATGTTTCTTACTCTTCTTGTGAGGGGTGCAAAATAAGGAACGACCTATGTTGCCACCTTGGTGATGTTACTCTCTCATAGTAACTTTTTATAAACCTTTGCTTGGTTGAATTGTTAGCAAAGATAGAGGACATAACCTATACAATATCTTCTGTTTCTTTTCTTTTTCTCTGATGTTCCTTGTATCCCTCTTATTAAATAAGACTAAAAAGATGAACACTGCTTTGTGGGAAGCATCAGGTGGTATTCTAGGAAGATCTGGTGAGAGGACTGAATCACCCCTAAGACAAAGCCCACAACCCCTTCAGCAAGCCAGCACATCTTCTCCAGGTGATGTGTCCAGACTTTCTGGGTGTCACTGAACAGTTGACTTCTATTGCCTGTTTCTTTCAAATATGACAGTGTTATTTGACTTTTCCCTGACATACTTTTTACAATTTTTTAAGAGGGATGGACTAGATGTAATTTATTCCTCAGTCAATAACTGTGTGTATGGGGTGGGGGGGGGTGGAATAAGTGAGATGACTGTGGAAAAGCTACTCACAGAAGTCCAAGTCCAAAAAATCTGTAGTCTTTTTGTTTTAGCAGCATTGAGAAGAAATGGTGAAGAAAGGATCAACGCCAGTCTAGATTTCTTTTTTTTTTTAATTCTTCAAGTCTGCCACCAGATTCAGTCACTTAATTCAGAAAAATTGATGCCAAACTTGTTTACAGAACTGGAATTATTTTTGTAATAACAAACTTGTAAAATCCTTGAAGAAGACTGATTGGATTTCCATTATTTGATGATTCTAAAGATGAATGTGGGGTTTAGATAAAACAAACAACCTAAAGAATCTAACGATTTTTCTTAATGATATGACAAACACAGGAAAATTACAAAATGGCAGCATTTCCATTCTTTGTTTATTTGATAGGAAAGCTAGAAGTACCAAAATTTAGTTTTCATTGAAAACTATACACTAGCTATTTAGTTTGACTTCCACAAATGTAAATTTTAGGAGTTGAAATATATGAGAATTCCATATTATTATAAGTTCTAGTATCTTTATATATGCTGGGTAATGTGAACTAATTTCAAAATTATTTAGGTCTGTCCCTTTCTCTTCTATTAAACTTAAATATTTGGATAGTATTTCATAAAGTCAGTAGGAATAGGTCAATATAAATTTCTTGTTATTTTAGGTATCTTGCCTAATATGAAACTGAAATCAGAAAATATGTTTGATCCTAAAATGTATTCAAAATTTTTATCATCTGGAAAACTTCTCATGGCCAGGAGAACTGTTTTTGTTTTTTTTTTTCTGTTTGTTTGTTTTGTCTTTTTTGTTTGGTTGGTTGGTTTTTGCTTCAAATGGTTACTTCTGGTCTATTTTTCACTATATTGACCCTATTGAGCCTATAATTTGAATAAACTTTAAAATCAGATAACCATCAGCATATAAAACTATAAACTTACCACAAATCATGATTGAGCTATTATGTCCATACCTATGTACATAAAAATTTGTACTCAATGATGAATGAACTATCAAGTCCAGCTTCATGGAAAAGACATTCTGAGAACAGAGTTTGTAATCAGGTTTTCACTGTGCCTGTATTTGTGCTCGCATAAAGTTATTAAATAACACCAATTATTTATAACGTTCATAAGTCCTAAGAGCTGACCACAATATAGGTCATTATGAGGTATTCTAAAAAAAAAGTCTCCAAAATAATAAGGGTCTTCTTTGTGTCCTTCTTCAATTCATATTTGCTATTAACAGGAGGTTAAAGTTCCAAAAAAAGAGATAAAATTTTAATATTCCTGTGCTTCTTTCATTACGTAAGAAATGCCCTGCATCCTTACCACCTGAGTTAAAAAATATAATGTAGCAAATATAAAAAATGAGAAAACATTCTGTTTAGGTAGTTGTTGAAGCTGATGGAAGCCTGATTAAAAGAGAGGTGGTATTATTTTGAACAGAGGGTGGTATATGATTGAGGAGAGCGTTACCACTTTTATAATTCTGGATTATTTTTTACATTTTTCCCTCTTTTTTTGTTTAACCTAGCAAACATTTTATTAGTGAGTTTCTTTTCACTTCTACTTTTAAAATGTCTGTTTTCATCCTCTTTTTCACCTAACACTATATTAAGTATAAGAGTAACAATCAAATTCAGGCTCCTGTACATTACTTGTTACACACAGAGTCTGATTTGAAGTAATATTCCTTTATGTGATAGCCATTTGGCAATCAGCAAGTTTATCTATTTTTCACATGCTTTCCCCATTCTCTTTTCCCCTGTTTTTTATACTTACACTGTATCATGTTGCCAAAGCACATAGCCATTACACAACATTCTTTCTTCCTTATAACTATCACTTACTCCTAGTTTGACAGGTATCTATCTAATCCTCACCCCAATCCTTATGGCATTGCCTCTCCGGATATTTGATTGCCTAAGCTTTCTTCAACAGAGTTCTTAGAAAGTATTCATGAGATCAATATTCCCTGAGTTGCTGAATATTCCTTAATAGATTTATTTTGAGACTTTACGTTGGAAAGTTACTGTGTAACTTTATGTTGGAAAGTAACTACATAACTAGGTATAAAATCTTTGGCTCGGAGGGCGCCTGGGTGGCTCAGTTGGTTAAAATCTTTGGCTCATATTTTTTTCCCCTGAGTTACCCCATTTCTTCTGGTATAAAGCATTATTGTCAAAAAGCATGATGGAAGGTTTTATAAGCAAACTAGTAGCATGGATTTATTTGCCTTTTTTTTTTTTTTTTTAGGTTAGGCCTAGTAATTTTTTTAAAAATAGGCCCAGTGTTGGTTTTTCAGGATTACATTTTTGGGGAATATGATTCTCTCTTTAAATATGTAGCTTTGAGTTGTAATTTTTTAAGAATGTTTTCTTGAGTTATAATATTTTAGTACATGTTCTGTTCTACTGCTCTGGGTTTCCTCTCTGGGAATTTGTGTATGGTTGAATCT
The DNA here is from genome assembly GCF_054177405.1 of Leptonychotes weddellii. Classification (NCBI taxonomy): domain Eukaryota; kingdom Metazoa; phylum Chordata; class Mammalia; order Carnivora; family Phocidae; genus Leptonychotes; species Leptonychotes weddellii. The sequence continues at coordinate 125,988,480 of NC_138376.1, forward strand.
GTTTTCCTGTCTTTATCTGTTACTTGCTCTAAATCCCATCCTATCAATGTCTGTGGATTATTTTATATGTAAAATTTTCCTCCTTTTCATCTTCTCTTTTTCTTAAACTATTATCTGCTGCAACTCTTCTTTCTTCTGTGTTTTTTTTTTTTCTCCCCAATTAGGCTTCATTTCTGATTTTTTTTTTTTACATTTTAAATTCTTTTTTGAGTTCTATCACTTCATTTTTGAATTGGTTTTCTGATTCTATTTTTTTATGTCTTCTATCACTTAAACCCTATCTTGTTTTGAAACATTAGCTTACAAGTTCTTTTATATGGGAATATATCTTGTTAGCATGCTTTTATTATCTGTAATGACATTATGCTCCTTAGTCTCCTTTTTTTTTTAAAAAAAATTATGATTTTGTATGTGACTTGACAATTATTTTCTATCTCTGTAGCCTTTTAGAGAGGAGGGATTGGTCAAGTTAGCTTTTCTAGCTTCACAGCTCTAGAGCTTCCTCTTCGATCTCTACAAAGTGGCTAAAAAAATGTTGTTGTACTTTTTATGATCTGTCTTTTCTCCTGCCTTGCCCTTCTTTTAGGTGGACATTCTCTTCTGACCTGGTGCCACTCTGCTCAATTTGGATTCTCTTCCTCAGTGGGCAGCTTTATACTGGAAAGGAACTGAGGATATTTTAGGTTCAAGAACCCTTTCAGACTCTTTCTCAGACCCCTGTCACTACCCACAAACTGGAGCGGCACAAATCTCCCCTAGCTTCACAGGTTGCCCCACTTGGCTTCCAGCATCTGCTGGTGCAGTTCCAGTCCTTGGGTCAGGAGACACCCCTGCCTTCCTCTACCTCTTTCTGCGCAGCTGCTGACGGCACACAGGTGTTGGCTGTTCGCTGCACCCATGCAGATTCTGAGAGCCACCACGCAGTTTAGTTGAAGATTCTGTGTATGTGCTTCTGCTTTGCTGTCCTCGTTGCTTTCTCTGGATTAGGAAAGATTCAAAACTATGCCACTGTCATTTTTTCTGAATTCTTCCTCTTTTGCTTATGGACACTGACTCCTGTGCTAAAAGCAGTAGCTTAGGAACTTCAAGTCCGAATTTTCTCAAGATAAACAAGACCTTCTCAACTAGAGCAAAGTGAGGACTATGGCCATCTCAGATATCTTTGGCAAGATAGATTTCTTTTTATTGGCAAAAATAGAAATCCTTAGAGGATCCTAATTATGGTAAATAATTATTCAGAAGCAAGTTGCCCTTCACTTAAACTGTCAGGATAACAACGTAAAGAAAACATCATACTTCCAGTCTCCACCAGTTCACGGAATGGTGCAATCTTGAGGCTGAATGCCAACAGCACGGTCCAGCTGTTACAAAATTTAATTAAAACAGCTTTGATAATTAGCACAACTTGTTTATGAATGTGAAAATATTTCTTATGTGAATATACCAGTCACCTTGTCAGTTGTGCGGGGAGAGGAGAAATCCTACAACATATGGAGCTGTTTTATTAAAAAAACAAAAATCATAAAAACACAACTTGGAATTGCTCTTGAATTATCCTCCATTCTTTGTCACCCTCATAAAAACAATAAATATAAAACCAACCATGCATATCCCCCCCAATCTGATTCATATGTATAGTTTAAGAGACAGGTTCTTTTTATTGAAATTAATAGAAATGAACCCAAACCAGTTTCAGAAGTGGATATTCAACAGACTGGTTGCCTTGAGTCCAATAGCCTGCATTAGGATCACAGTTTAGCTATTTCCTGGCTCTGACTTACAGTAATCTTTTTTAGTTTTGTCGTATTTTTACTTTTATTTACTAAAGAATAACAAATCGCCTAGACAATTTTTCCCCTTTTCAGTATTTTATTCTGAAAGGTCCATTGCTTTTGAATAATATTTTGCTATCCAAACTTAGTATTACAACTGTTCTAAAAATGTCACATTTGGAAAGAAGAAGAAAGAATGTCACGCCTGCTTTTTACTTTCCAGTGCCTCTAACATTCCTGCCACCATCAATCAACAAAACGCCTACAATAAACTCTGGTTGTCTTCTCCAAATCCTTGTTGTCATCACCCATGGCTTTAGTTACCTTCCTGCCTGCACCCCTCCCTCAGTGGCTTCACAGTCTGATCATCTCACTGCCTTGCTCTTTCTTTAGGCTTTTACTAAAAGGGTTCTTCCCTCTGCTTGCCCAGCATATGGTCCTTGGGCCTCGTCCTCTCCCTGGTGATCTATTACCTCAGCCTTGATTTCTCTCATGAGTTACAGCTCACTCATCCAGATATCTCCTGGTCATCTCCACTTCACTCAGGTGGTGCTCAGTGGCTACTCAGAAGTTGGTATGTTCATGATAGAAATCATGCCATCATATACCCCCATCCCTTTCCCTGGTCACAGACCTGCTCTCCATCATTGCCCCCCTCTGGGCTGCTTGACAGCACCATGAGCGTGGTATTGAAGATAGAAGACAAGAGCTATTCTTGATCATGGGCTCTTCTTCACACCCACTTTAAATCTTTAACTTATGCCTTGTATGTCTATCTTCTAATTATCTCATTTCTCAATCCAATTTCTCAGCCCCCTGATTAGCATCTTTCTACTTCCTCCTTGATGAAATTGAAACTGCTGACAAGGACCTTCATACCATGGGTCCCTCCCTGGATCCAGCCTCATCTCTCATAATACCCGCTCCTTCTAGCCTAAGCCTCAGCCATCCCGAAGCCGGCAGTTCCCCAAGGGCAACGCTCACAAACACTGCCATCTTTCCTCTCCTGCCCTCTCTGCCTAGGTTGCCTTCCTCCTTCGAGGGAGCCTATCTCCCATCATTCTGAATTGGGTGTCCTTCTTCGATGTGACAAAAATTTGAGTTTCCTTTTTGTAACTTTTAATTTTATCATAACGGTATGGCTATCATAAATATCCATTTTAATGCCCCTAAATGTTTGAATTTTTCTTTGAAGAATTCTTACTTTATAAGAATGGCTATGTGCAACCAACTCCTGATGGTCTGATGGCAGGCTCTGTTTACCGGTGCTGTTTCCAGCCATCTGAATTCTGTTTGGCCCAGTTAGATAAAGGCCTGCTACTGGTCACAGGAAGGAAAATGGATGCAAATCATTTTGAGAAGAATGGGGCCAGAAACCCATCTGTTCATTTTAATTTTCAACAAATATTCATTGAGCATCTACTAGGTGTTCAGTAATGAGCACTGTATGAGGAATTGGAATTGAATGATGAATAAGACAGCCTTAGACCCTGCTCTCATGGAACTTGCAATATGACGAACAGAGGAAACAAATTCAATAAACAGGTAGACATCCTATTTCATAATTATAGACTATTTAATAATTATATGTGTCACGTAGCAAGAGAATGTTGTCTCCAGTTGAGTTCTTTGTAGCCTCACGTTCTTACTGGGTTTCAATTTCGTGATTCCCTCCCTGGTGAAGGTTCTGGTAGCCCTTCCTGAGGAGAGAGCGGACACCTCATGGCAAGATTCCAAGAATAACCCAGAAGAGATATAGCAGCTAGAGGCCTCCTGGTTGTGGTGTGGAAACTGGGCGGTTCTGATGCTTCATGGAGCAGCTTTGTAGAACTTGCTTCTCACCAACACAAATGTTCCAAGACTCACTGAAATCCAACTAAGTAGGCTGCATGCCAATTCTAATTACCTGCTCCAGTGATTCATCCATTATTATATGTAATAGAATTAACTGCAGCACTGAACCCACACTTTTGTGGATTATTTGCCATTTTCCTCACCGTTTTCAACATTTTAAAAATCTGTGTGTCAAGTCAGAGATTTAGGAATAATGAGATTTCCTTAGATTTGTCCTGGGTCATGATTTACTTATAATGAATTGACACTGAATTTGCTTAAATAATTTTCTGCTTCCTTTTCCTCAGTACTTTCATCCTATAGAGAGGGAAGGGAGAAATTTTTGTGAGCATCCGTCCTGTAGGGCTACCATTCTCAGCCTTCTTAATGATTTTTTCGTCTTTATTTTTACTTGTTGAAGAATTACAAAGCATCTAGATCTTGTTTTGAAGTCAGTGAAAAAGTTAACACATTTATTTAGTTTTCTAAGCAGTTCTGTTCATCTTCGGCACTTCTCTGATGCTCAGTACAAACCACTATTTTAAGCAAATCACTTTGTATAATTTTGAGAGTGAAATATGGATGAAGTTTGCTGCAAGCATTAAAAATCAGTGCAGTTAGGACTGATTTTCCTCTTGAATTTCAAATTTGAGGCTTTGCCTTTGATTCGTGGGGAAAAGAACCAGGCAGTGCTGAGTCTTCAGTTCCTGGCCAGGGTTTAGGGGCCTCTGGTTTGTTTCCTGGCGGCCTCTGGGGCTGGTCTGGGAAAGGCCATGTGCCCAGGAGGGTCCCCCACACTCATGCAAAGGGCCCGAGTTAAAGCTCAAAGATTGTTCAGGAAGTGCAGATGGATGGCCAATTTAGACAATTAACAGCAAAAAAGACTAAAAAAAATCAATTTGATAAAGAAGAACAACATAAAAGTTTATCTCACTGGAGGCCTGTATAAGAATCAAGAAATTCAAACCCAGAGGAAAAAATTCTATATATTTAGCCAGCTGATGTCCTTCCACTTCAGACAGTAGTCAAGTAAATCCTTCCTCCTCCCTGCTAATTTCACACTTATACAATAGAGAGTATTTAAAATTACAATTCTAGCTGCCACTCTCATCTGTTTTCATAGTTAATGGAATTTGTGTAATAATAGACATTATTGAATATTATACTTTCCCATAAATTATTCCGGTGCAGTTTAACTCTTACTGTTATATTTATAATGTGACCTTTCTGACTATTGCATTGCTTTGATAGAATGATTTTATAAAATGATTAATAACATTTGTAATACTATTGAGCAAGACGTAGCACGTAGCCGGATGTATGCCAGATGAGAAAACAGTGTTCTAAAAAAATGGTTAAAGCACATCAGAGTCCTACCGTTACTTATGGATGGTGGCTATAATTACATGTTGGCAGGACAGTGGGCAAGGGTCCCCCCATCAGACTCTTGTCTCATGTGAGTATCCATTAACCTGTTTTCATTCTCCATTTAACCGTAACTCCTCTGGGGGAGAGAAGACTGTGCCCATCTCATACCAAGAGCACCTAGTTTAAAGCACATGGGAACACTCAGTAAGTATTTGTTGGCTAACTTAAGCATTGCACAGCTGGAAACCTCAGGAAAGAGACACATGCCAAGGCACACAGGGACCAGGTACGGATATGTCACAGCAAATTTAGGATAATCCAGAAGACTCCCCCTAAGACAAGTCTGCTACAGGTTGTCCGATAGTATTGTATACCCGCTGAAAGGGATAGGTAGGTCATTTCTCATCAAAACTGCAGGATAAATAATAGTACCCTCCTCTGCTTCCTACAAAAGAGAGCACTCAAGATGAACAATTAACCCACTGGGTTTGTGTGAAAGGTGCCTGCATCCTTTAAAATCTCCAGTGGATTTAAATGGAAAGGCACATAATTTAAGGATGAGAAATTTATTTTTTATCTGTGCTGGAAATAGAGTGACTCTGGTTGCATCTATTTGTTTCATACAAACCCTGCTTGCAGGCACTCTGCATTTATCTGAGGTTTGCAGAACATTTTTTTCTCAAGGTACGTCTGACTCTTGCTTTTTTCATCTTTCAATACTGAGATCTAATTTCTGTACAATATCACATTCTTTACACTGAAAATTGTGCTATATTTAATGATGCAAGTAAATTGAAAAGTAGGGTAAAATCTGGAAACATTTCTCCCTTACAATCACTATTTCAAAATCTCAGCTGAATTTCTAGAATTAATTTAATGCCCCTTGTCTATGTTATTGGAATATTTTCAAGGTGATTCTTGGTGTACTTTTTTAACCTCCCATGAATAAAAGAAATCCTAATATAGTGTGTCAGAATGTCAGCTCCTTAATTCTTGTCATTCAGTCTCTGTAAGATATAATAACCCAACCTCACCATTAGACAGGGAACCCCCTGGATTTTCCCCTGGAAGATATCATGTCAGGTTCAGCAAAGAATAGTCCAGAGGTAACTTCCATCAAGGTTCCTCCACGCTGATCATGGCCAGTCATGAGATGACAAAGCAGAAGTGGGAAGGAAGCAGGGGTTCATCTCATAACATTCTTATTTACACGAATGTGTAATGAGCTTGCCTTATGAGCAAGCACAACTTATTTCTCATTCATGGAAATGGAAAAATAGGTGTTTGATTGGTGGTTTTGCCAATCTCTGCTCCCATCTCTGCTCCTCCCATCTTCCTCTGGCTTCCATGCTTCCTGTGTTCCTCTGCCCCAAGTTGGGGGAAGAGATAAGAGCATGAAAACCACACAAGGACATCCATGGGTCAGCCCTGAAGAGGGCTCCTGTCACTTGTTCCCGCACTGAATTATCTAGAAGGCAGTCTTATGGTCAACGAAACACTCACAGAAGACTGGGAGAAGGAATCCAATGGTAAACCCCAAATGAAGTGGAAATAAGTTTAGTGAATGGCTGTCTAGTTTCTGTCCCATTGTAACGAGCCAGGAAATTATAAGTAGAAGAAATTAAATTATACCTGATTGAAAGAAGTCTATCTTATAAGATCGTCTATTGTAGAGTCCATATCTAAATGTCATAGGCTCTTGAGAATCTCTCCTCTTACGTTTTTCAATTTTTTAGGCCTTTGTTTTTTGTTTGTTTTGTTTTAGCCTAAAAGTTTCTCTATCAAAATCATGGAAGGTTTCTATGTATCTAGTGGCACTCTGGGGGCATTCTAGAGCTTCATTCACATCTTCCAAGGTTAGATTTTGATCATTTTGCTCTTCTGTTGGCAGACAGAGGGTAGTGTAAAAATACAAGTTCTGATACAACCATTCCTTAGAATCACATAGGCCTGGGAGAGGGCGGGCCACGAGCACCTGCTTCGGTGGCTCACATTCCACCACTCCTCTCTGTTCTGCTGCTGAGTAAAACTCCACACCCACAACATTTTAAATTCAATTAACTGATAAAAATTCTATTTTTTTTGTATAAAGTTTAAATTATTGAAAATACCTTCATTAATATAAGGATATCGGTAGTGCTTTCCTTAATATAAAATTATAAATCTTTATCAGGCCTTGTGCATGCAAAGGGGAAGCACTGCAATAATCTCAATTATTTTTCTTGTGTCTAGTTCAGTCACTCCAATTTCAAGTCTCGCTTTGGAAGTAATGTAATCATTTTCTTATAGGTTTGTTAGGAATGTTGTTTTATAACCCCCAACAGAGGTAAACTGAATAATGGCCCCCAAAGAAACTGTGAATATCCTAATCCCCAGAACCTGTGAATACGTTACCCTACATGGCAAATGTAATTAAGTCAAGGGTCTTGAGGTGGAGAGAGTTTCCTAGATTATTCAGGTGGATTCAGTGAGCACAGTGATTGGTTCCTATAAAAGGGAGGCAAGAAGGTCGAAGTTAGAGGGGTGTGATAATGGGAGTAGAGAAGGAGTGATGTGCTTTGGGGGAGGGAAAGCGAGAGGGAGGAAAGAAGGGAGGCAGCCAGCCAGCCAAGAAATGCCGGCAGCTCCTGGAAGCAGAAAAGACAGGGAAACATTCTTTCAGAACCATTGCAGCCCTGGTAACACCTTAACTTTAGCCTTTAAGACACATTTTGGGGGCGCCTGGGTGGCTCAGTGGGTTAAGCGTCTGCCTTCGGCTCAGGTCATGATCCCAGGGTCCTGGGATCGAGCCCCGCATCGGGCTCCCTGCTCAGTGGGGAGTCTGCTGCTCCCTCTCCATCTGCCCCTCCCCCACTTGTGCTCGCTCTCTTTCTCTCGCTTACCCTCTCAAATAAATAAAAATAAAATCTTTAAAAACACATCTTGGACTTCTGACCTCAGGAATTACAAGATAATAAATTTGTGCCTATGGTAAGTTCTTACAGCCGCTATAGGAAGCTAGTGCACAAGTTGTTTCAAGCTAGCTTCTCTGAATATATCATGGTCTGTTTATGGCTATCTTTCTAATTCTTTAGGTTGCTGTCTGTAATAGACTCTTTTAAAATGTGACTTTGGGGGCGCCTGGGTGGCTCAGTTGGTTAAGCGACTGCCTTTGGCTCAGGTCATGATCCTGGAGTCCCGGGATCGAGTCCCGCATCGGGCTCCCTGCTCGGCAGGGAGTCTGCTTCTCCCTCTGACCCTCCTCCCTCTCATGCTCTCTGTATCTCATTCTCTCTGTCTCAAATAAATAAATAAAATCTTTAAAATAAAATAAATAAATAAATAAATAAAATGTGACTTTGCCAGCTATTCTCTTTCATCGCCAATGGACAAAAATAGTAAGAGGCAGTTGTGATATAGTTGCATTGCTAGTGATTTGGATTGCATTGCTTAAGAAGGAGATTTTTAGGGGCCCCTGGGTGGCTCAGCCATTAAGCATCTGCCTTCAGCTCAGGTCATGATCCCAGGGTTCTAGGATCAAGCCCCGCATCGGGCTCCCTGCTCGGCGGGAAGCCTGCTTCTCCCTCTCCCACTCCCCCTGCTTGTGTTCCCTCTCTCGCTGTGTTGTTTTTGTTTGTTTTGTTTTAGCCTAAAATAAATAAATAATTGTGAAATAAAATCTTTTAAAAAAAATTTTTTTTACTTAATTTTGTGGGGGAAAAAGGAGAGGGAGTGATTCTAAGAATTTTCTTAGATGTTAAAAAGAGGTAAAGAGAAATTTTTTTTCTGCTTCTGGGTGTTTATATATCCTGTTGGTGATTTCTGGAGCTTCTGCAGCCATTCTGTGATCAGAAGGGGATTCAGCTGACCCCTGATAGAGGCAATAGAGGAAAGCTGGAAATAATCTGGCTCTGTGGTATTTTGAACCATTCAACTAACCAACTGTGAAGATGCCCTAACTTGGGACTTCTTGATTCATGCCACTGAACAAACTTTTTGATACAACTAAGTAGGCATTTGTTGGTCATAGCTTCGGACCTTGCAGCAGTAAGTGGGGAGAGGGGGCGTGGGAGGAAAGTAATTTTGAGCAAGAGAAAGTGAAAGGAAAATGATGTAAATTATGCCAGAAATTTTGTAAAACTAGGAGGAATATGAGTTTCAGTAGCTTTAGTAAAATGAACCATTCTGTTCATTTCTTGGTTTACATTTTCTTGTTTTTTTTTACTTCCTTCAGAATGAAAGAGATGACCTCTTGTCGGATGTAAAATGCGTAATCAGAATCACATGTGCATCACTGTTGTAGTAAACCATAGCTGTGGTCAGAGTTTCAGAGCAGTCCAGAGACAATTTGAACACCCTGTGGATTCACAGGGCCAATCAAGTTATGGTATATACACTATGTGAGAAGTAAGTGTTTCTTTTTAAAGATTTTAGGTATTTATCTGAGAGAGACAGAGACAGAGAACAAGCAGGGGGAGTGGCAGGCAGAAGGAGCGGGAGAAGCAGGGCTGAGCAGAGAGCCCAACGTGGGGTTGGATCCCAGAACCCCGGGGCCCTGACCCAAGCCAAAGGCAGACACTTAACCGACTGAGCCACCAGGTGCCCCAAGAAATGTGGGTTTCTGACTGTACAGAATTAGTCAAAATTCTAAGATACAGTAAGTCACAACATAAAGTTTCCTGTGGCTTGTGAGAGCAGATCATATGCTTCTCTACCAATTCCACATTCAGTGATTTCAAATTGGTAGCTTGAAACTGGCCATGGTGGGAGTTTTTACAGCATAAAAATCAACAAATGCTATTCATCTGAGTTCCCCTCCCCTAAGAGCCAGCTGTTACACATTCACAGAGCACCCCTGGGAGCAAAGACAGTAAAGACATGGTTTCTACCATCATTAATGATTTTAATTTTAGTTACTTTGGGCGATGCCATATTCCTAATCATAATGTAATGACATGATTAATATTTTAATTTGCTAAATCAATCTGCTCAAATTTGCTGAGTCAATCTAAAATTAATTGCTAATGCTAATGGTACATTGCAAGACTTAACTATCTGAAGCATTTTCAAACTTATTTTGATTTTTTTTTCCTTTTCAATTATTTTGTCTTTCTGTATAAAAACCATCTAGACTACCAGGAATTAGCACAGAGGGATTCTTTAGTTCTCCTGTTTCCCATGGTTCCAGGCCTTTAAGAGTTGTGCTAAGACCATACACTGTGCTGGATCTAACAAACAGAGGCATTCTGGAAACTGCTAGGCTGCATATTGTGGGTCATAACACGTAACCCTAGATGGAGGCAGGATCTAATGGCACTAATAATCTGGGCCTTGTTTGACACATATCATGAACTGAAAGTGCAGGAGACTAAATGAAATCAAATGTCCCTTTCAGTTGAGAAAAGAACAATGAGCCTAAATAAGTTAGGATTGATGAGTGGGCAATTCAATCACTTTCTGCCTTTGGGCAAGTCATTTTACCCTAAATGGAATTCTGGTTCTCACTTGTGAATCAAAAGGGGATTGAAATGAATGATTTAAAGTCATGCACAATGACATGTTGCTCCCAGATGACTAAATCCAGGAGGTCTGAAGCCAATACTTGCTTGACATATTTTGTAGAAATTCCTAGAAAAACACCCTAAAATAAAGGATATTTGATCCAGAGAGAGTGGAGTAAATTAACTAAAGAGCAGTTTATTCATTCATTTATTTACTCCTTTTTCCATCCGTCCGTCCATCCATTCATCCATCCAGGTCTATGGGACAGACCCTGTGACATGCTAACTCTGGGCTAACTCCATCGAACACAGACATAAGGAGACCAAACAAGAGAGGCAAAGTATGAACGTGTGTGTGCATATGTACATTCACACTTGCATGGAGAGGTACTGAGCGGTGAGGAAATAAATGCATCTATGTGCAAAACATTGTAACCCTCCTTATTGTCTATAATTGTTCTCTTTTTGCTTTTCACATTCCATTTCCATCATGAGATCTGGGAGATGAGAGAAGAGGGAAAGAGGCCTTTGGAACTGCCCCCATCCGAGTGTTTCATGGCCCTCACTCCCTTCTCGCAGGGATCCCAGTTGGCATCACCTGGGCATGGGAGGAGGTTTAGACGGCATCGGACAGGCAGAGTAGAATGTCTGTGATCAATCTTCTGTTGCCTTGGTCTTTTCACTTTCTCAGACGTTCAGTTGAACTTGTGGGTCATCTCACAGGTTCTTGGATGTGGGCCTCTGTCCTTCCTTGTACCTGTTGTGGAGGGATCCATGGTGGGAATGGGTGCTGGGTCTATGCTCTTGGCACTTGTGGTGGTTGATGGCTGCTTCTGAAGCTTGGTGGCTGGCTGGATCCAAAGCTCAGTTCACAAGGGTGCTGGTGAGCTTCACCTATGTCTACTCTCCTGTCCCGAGCTCTGACTCATCACCTCCAGTCTCTGTTATGATTTACTTCCCTGGGTGATGTCCTAAGAAACCAAGTACAGCAGCCAACCACGATCCTTTACCAATATGCTCATGAACCATAGGATGTCCCTCAACCCTTTCTAGTTGTTTATAACACACCCACACGTGCAAATACACAGGCACACACACCTCCATACACACGCAGGGCTTCCATCCTGAGTGGGAGTTTCCGGGACTCTAATGCTGACAATTTGCTCTTCGCCTTCCCCTCTCCCCTACCTGTACAGCCCCTTCCCTGACTTTTTTTTTTTTTTGAAGATTTATTTTATTTTTTTTATTTTAGAGAGTAAGCAGGGGGAGGGGCAGAGGAAGAGTGAGAGAATCTCAAGCAGACTCCCTGTTGAGTGTGGAGCCCGATGCAGGGCTCGATCTCACAACCCTGAGATCATGACCTGAACAGAAACCAAGAGTCCGATGCTTAACCAACTGAGCCACGCAGGCGCCCCCTCCTTCCCTGCTCTTTACCTTCCTCCTTCCTCCTGCTTTCCTACTCCACCTAAAAAGGCAACAGGAGATCTAGTTCGTATTACTAAATAGGTAAATACTTGAGCACACTTTTAATAATTACTCATGTAATTGTAACCTAATGTGTCCAATGCTATTGCAGTAGAGCAAAGTGATAATGATTAACATGTACCTGGCACAGTTCTAGATGGTTTGCATGAATGAACTAATGTATTATTTACAACAGACAGTTGAAGTATACTATTATCACCCCCATTTTAATGAAGACACTAAGGTGACTTGTCCAAGGACATACAGGCACTTAGTGACAGAGGCAAAGGCAAGATTGGGATGCTCCAAAGTCTACACTTTTCACTACCATTAGATGAAAAGGATGCAGCATTAGTAAAATTTCATAAGGAATAAATAAATAAGTAAATAGCAAAATGGAAAAGTGCTCCAAGAAAGTAGGACATATTCAGCAAAGAGTAAGATATTTGGTATAATTGGAACTTGGGTTGTGGGAGCAAAATGGCAGAACATTAAGCTGGAAAGGGAATTTGGGGACAGATTCTTTATCATGGTGAAGAGTTTATGATATACCTTGGATACATCTAGTGACAGACATTTCTAAGACAAGTGGTATGGATGGAATATTTTTTAAAGGAGGGTTTGCTGCACTCTGAAGAATGGCCAAAACAGGAGAGAGATTAGTGTTGAGGGATCATTTGAGAATATGCCTCTTGATTCATTCAACAGATATGCAATGGCCTATGCACCAGGAATTAATAGGAAATGTTACAGACCAGACGAGATAGGTGGATCATGGCACCCAGAGGTCACAATTCAGTGAGGGTGCCAGAATGTAAGCAAATACGGTCAGCGCAATGAATGTGCTCATAGGGGCATCTGTAAAACACAGAGGTACTGCTATGGTTTATTTCTCCCGAGAAAGAACAACAGCTTTCTGAGCTGGGTGCAAAGGCATGTTCCATAGAAACTGAAAACACTTGAACACATTATATTTCTTTTAAGTATGGCAATAAAATCATGGATCCGATATGCCTGATATATTACAAGTTCTTAATAAAAATGAATAGTTTGCATATCAGTTACCTTTGTTTACTATGTTTGTTGTACAATGACAGAAGTATTCAGCAACCATTGCTTTAGAGTATTTGATTTACTCCCAAATGAAAAACAATCCATTCAGATTTTAAAGACTCCTAGGAGGCAGGCGATACCAGGTATCCGTGGTGAACCAAGCCTAGTCCCTCCCCTCAGGGAAGATGCAAACGTATCTTCATGCACTTTGTTGTAACTGAAACATGATGGCATCACATTATCTGTCTGGGTGGCCATGTGCAATTAATAACAGAAGGCAGCAAGCCCAAAGTCTAGAGAACTCAGGAGCACAGAGAATAGTGATATAAAGAATTTAGAGATAGGGCAGAATTGCAAAGAACATCCTAAATAGCAGTGCTTGATCTCCTTTAAAACTGTCTTAGCAGATGTGGAAAAGGCAGGGTTTATTTTAAGAAGAGAGATACTGAATCCCCAAATTGTGTAATGAGTAGAATGAGAATGACCCTTTCACTCCATGTGGTTTCAAATTTTCTCTGTAACCTTCACTGACTTAGAAGAACTACTCTTCATATTACATACTAAGAAGTTCAGTCTTATGACAAAGAAAGCATGGTGACATTTTAAAAATTCTGCTTTGATATTGGGATTTAAGATGTCTGTTTCCAGAATTACAACCAGTGTACGGATTGTATATGTGTCATTGGTATACAATTCCAAAATGTCAAAATAACTTGATTTTAAATATCACATTTGCTATAAAAGAATTACACTTAGTTATGTGGCCCAAGGTTAAACTCGGAAGGAGAGATCCTATAAAACTGATAATAGTTTTTCATTAAAAAATTGGCAGAGGTTTTGTTGATAAATGCAGTATCGATCATTTTATGTACTGTTCTTTAACCAGCCAATATACATATTTGTTGTTTTATAAACTACCTTATTGTTGTACTCAAAATACATTTTACAAAGTACCATTTTACTTTAATACAGATGAGATTTTCAGCGTTTTATGTTTTTATCCCCTAGATTTATTGTTCTTCCACACAAACTCAAAAAGATGGTGTCATTTTCTATAAAGATATTCTGACCTACTTGAAAGTCCCCTGAATCCCTGGCCGACGCTGATGTGTGCCCCGCTTTAACCTGTGAGCTCTCCGGGTTCCGTGTTCTGTGTCCTTCACAAATGACCTCTGTTCTTCAATCACTTTAGACAAAATGACAGCAGGACCAGAATAGTTTAAGAAAATGTTGGCATAGCCAAAAGGAGATCCTTTTTTGTCTCCACAAAGTGAACACATCAAAATGTAAAGAATATGGTAAATACAGAGGAAGTAGACTGACACTTGCAGTTTATAAAGAAGGAACTCATAATGAAAACAGGAGAGGGCTCTTTGGCGGCTGTTTTATAGCTTACATCTAGCATTGCCTCTGTTCCCCAGGCACTGTGCTGAGATATTTATATGCACTCGCTCACAACCTTCCCTAGGAGGCAGGCACTGGTATGGTCCTATTTTGCAGAGAAGGAGACTGAGGCAGAGAGGGCTGAGTAGCGCGCCAAGAGGGACGATTCGAGCCAGAGCCCTCTGTGCTCCTGTTGAGCCCCTCTCCTTACTGAGAACCCACAGCACACGTTCACAACTTGCCTTCCACACGCTAAAACACGATCGAGCCGGCTGATGTGCTTTTCAGTGGTTTGGTGGCATCTCGCCTGAAACCTTCCACATGGGCTCCTCTGTCGACGACTACCTCCTTGGAAGTCTCCAGGCACCCAAATTACCTCTCTTTCTTCTCATTTTACCAGTGACACAGTCCAATTCTCTCCGCACTTGGAGAGGAGCAATTCGATTTTCTAATTTTAGTTGTACCACAAGATATGAACAGTATGTAAGCTGAAGCATGCCAAAAGGTATTTTGTTTTTAAAAAGAAATTTAATTGAACTTTAACTGATAAAGCCGTGGAGCTATTTTTAACAATAGGGTCTTCTCAGGTCTCCTCGCTTGCTCCTGGCGGTGTTGCAGGGAATGAAGACTGGCTCACAGACTGGAAGGTCGGCCAGTGCATGCATAGGCCTAGCATGATGCAAGCTTTGCGGAGAGAGGAACATAGTCTTTCTAGGTGGTGACAATAATTCTCCATGCAGTGGTCCAAATTCCCTTGTAAACATTCCTATCCTGCTGGGAAGAAAAATTGTTTTTATATTGCCACAAAACAATGAGTACCCTGAATTGGGTTCCACAATTGGCATACCCAATTTCATATATTTTGTCAGTTTCTGTATTTCCAATAATTAGCATGTGCTTCCCCTGTGATGGGTTAGAAGGGCATTCAAGCCACATTTTTCTTTAGCGCAAAGCTCATGAGCCCTAGTGGTCCTGCACGGTACTCTCAGCTCCCTGACCTCCAAGTCCTCTGCCTCTTCTGTTTTCCTAACTGGGGACAGTCCACACAGGCTCTCTTGGGGGATCTCCTCACTTCACACTGTTAGGAGACCACAACCTTTATGAAATGACTCTGCAGTTTGCCTCACCATTTCCAAAACCCAAATGTGTATCTTAAATCTTTAGGCGTCTCCACCCAGAGGTCTCATAGTTTACATCTCAAACGGAATGTTTGGCCTATGATACATCCCCGGCCCAACATCCGTGACATTCCACCTGCTTGCATGTTGGAAACCAAGCTGGTACAAAGATTCCATCAAGTCCTTTACTCTCCCATGTCCAGATAATCATCCAATCTTTACAGTATTCTTACGTTCTTCCTCTCCTTCTCCTGTCATTTTCAACCTGCCTTCTAAATCAACACCCCAATTCAGGCTCCTCTGCTATACTCTGTTAGCTGATGATTCTACCCCTGGACATTTACTCCTGTATTTTGATCTTCTTAGGTCATCCTGTACTCCATTGTCTGATTATACTCTTTTAACACACACACAAACACACACACTGGATTAAAGACTTAAACATAAAACCTGAAACTATAAAGCTCCTAGAAGAAAACATAGGGGAAAACCTTCTTAACATTGATCTTGGCAATGATTTCTTGGATATGACACCAAAGCAAAAATAGGCAAATGGAACTACATCAAGCCTAATAGCTTCTGTAGCACAAAGGAAACAATCAACAAAAGAAAAGGCCGTTGACAGAACAGGAGACAATATTTGCAAAGCTATGTCTGATAGGGGCTAATATCCAAAATATATAAGGAACTCCTACAACTCAATAGTAAAGAAGTAAATAACCTAATTTAAAAATGGACAAAAGACTGGGGCATGAAGGTGGCTCCGTTGGTTAAACATCCAACTCTTGATTTCAGCTCAGGTCATGATCTCGGGGTCATGAGATCAAGCCCCACATGGGGCTCCATGCTCAGCAGCGAGTCTGCTTGAGATTCTCTCTCTCCCTTTCCCTTCACCCTCCCCCCATGCACGCACACTGTCTAAAAATAAATAAATAAATCTTTTTTAAAAAGTGGCCAAAAGACTTGAATAGATATTTCTTCAAAAAAGACCTACAGTGGTCAACAGGTACATGAAAAAGTGCTCAACATGACTCATCATCAGGGAAATGCAAATAAAAACCATAGCAGGATAAACCACCTCACTGTTAGGGTAGCAATTACCAAAAGGTAACAAGGGTTGGCAAGTATGTAGAGAAAAGGGAATCCCATATGCTGTCCATAGGAATGGAAAACCATGTAGCTGCTGTGAAAAACAATATGGAGGTTTCTCAAAACGTTAAAAGTGGGAAATCCTACCGTATGTGACCATGTGGAGGAAACTTGAGGAATTATGCTAAGTGAACTAGGCCAGACACAGAAGGACAAACACTAGATGATTCCACTTATACAAGGAATCTAACACAGTCAAACCCATAGAAGCAGAGAGTAGAATGGTGGTTCCTAGGGACTGGGGAGAATAGGGAGATGCTGCTCAGTGGGTAAAAAGTTTCAGTGATGCAAGATGAGTAAGTGCTGGCTATTCTTTCTTAAATGGCATTTAACCATGTCAGCCCCTTGTTTGAAAACGATCTTTACTTTGCTCATGCCTGAAGTATTCAGTCTGGACACAGTGGGCATAGAAGGCACTCCCTGCCTCCCCAACATTATCCATTACTGAACTAGGCACTGTCTCTTGACAACACTGTGCCCAATTCCTGCCTGCATGCCTTTACTGGGTATGCTCATCTCTTCCCATCTTGCAAGGCTCATCAAGATCCTCCTCCCCGATGAAACCTGTCCTCTGTATTCCAGCCCATAATTATCTCTACTTCCTATATGCCAGGGCCTCTTCCTATATACCCTTGGTATGTACCCTCATTTGGCATTTAATCATGCACCACATTGAAATTTTACTTAATTTTTTTTGTGAGTGTATTATTTTCTTTTCAGAGAATAGAGGGAATTAACATCACTTAGCACATGCTATCTCATTTAATCCTTATGATAACCCTGGGAATTAGCTATCCATTTACAAAAAGTGAACTAAGGCCCAGAAAGGCACAGTAACTTTCCACTAGTCAGAGTTTGAAAATGATGGAGCTCTGTACATGCAAGTGATGGGTTTGAACCTCCATCTGCCAATTACAAACCCAAGCTGCTCTCCATGAAGGCAGTGTGTCTCTAATCCATTCTTTCCACAAACTGAGAATATTAAAACATGAATCCAGGGAACTAAGTCCTATTTCTCATATTTTTTCCTACCCAATAATATCCCCATCTCTCCTTGACTTTCAGCACAGCACTATAACTAATGTAAGCTCTTCGCTATAATTTTTGCTTTAGTTTTTTTAGGTGAAATTTGACTAAGAAATAAGAACTCATGGGCGCCTGGGTGGCTCAGATGGTTAAGCGTCTGCCTTCGGCTCAGGTCATGATCCCGGAGTCCTGGGATCGAGTCCCTCATCGGGCTCCCCGCTCTGCGGGAAGTCTGCTTCTCCCTCTGCCTCTCTCTCTCTCTCTCTCTCATGAATAAGTAAATAAAATCTTTAAAAAAAGAAAAAATAAGAACTTATGAGTTTAAAGAACTTTAATAAATTTGTATCTAATCCCTGCAAGATAAGTACATAGCAAAATTATATGTTGATGTAAGAGGCAGCCAATACTGCCATCATAACAATTTCTTCTTAAAAATTGCTTCATGACATGAACGTCACCTGAATTAATCCTTTCCAATCCTCCTTAATTCTACTGATTTGGTTGAGTGCATTGAAGTTCACAGTACATTATCTAGTTCAAGGAGAGTTTTTGTAAATTAATGCCATGTTTTGCAATTAATACCAGTGGTAAAAGCCACAAATGATCTGTTTTTAACTCTGTCCCAACTCCTAAATCTGCAGGACTTCTCAAGTCTACCATACGTTTCTTGCTTATCTATTTGATTAACGCTCGTTATCCCAAGATAAAAGTACCTTCTCTCTACCTGTGACAAAATTATACTATTTTTAATATTACAAAGAGATGTGATAAAGGAAAGAGAAACTTCTATATTAATACATATTTTGCTCCTTTTATGTACTCTTGGTTTTAAAAAATACTAATTTTAAAATTTTTAGGAAATTCCTTTAACTTTATGACAGGTGACAGAAGGTGGGAATGTTCAAAGCTACAGAACAAGGGATTATTTTTTATTTATTACACTTGAAAGTATCACTCATTGACTGCAGCAGTTAGGAACATACAATCCCTGGATAATAAAGGTTAAGTGTGCATAAATTCGAGATCTGCTTACAACTGACCTTTAGCTGTCTTGTTTGCACTTTTGACAGAAACTTAAAATAAGGTTATTCCATAAAATAACTTGATTATCCACTCTCAAGTCCAGATTTGTTACTCAGTAATTAATACCTGCCAGCTAGACAGAACCTTCAATATTTGTAATGAAACAACAAGCCATCAAGATAGTGAAAAAAGGTGAGCAGGTCAAAGGAAAGAAGCACCAGGCTCTGATCCTCACTCTGCCACTGCTTGGAATGTGGTCCCAACATGTCACTAAGACTCTCTGATCTTTATAGATTAAATTGGACAGACTCACCAACTTTGAGTTTGAGTTTGCCCATCCATGAGTATAGCCAATATATTCATTTGTTCATAGAACACTGTGCCAGTCCTCCATTTGTGTTGTCAATAATGTTTGGTCATTGTCTCCATAAAGTCTTATGTATTGACTGTTAGTTTTATTACTCATTGTCTTAAAGGGTTTGTTTTGCTTCATTTCTTGCTATTGTGAATATTTTAAAAAGTATTTCCTATGTAGTTTTTAGTGGCATATGGATATGCTATTATTTTTAGTGTGCTGATCTTCTATGCAGCAATTTTTCTGAACTCCCTTACTAATTACACTTGTTTGTAGATTCTCTGGATATTCTATGTAGATAGCTATATCATCCTCACATAACAGGAGTTTTGTTTCTTCGTTGCCAATATTCATACATATTATATTTTCCTCATTAGCTAGAACCTCCAGTACAATGTTGAAATGATGACAACAGTCTCCTTGCCTCCTTTCTATGGCTTTCTCCATAATGAGAATGTTCCTAAAGTTTCTCCATAAAGTATGATATTTGCTGTAGGTTTTTCCTTAGAGTTATTATTTTTTATTTTTATTTTATTACTAAAGATTTTTTATTTATTTATTTGAGAGAGAGAATGAGATAGAGCATGAGAGGGGGGAGGGTCAGAGGGAGAAGCAGACTCCCTGCTGAACAGGGAGCCCGATGCAGGACTCGATCCCGGCACTCCAGGACCATGACCCGAGCCGAAGGCAGTCGCCCAACCAACTGAGCCACCCAGGCGCCCGAGTTATTATTTTTTAATGAATGATTTCATCAAATGCTTTATCTGCATCTAAGGTGATCTCATTTTTCCTCTTTGATCTAAAAATTTAAACATGATATTGCAGTATCCTGGTTATTTCTGCAATACAGCCCACTTGGCCATAATTTCGAACATGTCACTGAACTCAATTTGCCTAGTACTTTATTTTGATTCAGTGAGATTGGACTGATCATAGTGGCAAGGTTATGCTGGCCTCCGATTGCGAGTTGCATCCTTTTCCTTCTTTTTCTGTTCTTAAAAAGTCTTTACAGATGGGCGTTTTTCTATTTTTTAAGGTTAGGTGATTTCACTGTGATTCAATTTTAACATGTTATTATTTCTATAAGGATTTTCTCTTTAGTCTCTGCGTGATTTAAAAGTGTTTTTAAATTTCCAAATGTGTGGAGATTAAAAGTTCGCCTATGCTTTTCTTCAGAAAATGTAACGCATATGACATACTTTGGAATTTCTTGAAACTTACTTTGTGGCTTACTACTATTCAGTTTTCTAAGCTGTCCCTTGTACACTTGTAAAAAATGTTTTATCTAATTATTGAATGCAAGGTTTTATATAGGTCCATTAAGTAGACCTTATGTCTAAAACTTGTCTAAATTGGTAACCTTGTGGAAAGTTACAGTTGGAAGAACGTCTCTCACCTTACACCAAGAAAAGTTACAAATGGATTCATATTTCAATATAAGGAAATCATAAAAATACTAGAATAAACCATTATAAATTGTTTCTATTCGGCTACAAAATGGGGAAAAAAATTTTTTTAGGCTGAAAATGCTGTTTATTTAATTATTACAATAATAGTCATTAAATTATTACAAGATTTTGTGCTTGAATATGGAGAGATCTTTCAGCCTGAGCAGTTGAATTTTCATATAATTTTGTAATGTATGATGACAAATTTTTTTTTATTTGGACATGATTTATTATATAAACACCTTTGATATATCTTGTTTTGAGATATATTCTGTTTTTTTTAATTTAATTT
>NC_138376.1:126009743-126032135 GCF_054177405.1 Leptonychotes weddellii
TTTTTGATGGCTGCATAATATTCCATTGTATATATATACCACATCTTCTTTATCCATTCATCTGTCGATGGACATCTTGGCTCTTTCCATAGTTTGGCTATTGTGGACATCGCTGCTATAAACATTGGGGTACACGTACCCCTTATTATAATGCTGGGGGGAAAATCTTTTTAATGATGACTCAAAATTCAGGACCCCACAAAAGATTAATGAATTCTAAAACAAAAGTGTGCATGGCAAAAACAATTTTTTGAAACGTTACGTTTCAAAACGTTTGAAATGTTATGGAAGTAACGTACAAAAGTTGAATCTCCCTAACATAAAAGAGCTCATTTATTGAACACTACATCTGAAACTAATGATGTACCATAAGTTGGCTAATGGAATTAAAAAAAAATGAATTTGAAGAAAAAAAAGGCTCAAAAAAGAGAGAAAAGGGAACAAATGTCAATGGGTATCAAAAAAATGGCAAAGGATATAAAAATACAACTCACAGAAAAGGATATACAAAAGGCTTTCAAAAATATCTTTAAAAGGCTATTATTCTCACAGTAAGAGAAGTGGAACTTAAAACAACACTGAAAGAATATTTACCTATAATATTGTCAAAAACCAAACTGATAGTGTTTTCTTCGAATAAACAATGGAAAATAGCTACTGTCATTTATTGTTGATGAAAATATAATTTAATACCATCCCATGAAGCACCATTTGGCAATTTCTGTCAAAATTGTAAATAAATAAAAATATATACCCTTTGAGAAAGCAGTTTCTATTCCAGGAATTTATCCTATATCATATTTATTATTTCTTTTTTTTAACCATACCTTTTTATTTTTCACTTTTCTCTGATTGTATTTTGAATGTGATTCTTATAAACAAATTTATAACTGAAGTTTATTTTTTCTTTTTTGACAATTTCTTAAGAGAATAAGATAATTTATACTTAAGATGATTACTTATATATTTGGGTTCATCCTACATATTTTCTCTTCTCCATGGGTTTTTCTGTTTTCCAAACATCCAGGTGGGATGTTTGACTAGCCTTCCATAAGGTCAATAGAGTTTTATCCACTTCCTCTACTATATTCTGTTCTCTGGGAAGTTAATTCTATTTCTGTTCTTTTGACTGGTATTCTTGCACTTTAATATACTTAATTAATTTTGAAGTTAACCAGTAACTTTATTTTCATCCCTATCAGTGCAAGGACCTTACTTTGACTCAGATCACTGTCCTGTCATTTTCTCTACTTTTCCTTTCTAGTATTACGACTTCACTTTGTAACCTCATCATAACTGATGATTAAAAAAAAAAATTATAGTCAATGCTTCTTTGGTCTTATCCATTTGTTCAGTTTATTTACTGTTATCTCTTGCATCTCATTTCTTTGTCCTGTGTTCAGCTTATATAGTACATTTTATCCTTCAGTGAGGACAATGAGCTCTGGGTTGAAAAAACAAACAGAAAAAATCTCCATCTTGGTCAAATACATTTAGTTTGTCTTTATCTTGCATGCCAGTTTAGCTGAGTATGGCACTGAAGATTAATCATCATTGTTCCTTTAGCATGTTGAGGGGTTTTTACCATCTTGTGGCCTCTATTTTGTTAATGAGAAGTGTAATTTCAAGCCCAATTTTGATCCTTTATATGTCATCTATCTTTTGTTTCTAGTTGCTTTTAAATCTTTTCCTTGACTTTGGAGTTTTATAGGTTTTCTGAAGTGTCCAGATTTGCATCTTCAGTCTGGAGATGCACATCTTTCTTCAGTTATGATTTCTCCAAATACCTCCTTTCCCTGTCTCTCTGGAACTCCCTGGGGTCGCGTGGGGAGCAAGTCCGATGGGGGCTTTCTGGTGCTACCTCTACATTGGCTTTCC
The DNA here is from genome assembly GCF_054177405.1 of Leptonychotes weddellii. Taxonomy (NCBI): domain Eukaryota; kingdom Metazoa; phylum Chordata; class Mammalia; order Carnivora; family Phocidae; genus Leptonychotes; species Leptonychotes weddellii. The sequence continues at coordinate 126,011,622 of NC_138376.1, forward strand.
AGGTTCTGTGACCCAGACCCCTCCTTCTCTTTTTGTCTGTGGTCAGTCTATTATCCAATGACTGGATTCTGAAGTTAATGCTGCTCGATGTCCTTTGGAAATTTTATTCAGTTCTTTTCTAAAAATATTCTATGTTTTAAGCACTTTAAAAAATTCTTTTTTTTTTAAGATTTTATTTATTTATTTGAGAGAGAGAGAGAGCACAAGCAGGGGGAGGGGCAGAGGGAGAGGGAGAAGCAGAAACCCTGCTGAGCAGGGAGACTGACATGAGGCTTGATCCCAGGACTTCAAGATCATGACACTAGCTGAAGGCAGACACTCAACCTCCTGAGCCACCCAGGTGCCCCCACTTTAAAAAATTCTTTTCAGATTTTATTCTGTAATTTCTAGTTGCTAGTTCAGAGCTCATTCCCATGTTCACTGGTCTATTTAGTCTTTCTTATGGTGGTTCCATCACCATGATGGTGGTAAGTTTTAGATGGGGTTGCATTTTCTGTGGCAGCCCTATGCACCTAGCTCATGGGAGTATTAACACTTTCCATTTGCTTTGTCTGGGTCCCAGAAGTTTCCTTTCCATGGTCTGGGAAATGGGAAATTATATATATATATATATATATATACACACACACACACACACATATACATATATACATATACACACACACACATATATTTATTTTTTATTTTTTTTTTACTTTAGATTTCTATTTGGGTTTCTGTTTCTCAAAGGAGATCTTTCCCATTAAGAGCTTTGTCACATGCTCTCTTTCCCTTTCCACAAGTTTTCTTTGTCTCTACAAACTCAAGGAGAGACTTTCTGGTTCCCTTTCCAAGGTGGGGCAACCCTTGTAAGGCCCCAGTCCTATGCAAGAGTCTCAGCTTAACCCCCTTCTCTTGCTAAATGCCCTGTTTTCCTGGACTCTGGAGACATTAAAACCTCAGTCCCAATCTTGAGATCTGATCTGTATCTGCTACTCTCTTAAGTCAAATGGCACCACCTTTGTGACTCTGGATTTTGTCTTTATCTCTAGCATCTGAGGATTTCCTGACATAGACTTTGCATTGAACACATTTTGGTGTTTTTTAGGCTTTTTAGCAGTCTAAGGATCACATTAGTCTTGTCTGCCGTCCAGTGAGAGGTCTCCTTTTTGACATTAAAGAGCATTTTTCATGCTCAAAAGTCTTTTTGCATCAAAAATTTCATGCATTAGTACATAATTTTAACTATATATTCAGTATCATTGAAAAAGCTTAAAATGACATTTTTAAGTTATTTATCATAACCACATCTACATGCATTTGAAAAATAAAAGTACATCCATGTTTGAAATATGTTACACACACTATCCACAGACAGTGCTTAATGCCTATATAATTTGTAAGCCCTCTTGCAGTAACTCACCAGCTTCCTCAAGGAAGAACAGTGGGGCTGAGGCTTTATTTTATAAATGCCATAGTAAGTCCAAATGAAGTCATAATATTTAATAGATAATTATACTTTTTCAGATTAATTTGTGATTCTAAGCAAGGTCTTTGGTTCCTATGATAACAGATATTTCCAGTTATATTGTATTTGCTAATTGAAGCAAAGATATGGAAAATGTAAGAGTAAGTTTCTAATTTGAGTTTTTAATGAAAATCATTAACCTCATTGTGTTTCTGACCTTTCAGTATAGCATTACTACCTTACACATTTGTTATGGGGATAAAGTTATATATGATAGTCCGAGTAAAGTTAGAATTTTATTGCTTTTGACCAAAGGTCACTGTAAGATTTAGAGATAACTTGTGAGTACTGTGTGATCTTTAAAAAGTTATAAAACATAAATTTTAAAAAGAGAGAGATTCTGAGAGTAAAACTACTTGATGTTTCTGGAGTTAACATCCAAGTGGTCATCAATCAGTATGTTACTGTGTAATTTTACCTGATGTATCTAAAATGGTCCTTGTTCTGTGTCCTACTTCAAAGAGATTTCTTTTAATTCTGGATTTCTTGCATAAACTTTGAAGAAAGATTCCCAAATTTTACAAAAGTTTGAAAACTGCTATTTTTATAGTAATACTAAAGAAATATAAAGTGTAATATGTCATTAAAACAAGTTATCCTAAGAGCAAAATGATTTATATAACTGAAGTTTATTGCTGAATAAACAGTAAAAATGACCTTTTGTAAGTCTAAATGAACAAAAAAACCCACATTGATTTAGAAGAACTCTAAAGGATAATAGTCACCATGTGACAAATACATGGACAAAGACAAATAAGGGATCTCCTTACTTTTCTTTAAATTTTAGTTTTAATCTTGAATTATTCTCAATATCTAGATTTTTGAAAAAAGACCTTGTGTTATTACCAGTATATTACTTATGGACATACATTAATATGTTTGGTTTTGATGATGCTATGAAAACCAGAAACTTTTCCTTCTAAAGTTTTAAAAATAAACAGAATAGCAAATTAACCCCTAAATGATTTGTAGTGAAATGAGGGTGAATAGAAGCACCAAGAAGCAAGCCATTCTGATTGTTTGTTAAAATACTCATAAAATTCATGAAATGTAAATAATCACTGTAGTCCTAATGGGGAAGACATAGCATTTTATTTGTAGAGTATACAAAGTTGTAGAAAACAATGTTGGTATTTGAGGAGACTAGGATACATTGCATTACTAATGATAACGAGGATGGAGACATGAGGTTAAATGGAACAGTCACCAGGAGATTATAATAATGCTGAACCTCTACGTGCCTAACAACATAGCCTGAGAGACAGTATCACATCCTACAGCCAGATAGCTTGGGTTCAGATCCCAGCAACGCCTCTCTTTAGCTGGAGACCTTAGGCAAGTTATTGAACCTCTTAGTGCCTTAGTTTCTCCTTATGGAGAATAGAGATACTCATAACACTCACCTTTTAGAGTTGTCATGAGGAATGAAAAGAACTAATACACATAAGTATTTACAATAGTGTCTGGTATCATAAACATGGCATTCTTTTACTGTTGCTGTTGTGGATGTTCTTAGTATTGTTGCCCCAAACCACACAAAGAAACAAATCAATGGAATTCCAAGGAAAAAAATGGCACGTCAGCAGTCTTAGTAGGAGATTTTTAATTTGCTTCTCCAAGTGACCTAAATTCATTTTTAAATGTTTGAGAAAGACATGAGATAGCGGCAATAAAATATTTAAAGAGGTTTTCTTATTTTTCAAATCACTGCCCCCCCCCCAAAAAAGTGATCTACATTAAAAAAAAAAAAAACTGCAAAATAGAAAGGAAAAAGTAAATGTAAAACACAACCAGGGGCCAAAAAATAAGATGACAGAAGTTAAAATAGACATTGTGATAAATGTGAGTGACTTAAAGTATTAAAATAAAAAGTCCTAGATCACATTAAAATATAAAATTTAATAATTTTCTATTTATAGGACACAAATGTACAAATGTGACAGTGGGCTAAAAGAATTAGAAAAACATCAATAATATAGAAAAAATATACAGATGACATTTATATTATGAAGTTAGGCTACAAGGTAAAACTGATAGTAACACTGTACCTTTTGGAGCTGAATGATGTAGCAATACCTTTTAGTTGTCATGAGGAATGAACAAAATAGTTGTACAAAATAGTGTTCTAAAATGTCTTCAAATACACAAAAATCCTTGAAGGCTGGCATTGGATATATATTCCGTAAAATTTTACTATGAACAAAGTAAATTTTATGAATGTAAAAGGAATATAAAATGAAATTGATGTCCATATATACCTCCCTCTCGGATTCATTTTCCAAGCTCAATTCCAAGAGGACATCTAAACATTCAACGCTTTTTTTTTTTTTAAGATTTTATTTATTTATTTGAGACAGAGAGAATGAGAGACAGAGAGCATGAGAGGGAGGAGGGTCAGAGGGAGAAGCAGACTCCCTGCGGAGCAGGGAGCCCGATGCGGGACTCGATCCCGGGACTCCAGGATCATGACCTGAGCCGAAGGCAGTTGCTTAACCAACTGAGCCACCCAGGCGCCCCTAAACATTCAACTCTTGACTGTTTACTTCCTTAGGTGGCTGGGCAGTCCATGAGCAGACTGGAGACAGACCTCCTTCTTGGGGAACTGCAGGACATTTGATTCAATCTACAGTAGACACTCGGGGATGTGCTGGAGGTGTTACCAGTTAGTCATCCCCAGGGATAGGCAGGCATGTGGCTAGAGACTCCAAAAAGCTGAGAGAGAGCTAGAAGGTATAAGAACCTCCTAATGTAAAAGGCAGTTTCTCTGAGGTCTTGATGGGCTCCTCACTTAATTATAAGGTGGTAATTGAAAGCTGGGTGCATTCATAAGGACTTGAAGACCTGGGGAATTTGCACTTCTCACTGGAAACGCTGCACGCATCCTTAGCTCTGTAAATGGATTGTGTCCTCAGTCCGAGTCTTTTGGCTTCTTTCCATTCATGATATCACCATCACTTCTGTCATCTTGCAGGTAGCAAGTCAGGTCATGGATACTCTAGACAGTGAAGGACCCAGGCTAGAGGCTGGAACAGATCTCCTGCAGCTCGCAACACATCTCTTTTCTCAATCCCAGAGCTTTTGTTTCCGTTCGCAGTTGGTGCTGGATGCTTTTACAAAGATCAGGACAAGTCATGGAGGCATCATTGAGGGTGAAGGATATAGCAATGGAAAAGTGATGTATCTCTGTTCCCCAATGGAGCAGCCAAGAGAGATTGGGATATTCTGATTTTTTTGAGGTGACTTGAGAGCACCAACATTCTCCTTATCCTGCAGGATCCAGGGAACATTCACACAATCCTACTTTATCCCTCACTCTCATACTTGCTAGGTCCTGAAAAGACATTTCACAAGAATATACTGGTGTGCCATCCCTATTAGATTCCTGTTGGAAATTCAGATGCTAATCTCTCTTCAACTGTTTTTTTTTTTTTCATTCTGTTCTTACATATATCTTTTCAACATACATACGGTGGACTTCTTGAATCCTTTTCAGTATTACATTTGTGCCAAATGGTAAAATACTAACCAAAGGACCGCAAAACAAGTGTCAATGTTGATTATTTATTATTTATTATTCCAATCTGTTAAAATGTAAAGGTCAATGACTGTGACCCCATTGCTAATGGAATAAAGACATGCTGATGTACTTTAGGTTGTTAGATGAGTTGCTTAATAAAATTTTCCCAAAGTCCTGAAGAACGTGCTCCTCCTAAGTCGGTGACAGCCTCATAGCTGGTCTGGCCATGCTTCGCCCCATTGTTGTCTTCACGTGGCATTTCTTCTCTCTCTTTTCAGGTAGAAATTGAGAAGCTGGATTACCATCATTATCTGCCTCTGTTTTTTGATGGGCTCTGTGAAATGACATTTCCCTACGAGTTTTTTGCTCGTCAAGGAATCCACGACATGCTGGAACACGGGGGGAGCAAGATTCTTCCTGTCATTCCACAGCTCATTATCCCGATAAAAAGTAAGTGAACAGGTGAAAAAGCATCATTCAGCTTAGAAGGTGCCGCTTTTTGACAACTCGCTAATTAAGCAATAAAACACAACAGATTGAGGCTATCCCCAGGTTTTGCAGGAATTTTATAGGTTGACTTATGGGGCCAGACATCCCAAATCTACTCTATCCCATTATTGATACTGCACTGAAGCTTCTCACATAAACTAAATTGCACAGGCTTTATACTAATTTAAAATGCTTCCGAGTAATGACACAAGCATTAACATTAATTTATACACGCAGAAGTAAAGTATGTGTCTTTGCATTCTACACCACCAACTTCCAAGTTCTTTTCAAATGACATCCCTAATTTTTAAATTACAATATAAACCCAATTATGTTTAGGATCTTTTAGGTAATAGGATTAATAATTTTAGGGAAAAAATTCTGGAATGGAGAAGAATTAATGTTACCAAATATTTGAAATTTTTTTTAATCTGTGATAGGTTACCTGGGGAAATTCTAGAGTAACCCTGTCACTGACTTACTTTCTTTGTTTATAGGATGAAATGCTTTATTTCTCTGGCCAGGTTCTTCAGGCATGAATCTCTTTGGACTAGTTGTCTGAAAGCAACCCCCTCCCAAAGTGTTTCTGAGATTTTCATTTGCCAGTAAGACGGTCTATAATGACTCCCGAACAAGCCCCGCGTTGCTCTGGGTCCAGCCTCCTCATCTCACCCCACAGCTGCTGCTGACCCTTATAATAGAGCCATCATCCGGGGACAAGGGTCCAGGAGGGGATGGCCGGCCTCTCCAAGGTTGGAATGGCCAGGCCTAGGCCTTCACCACCGACCATCACACCCCAGGCTCTGTGCGCACCAGAGTTGCCCATCCATACTGCTGCTGCTGCTGCTGCTGGAAAGCAGAGGGGTGGTGCTGAGCACTTCCTGGGCAGGGACATCCCACCCTTTCCCAACTGCCCTGGGCATTTGGCCTCTTCCCCCACCGCAAGCTCTGCCTCACTCCCTAGTCCAGGTTGAACCACTTCCTGGCATGACTGACTGGACACCTGGGAACCCCACCCTCACTGTCTGAGAGCTGCTCTTGCCATGTGCTTTGACCAAAACAAGAACTAAATAGTTCAACATTGGGTCATTTCCTACACCTGGATTATTTCATCTTATCTATGGTGACCTTTTTATTGATTTGAATTAAGTTTCATTAGAATTCTAGATTTTTGGCCATTCTGCTGTCACTGTTTAAACTAAATCAGCTCTGAAACTTGCTCTCATGTTTTTGAGATTTTGTAAGAGATCTGTAACTGACCACTCCAGATTTCCACCAAGACATAGAAGTAAATCCAAGCAAAAGGACAGGCTGCCTTCTGTGAAAAGTAACATGGGAAGAGAAAGGACACTTTAAAGCAGCTTCCTCTCCCCTCATGCATCAGCTGAATGAAGGGCTGATCTTTGAAGTCCTTCAGGAAGGACATATAATACTGAGTGGCAGTAAAATCCTTTCCAGATGTGATTTATTCTAACAGTTCACAATTTTTGAATATGTTAAATTCTAGCTGAAATGCTGTATTTTATAGAGAATGCCCTACAAGTTTTATTGACCAATAAAAAGACCCAGAACATCCTCCCCAGGAACCGTCTTTAGAGGACATGATCCTTTGCCTCCTGCACTCAGCAGAATAGCAGGGACATCCAGAAGTCTGTTCTTTTCTTTAGAAGACTCTGTTCTTGTTAGGATCACTGTCTTCTCAGGACTTTTTCACTCATATCCATTGAAAACACTAAAAGGTAGAAAGAGAGTTTCTAAGTAATATTTTGATTATACTGTTTACAGTTAAAACATACCAAAGTAGAGCATTGCAGACCAAGGTGAATTGATTTTCAACTTTATTTGATCTGTATTTTAAAGATATTTAAATGAGTTAAGAGAAGTGATGTGTTCTAAGGACAAAATTTACAGTACATACGTACTAGAGGTGATTTGCTCACAAGTGAAGACATTATTGAGAATTCAGTAAACATGTTTTGTCAGGTAAAATTAACTATATATGAATTTGATAATTCAAGATTCCAAAGGCAATGAGAATTTATTTTGCTTTTCTTCCTGGGCTTCCACTATTATATACTGATCCTGAATCTAACTTGGTTTGCTTCTCAATCTACTTACATCACTAAAACCAAATTTTTCTCAGGAAGGAATACTGATTATGCAAGATCATGCACAGTGCCAGCACGGTGTAAAAAATATAAGCTGTGTAAACGAAATCTTTCAGGGGAATTCTGGGTTGAGGCCAATTGATCTGGAAGCAGGCTGATGCACATAATTGGCATAACATGTACAGGCATGTGTACCTGATTTTTCAAGCTGTACTATTAGTATAATTCTGACTCTCTCCAAGGGCAAAAATTAACCTTACCATCACCAGCTAGCAGTTTTTGAATAGTTTTCCTCGGATTCTAACTAGTATCTATACCAGTAAAGCAAAATACATAAACTCCCTACAAGGATAAGAACTGGACTGAGCTGCCTATCTACTTCTAGAATCTGGGGTTGACTTCAGCTAATTACAAGGCTGATCACACATTCAATATCTCTAGGCTTTCTAATGGAAAGCAGGGGAGAAGACACTTTTTCTTTCTCCTTCTCTTTGTTTCAAGACCCCAAGTGAGGTCACTCAGTAATAACCAGAAAAGTGTGTATCTCATACTTCATTCCATTTGTGTTGTTTTATGGCACAGTTATAGTTGCTTCCCTTTCCTCCCACTTTTTGATTTCCACCTTCTTGGGTTATTCTGGGTCAAAAACTTCAAAAAATACCGGTATAAAGGAGTCAGGGTTGACAATGGAACACTGATTGCTGACAGCAACAGCAGAACGTTATAGGGCAAGGATGAGATGAACCCTCTCAGCCATCTGAACTATGGGATGTAGGTTTCCATTTACTCCATCTGGTTAGGAAAACACACATGCATCAAAATCCAGCAGAGCAATACCAGGAAGGAGCCTCTAGAAACTCTGCATATTAAACTCAGAAAGGGATTCCAGTAATGGCCGGGAGGACAAAGACGCCAAGAGCAACCACAAGCACTGGGTTTGGGAATCTCTGTCTATCATTAAGAGTAATCACACCAACACCGCCACATGGGGCCATTCATAAAAGGCTGCTACACACAAGGAAGGAAATATCTCGAACAATGAAAGGAAAAGAATACCTCAACAACATTTAGTTCAGGAGCCAGAAGAAACCCATAGAAACTGGTTTGGCATCCTCAGGACTCAGGAAGATATAGCATCTAGGAGACAGAGGCAGAAACCCATGGGGGTGGGGTGGGGAATTCTACACAGAAAGAAATAAAAGTAACTGGGGTTAAGAATTTTACCAACAGTAAATTCCAGACAACAATGAGCATTGGAAGAGAACCATCTTGGGTATGTTTCATCCCATACACATGAGTAGAAGACCTGATGTACATAACAAACTGCATGAACACTTGTTAAAAAAAAAAAAAAAAGACTCATAAGTAAAATGTCCACCTGTCTCATACAAGTAGTTACTGAGAATATGCTCCAGCTCTCAGGAGGTAAAGCCAAGTTAAGGACCCCGAAATTAGGATGTCATAGTGTGAAAAGCAGCTAACATTAAAAGCCACTAAATCTAGAGTTAAGTTTAAATAGTTGATGGAAAAGAGTTCCAAAACTGCATGAAATCTCACGTAATTATTTTGGAGTAATGTCTCTAAAAATCCAAGGAAATTGGGTATAAGCCTTCAAAATCATGGAAAAGACCTAAGTAGTTAAAACAGAACCTACATGTTAAAATGACAAAAACTGAACAGACAGCAAAGAGGTGCTAGTTTCAAAAGCATAAAATAAGGTGAAAAACATGAAATCAAATAAATTAGCTTTAACTTGAAAATTAACTTTCAGATTGGTTTGTGGAAAAAAACTGTATATAAAACTAAATAATACTTGACTAGCTTAAAAATAAATGATATATTGGGATGAAAGAGAAAAAAGGAAGGAAGAGTTATTGTAATTGTAGAAAGGTAGAAGTTAATGTAAAAAATTTCACAGGTATAGAGGATCAATTTATATCGATAAAAATATTCTAGGTAAAGATGTAATTGGTATAAGCCTTAGTTCTCGGAAAAACCATGGCATCATGTTTAAAACAACAAACAGCTACTTAAATTAGTCATTTTTTTGCCTGTGGAAGAAGAGTAAACCTCTTGACCCTGAGACAGTGTGATGCTGGTTCTTCTTCCACTGCCTGACCTTCAGCTCCAAGATCTACAGTCTTTACCAATCCAAGTGGACAGACTGCCTCTAACGCACATGTCCCAAACTTCAGCATGTGTATTAATCACCTGCAAGTGTGTATGAATCGCTTGGTGACATGCAGGTCCCACACAGCAGCTGTGAGATGGATCTGGGGACTGGATTTCTAAGAAGCCCCCAGTTGATGCTCTGCTGCTGCTGCAAGGTCAAGGAACAGCCGACCAAGGCCAAGATGACACTTGACACCCCAGATCCTCCCACAAGATGCTGGGAATGAGAACAAGGTAGGGAATGAGCTGGTAGAAACAGATGAATGATCATCTTCTATCTTACATTTAGGGTATCAAGAGATGTTGCTTCTTTCATGCTGTGAATAATTAGAAAAATATAATGTTAAGCTTTTAGGCCTTAAAAGTAACCATTAGTGGGTTAAAATAGATGGTCATCATATGAAGTAGTAGGGAAAGAAAAATGAAAAATTAAGTTAAGGCAATAACTTAAAAAAAAAAAAGCCAAGGTAGAATGTAAAAAAACAAAACAAAACAAAACAAAAAAACCCAATAAGATGACAAAAGGAAACCCAAATAATTTGTTATGATTACAGATAAATGGGAGAAATGATCACTAATCACAAGAAAAAAGTCTTGGTTTGGGAACTTTGAGAGGTTGTTCCCACTGTTTGTTCCCAACCGTATGGTTTTGGTGGAGACTGCCAGTTACCAAGTAATGATCAAAATTTAGCTCTCACAACAAAAGCAAAAATAAACAAGTGGGACTATATCAAACTAAAAATCTTCTGCACAGCAAAGGAAACCATAAACAAAATGAAAAAGCAACCTACCAAATGGTAGAAAATATTTGCAAATCATGTATCTGATAAGGGGTTAATATCCAAAATATATAAAGGACTCATACAACTCAATAACAAAAAAAAGATCCAATTTGAAAAATGAGCAGAGTGAGGGTTCCTGGAGTGGAGGGGGGTGGGAGGGATGGGGTGGCTGGGTGATGGACACTGGGGAGGGTATGTGCTATGGTGAGTGCTGTGAATTGTGTAAGACTGATGAATCACAGACCTGTACCCCTGAAACAAATAATACATTATGTTAATAAAAAAATAAAATAAAATAAATGAACAGAGGATTTGAATAAACACTTTTCCAAAGAAGACATACAGATGGCCAACAGGCCTGAAAAGATGCTTGACATCACTGTCAGGAAAATGCAAATCAAAACCACAATATCGCCTCACACCTGTTAGAATGACTGTTATCAAAAACACAAGAAATAACTTGTTGGCAAAGATGGAGAGAGAAGGGAACCCCTGTACACTGTTAGTGGGAATGCAGACTGGTGTAGCCACTATGGAAAAATGTATGGAGTTTCCTCAAAAAAGGTAAAAAAGAACTAACATAATGATCTAGCAATTACACTTCTGGGTATTTATCTGAAGAAAACAAAAACACTAATTCAACCCACAGGTTCACTGCAACATTATTTATACTTGTCATATATAGAAATAACTTAAGTGTCCATTGATGAATGAATGGATAAAGAAATTGTGGTGTATATCTATGATGGAATATTACTCAGCCATAAAAAATGGGGAAATCTACCATTTTTGACAACATGGATGGACCTCAAGGGCATTACGCTAAGAGAAATCAGGGAAATACAAACACCATATGATCTCTTATGTGGAATCTCAAGAAATTAAAGCAAAACAAAACAAAAAACAAGTTCATAGATACAGAGACAAGATTGGTGGTTGCCAGAGGTCGGGTGTTGGGAGTGGGAGAAATGGGTGAAGGTCAAAAGGTACACACTTCCAGTTATAAAATAAATAAATATAAATATATAAAATAATAAAAACATATAAAATAAGTCATGGGGATGTAATGTACATCATGTTGACTATAGTTAATATAGTTGCTGTTTAAAAATTGCTAAGAGAGTAGATACTAAAGCACTCATCACAAGAAAAATTTTTTGTAACTATATGTGGTGACAGATGTTTACTAGGCTTATTGTAGTGATCATTTTCTAATTTATACTAATCAAACCATTACATTGTACACCTGAAGCTAACATAATGTTATATGTCACTTATATCTCAATTTTTAAAAAATTTATCTCTCTTTCACAAACTTATCTTCTTCCCCCCTCCATCCTTACAATATAGCTATATCACAATTTTGGTCAGATTAATAATCAATTGTTACACTATTGTGATCACATCAGTCCTATTCACTGCACATCACACATCTACTATGATTACATTTCTTTCCTTAGACAACTTGTTTTGCTTAGCACTGATAATTGTCTCATTTAGTTTGTATGATTTGTATATGCTTACTATTTTTTCAAATATTTTAAGATCTAGCAAATGAATGTTGTTTTTCAAATGTTCAGAACATCAGGCAACTTATCAATTTTCTTTCTTTTTCTGGAGACTTGGGTCCTTCCACTCTCCATCTTTCTGTTCCAGTCTGGTCCCAGTGACCCAACACTATTGTTATTCCTCTCTCAGGTTTACTGTCTTTTTCCTTAACTGTTTGTCTTGTTTTCCTCATCTTTTTTATAGTGCACATTTCCCAGTAGTTTCCTGTAAGTACATGAAAAGTTTAGTTTTAATCCTTGTCTGGAAATCCTTCCATCACACTTGATTATTAGTTTGGCTATGTTGAAAATAGTGTTCATTTAGAATTTTGAGGTCTTGTCTCCCTTGTCTCAAGTTATTACCTTGCTTTGAACATCTTGATGCTATTGGAGTTTTTGGCCATTTGCCTGTGCCTGTTTCTCCCAATCTCTGAAAGCTTTCTGGATGTTCTCTTTATTTCTGGTGATGTGAAATTTCATATCAATATGCTTTGATGCGGCTGTGTGTTTCTTCATTGTACTGGGAAATTTCAATTTAGAGACATAGGTCTTTCAACACTGGAAACCATTCATGTATTCTTCCTGTAATAATGTTCTCCCTCTATTTTATTTCTCTGTAATTCCTGCATATATATAAATTATATATAAAATTATTATATATAAATGTAAATATATATTATGTATAAATTATATATAAAATTACTTTGTGGGTTGATTCTCTAATTCTGACTATAATTCCTGCATGTATAAACAATATATATAATTATTATATATAAATATTAAATTATATAAATTATAATTATAGAAGTTATATATATAAAATTATCTTGTGGGTTGATTCTCCAATATCTTTATCTTTTTGCTCAGATTTCCTGATTCTGCTTAGTTCTACTTCCTGGGAAATTTCCTTAACATCATCTTCCAAAACTTTCATTGAGTATTTTGTTAGTTACCATAATTTACTTTTATTCTGATTATTGCTTCTTAATAGTATTTTGTTTTCTTCTTTATAAATCCGTTATGTTCAGGCTCCTATCTCTCTTTGAATGTTTATTATCGGTTTTGCAGGGTCTGGTGTTTGGTTAGAGGTTTTTGCTGCTTACCTAATTACATTCTTTATTCATTCTGTAACAATGAACTTTCTTTTTGCTAGCTCTTAAGACTCTTAATCCTACATGCAGATCAACAGGACAATATACGGGCAAAGAGCATAAACTATGGAATCAGACCAGCCAGCTTTTAATCTGGCTGCACCATTTAGTAGCCATTGGACCTAGGGCAAGTTGTTTTACTCCATGTGATACTGTTGCTTGGTCTATAAAATGGGAATATTATTATTAATATTATATGACATGCCAACTCATTTTATGAAGCTAGCATAGCCTTGATAGCAACAAATTCATTATAACACATTACAAGAAGGAATCTTCTAGGACAATCTCATCCATGAACATCAATGAAAAATTTCTAAACAAAATTATGAGAGAACCAAATCCATCAATATATAAAAATTATAGTATCTCATGCCAAAGTTGGTTTTATTACAGGAACGTAAGAGTGGCTTAATATTAGAAAAATCAGTTAATGCAATTTACATTAGTGTATTATGATGATGGCAAAATGCATTTGATAAAAACCAATACCTATTTATGTTTTTTTAAGATTTTATTTATTTATTTGAGAAAGAGAGGGAGAGTGAACGGGAGAAGCAGGCTCCTCGCTGAACAGGAAGCCCGACATGGGACTTGATCCCAGGACCCTGAAATCATGACCTGCCCTGAAGGCAGATGCTTAACCAACTGAGCAACCCAGGTGCCCCCTCTTTGGGTTTTTAAAACAAACTAAGACTAGAAGAAAATTCTCCTTAATATGATGGGAATTTTATCAATCAGAACAGGCTAGGTTATGTTGAAATAACAACCAATCTCCAAAATCAAAAGCTTAAAACAGTAAGTGACTTAGAATGAAAGTCTGTTTCCTTACATGTGCTAAGTGCCAATTTCAGGTTAGCAGGGGGCTTGTTCACAGCAATCACTTAGGGGCGTAGCCTGGTGGATGTCACTGCTGACAGCACCAGAGGAAACAAGAGTCCCAAAGGATCTCTTTCTGGGAGATGAAGTGCTCCATCCTGGAAGTAACATATTTCATTTCTATTCATTACTCATTGGCCAGATCTAGTTCAGGGCCCATCCAACCTCAGCAGGCCAGAAATTATAATCATACCATGGACATTATGAATAAGATATTTTAAAGTCTCTGGGTTCTGTTATATTCTTCTGAAGAGTACTTATTCTGACAGTTAACCTGTTCAACATAAACTTCAAACTTTGTCTCCCTGTGGTAGACAGCAATCAGAGTCCTTCCATCTCTCAGCTCTGGCTCATCATCTGGGCCTGCTGGGATCTCTTGCATGTGTATAACCCTTAGGGGTTAGCTAAAGCTGGGCTTTCTTGCAGGTTTTTAGTTTACCTGCTCTTTGGGGCTCTTTCTTCCAGGATTACCCACACACACACACTAACTTTCTACCTGCTGTGCCATCCCAAAAGTCTCACCTTTGACATCTCAAGCCAGTATTCCTGCTACTATCTTGTGCCCCAGGCCACATACCTTAGCTATTAGAGGCACAAAGCTTTCAATTCACAAATCTTAACTGATACACTTCCCTCATTCAAGGACAGACTCCTCTCTACTTTCAGCCTACTTTAAATTCTTTGGCATGACCTTCAAGGATTCCTTTTAAATGTCTGGCTGCAAATTGTTTTTGACCTTGTCTCTTATTACAGTTGACCCCTGAACAATGCAGAGTTTAGAGGCGCCAACCCCCTGCATAGTTGAAAATCTTGGTATACGCTTTGACTCCCTCAAAACTTAACTACTAATAGTCTACTGTTGACTGGAAGTCTTATTGATAGCATAAACCCTCGAATAACACATATTTTGTATGCTCTAAGGATTTTATATTCTTATAATAAAGTAAGCTAGGGAAAAATGTTATTAAGAAAATCATAAGGAAGAGAAAATATAGTACTGTACTGTATTGATTGAAAAAATCTGCATATAAGTAGACCCTTGCAGTTAGTGTTGTTCAAAGGTCAACTATATTTCCCTTTGTGTGCCCTTTTAGCTATAGCCAAACTAAATGTGCTATAAAATTTCTTTTCTAATTCTGTACCTTTGCTTTCTTTTAAGAATGCCCTCTCTCACATCCCCCAGGGTCTCAGTGGTAAGGGACCTTCAAAGCTCAGCTCAAATAGGAATTGTTCTTTGAAGCCTCTTCTGTTTCTTCTCTCCCTGCTTATCCTAAACTCCAGCCCTCTACCCACCCCACTTTCCCTCCCCCACAGAATTTTATATCTTCCTTTGTTGTGTCACTTAGAACATAATCTTAGTAAGTAATATATTCCCAACATCATCTAATGGGCTTACTAGTACATCATCAATTCATCAAAATACTTGCAAAATTAATTTGATCAGGTGCATAACTGTCATCAGTATGAAAATCTGTATAGGTGTCATAGTCAAAAGTGTGAAGTGGCCATTTGGGCTTGCCACTATAATGTATATCATACAAAAACTATTTTGTAAGAATCTCTAATCTCAAAGAACATAAAGAATATAATGACATAATGCTTTCTATTTACAAGAGAAATTATGTAAGTGGTGAGAGTAATTTTTTGTTTATTCATCTTACATTCTCTCATGTGATTCTTTTTGTTTATAAGCAGAAACCTACATTTGTGAGATGGTCTACTAGGAGCCAAGTTGACTCCAGCTGCTAAAGAATTACAGAAATATCTGATCTACAAATAGACAGCACATAAGACAGTGGCCTCATTAGGAGAGCTCTAATGAGTTGAGGTCACCCAGCTATAAAGGATAAACATGCACAGACACAGCTAAAGAAACTTAATATTTAAGTAGCAATAACGTTTTAAAAAGCAAGATATTCTTGTTAATACTCAATGGAAAAAATATACCAAGTAAGGATAAAACATGAGAATCCATATCACAATATAAAAAATTGTTTTGAGAATTCTACTTAATTAGAAAGGAACAAGTAAGACTGAAATGCATTACTCTTTATTTATGATCTAATAATTTTACTTATATACCTTGAAATTGCCCAGTTAAATGATTTTTAAAGCAATAATAACTATAAAAAAGTCATGATGTTTAACTTAAAAAGAAAATACCTAATTCTGAAAATATGGAAAAGAGGTGTATTAAGATTATTTTGATTACCAAATGCAAAAAAAAAAAAATTCAAATTGTCAGTCAGGTTTGCTTGATGACTCACATAACTGAACAATCCAGAGATGGGTCTCATTTCAAGCATGGTTTAATCTGGTGGCTCACCACTGTCACTCTCTGCTTTGTTTTATGCAAGATCATCTTAAAGCTAGCTCCCTTCTTGGCCTCTGAATGTTCCAAGTAGATCCAGGGACTACATGCTTGCTTACTTACTTACGTATACCTGTAAGAAAGTGAAAGTGTCATTGCCCCTGAATTTATTATACCACCTAGGGGCACATGCCCAGCCTTGAACTGTGGTCAAGGGGATGGAACACACTGACTGGATTAACCTAGGTCATGCAATCATAGTACTGGTTAGGGGAAAGGAGAAGTTAGTTTCCCCAAATAACATGAATTCTATGTCAGAGACATTTACTGAGCACCAAATATCTAACAGCTCCCCAGCACTTCTGTTATGCAGTTCTGTGGAAGCATGGGACTAAGTCTGCCAATGGGCTGTGAATGGAAGAGGTGTGTGTTCCCTCCAAACTAAGCTTTTCAGAGCCAATGCACTGTCCTCCTACTCTCTCTTCTCCCCACCCTGTGTTAACCTGAATTGGATATCTACCATGAATGTGAAATGGTCCTTTTCCATGTGAAGCCAATGAGCCCATAGGGTTAATCTATTGCTGCAGCAAACCTAGCCTATACTGACCAATTCAGATTCCCAAATGAGAACCCATATCTATAGAGGGAAATGGAATCTGGAATCTTATAGCTTAAAATATCCATTTTATCAGGAAGTCACCTCCATCTTGTGATCTTTCAGTAGCTGATGCTAAAGACCACACCTCTCTGTCCTTTTTGAGAATTAGTGTGGCCACTGGAAAGGGACCTGTCCCTTGCTTCTACCACAGGCTTTACCATTTTGTGCAGATTAGTCCAACTCCTTGAGCTCAGGAGATGAGTCTGCATCGCCAGCTCTGAACATTTCTCCTGAACATGTTCCAAGTCTGGCTCCATTTCTACCAGGGCTTGGTGAGATGTTGGGAGGAAGTAGGGTCTAACCACCCTGAGCACAGGGCTTGAGCTCATGCAAACCAGACCCCAGCCTGCCATTAACTAGCTGTGTGGTTTTGGCAAATGAATTATGTCATTTCTCCCAGGGGATTATAAAACCTACTGCCCAGAGATGATGTAAGAATTAGCCAATCACATGAGTAGAATGTTTAGCACAGTGCCAAGTCAAGGTGGTAATAATAGCAAATTATCATTTTTGCCTTCTTGGTGTTCCTTCATGGTCATAGCTCTGCAGACTTCCTAACTTTGGGTCATTGAAAAATTAATAGATTTGGATTCTATAACTCTCATCAAAGTTACAATAAAAATGTTAGATGGAAATGGATTAGATCAAGTAGAGACCTTGGTGGTATTGCAGTAGGACCAAATCATCAAGGCATATTGCTTGGATTCAGTTGCTCACACAGGAGGAAAAAAAAAAAAAAGAAAAGCCTAACTCAACCATTTCTGTGCCTTGCCTACAAGGGAGGTCTTGCCAGATGCCTTGCTGATAGTCTGTCTATGATCTCCTTTATGAGTAAACTTATCAGAATACATGAAGTAAGCTTGGCCTGACATTTCAGAGAACTCACTCTGGCTGGTAATAATCACTACTATTTTCTTGGGAGTTCTCAAATAACTTGCTTAAATAATCAATTCCAGAATTGTACCACATACTGATGCCAAACTTAGCAGTGTGCAGTTCTTCAAAGGGGGGCTCCTTCTTGGAAATGGGTGTTCATCTACCTTCTGTGCAGTGCCACAACTCTCAGCTTCCTGGTTTTGTGTCATAGCCTTCTTTATAGTCGACTACTTCCACTGTCTTAAAGCTGGGGCAAATTTAGAAACCTTTCCTCCACCAGAGGAAGAAATGTAACCGTAATTCTCAGAAGTGCCTGCTTGTTACAGCAGATCGTGATTTGGTCTTATTCTGAGAATGGAGTCAGGGCTGGCCAGCTCCTTGCTTGGGTCATCAGTCCATCTGTGGCCCACTCCTTCCGGCTGAACGGAGCCAGCAGTCTAGGGACAGGGGAGCAAGGTGCAAAGAGACAAACCCTGCATGCTTTCTGACAAAGCAGAGTATGGGTAAGTTTATTCTTTGTTACTGTTAGAGGTGTTCAGGATGTATGAAAGCCTGCAAAGCCCCAACCTTGGCTACAACAAGCGTGAGGAGTGTGTGGGATTACATTGTTATTCAGGTTTCTTTATGTCTACAAAGTTGTGAGTATAACCTCGATCATGCTAGGGACTCTATTGTTGAGACCATTTTGGTAATGAATACTTTCATTTATTAAAAAAATTATTAATTATGTATCAGTCTTTAAAACTAAGTATTTAAGGGAAAGAAAAGCCAAACACTCACCAAATGCTAAGTTGTGTTCTGTGGTCCTAAAGTCAGAATATATTCTTGTCAATTGAGAAAGTATAAAAATTAACTACTTCTAATAACAAAGCTTTGAAAGAAAATCTGCATTTTGTATAAAGGTAGTTTTTCCTTTCTGCATGGGATGAGAGAAACATTGATGCTTTTATTGTTAACATAACACTTACTGGAAAACAATGAATTAAAGACAAAATTGTAGCCTTTATCATAAGTTTCCTGGATGCCCATAATAGCTGAGCTAAGTCTCTGATGCATTAATTGCCCAAGAATATGAGAACTCAGCCATATCACATTTATTTAGCAGTTGAATTCTGTTGGGGAAGAGAAAAATTTCTACAATTTTGAAACCTACATTTAGTTTGAAAACATATTGTGAATTCATATATTTTGTAAATTAATGAATTACATGATTAGCGCCCCTTGACCAGCAAAATTTATGTCCATTGCAATCCAATTCAACTAATATGTTAGACCAAACAATCTTAAATATTTATAAAATATTTTAACTTTAAAAAAATACTTAAGATACATCATTAAGATTTCTATAATAGGCAAATTCTTGGAGATAGCAAGCAAGTAGATGAGAGGTTACTAGGGGCTGTTTTGGGTCATGAAAAAGTTTTGGAAATAGGTAGTAGTGATGGTTGCACAATTTTGTGAATGTAATTCATGCCACAGAATTGCACACTAGCAAATGGTCAAATGACATTTTATATTATACATATTTTATACAATAAAAATAATAATCATTTAAGATAAATAAATGAGAATGATTCAAAGTCTTAAATGTCTACTCTCAGCATTATAATACTGTATTTTCTTTTAGAAATTCTGGCCTCTGACATATGACCAAAAATAAATACTAGAAAGTTAAGATCAATTTAGCAATGTTTGTGATAATATATTTAATTTTAGAACCCCACTGAATTCACTCAAGAATTAAGTTCACCAGTAAATAAATATATAAAAATAATGTTTTTATGTATGTGTTATGAAGAATTTTTAGAATGCATATTGGGATAAAATGGTCTTAGACAAATAGTATCAAAGTATAAAATTCCTTTGAGTAAACCTAACAAATTATGCAGAATCTAAATGAAAAATACTGTAAAGCTTTCCTGAGGAGGTTAAAGACGACAAGGAAAATTGAAGAGATACATGTATCTAATGGAAAGATTCAGTAGTAAAGATGTAAATTTCACCCCAAATAATCTCTAAACTTATTAAAATTTTTATCAGTCTCAAGCATATTTTTTAAGCTCACCAAATTATTTTAAAGTTTGTCTCAAGATATAAATGGTTAAGAATAATCAAGAAAATACTGAGAACGCATAAGGAGAGAGTTCTACATTCCACTAAATTAAAATATACGAAGTCATCATGAAGAATATTTTTAGGTAAATATGCTGAATATTTTTTAAGCAGTATAAAAAAGTATGTCTTTTTAATGGAATAAAATCCTATGTGTACGTATGCCTACAGAAAAGATAGTCTCTACTGTTAGCGCCTGAGTATATAAATTTCTGTTTACATTCTATTCTACAAAATGAGATCATAGCTTTATAACCTACTTTTTTCCTCACCTGTATCTTATAAACATTTTCCTATTTTTTATTTATTATTTATTATTTTTATTTTTATTTATTTTTTTTTATTCTTATGTTAATCCCCATACATTACATCATTAGTTTTAGATGAAGTGTTCCATGATTCATT